>NC_133534.1:107530389-107853516 GCF_048544455.1 Silene latifolia
CCAAAAAAGAAGTATCCGTATGTCAGTCAGGACTATTGGGATAGCTATATCGCTTATAGGCAGTCTGACAAGTTTAAGGTAACTTAATAATAATAAGTAAAGAAGTATACTTAGATTAGTGTTTGGTCATGCTTACGTTTCTTGATACAATTTATTTGATGAAGGCTATGAGTGAGAGGAATAAGGCGAACATTTCAAATAAAAAGACCGTATTTTACAGCTCCCAAGGTGGTTATATATTGATTAAGATGAAACTTGTAAGTACATAATTCTTATAGTATTAGACTATTAGGTGTTTTAGTCGGATGTTAAATATGTTCATAGTAATCATACATATTTTAAGAGGATATCAATGTGATGAATGAATTGTAGGCAAAGCTTGGAAAATTTAGTCGTCACGACGCTTGGGTGGAAGGTCACACTCTTAAGAATGAAAAGACAAAAACTGAATATGATAAGGACATCAAAGAGAAAATTGTAAGTTTGAATAAATATATCACTCCTACCACTGGTGGTCGGAGTTATATAATTGTGAGTTGCTTAATGGTTTTACGTGTATGTATAGGATTTGTGAGAAGGAGGTACAGGAAGGAAAATGGAAGCCTCAAGGACGTGATGACATTCTTGCTAGGGTAATCGGCAAACCATATCATCCAGGTCGTGTGAGAGGGGTATCGACGCATGTTGGTATCACCAAGTATTTTGGGAAAACTACTCGAAGGATGATGAGTGGTGATGATTCCAAGAAGGTAACTGTATAAATACTGTATTTGAACCAACGTAATTTATAACTATATATGCTGACATTAATTTCTACTACACAGCTACAGAAAATAGCCAGGTTGATGCTGCGAATGTTGGAAACTGGGGAAAAGCCATCAGAAAAAGAGTTGGATATGGTTTAAGAAGTCATAAAGGAAGAAGAGGAGGAGGAGGAAGAGGAGGAGGAGGAGGAGGAGGAGGAGGAGGAGGAGGAGGAGGAGGAGGAGGAGGAGGAGGAGGAGGAAAAAGAGATAATAATATTTATGTCTTATATACAGTGTGTTATATGATTTGGAAAAGCAGTACGTGTTATATGGACAAGTGTTAATATACAAAAGGAAGCCGAGGATGACATGACAAGGGAGAAGGAAATGACAAAGGAGACTGAGGTGGGAGTCGAGGATCGATATCAGATAGTTGAAGAGGGAGAGGAAGCCAGGAAGGCCGTGACAGAGGATGAGGTGGAGATAATTGATGATCAGATGTTCTTCTCAACACCGAAAAAGGTAATAGGTGCTAGTTTATAATTATTCATATCATACACGTGTTTTACTTATGAAATTTATTAAAGGTAGTGAATGCATGGGTACTAATTGATTAGAGCTCCCGTGAAGGGCGATTGCAAGGTGACTTGTGGTCTATTCTATTTATAGGGGAAACAGAAAGTTGTTGTTGCCAGGGGATACGTGTTCAATTACGACCGGCTTCAACAAGTTAAGGTTCTTGGTATACCCCTTCGTGACAAATGCAGGAAAGTGGAAGTGTCCCAATTACATAAAGACGAGTATGGGGAAGTAAAAGTACCATTTCCTAATAAGGAGATCACTTATTTGAAAGAAGCCCTAATCTCTTATGTACAATGGCCTAACAACCTCATCAATGTTATCATCTCCGAGGTACCTATATGCAGATGTTAATTATTACTTGTTCTTTAAACATATTAGGGTACGAATATTAACATATCGTAAGTACTTTAATCTTTACATTTGCAGAAGTTAAGCAAAGCCATGATGACAGCTAAAACAATTACTACTACGTTAACGGACAAGGTCACTAAAAGGACTACGTCTTCCCCAAAAAACAAAACCACAGGACATACAATATAAGCCAGCTACGAAAGTTGTTGCAGTCAAGCCTGCTTATGATTCTTATTATGAATCGTGTGAATATAAGAAAAAAAAAAGAAAACTACTTCACTGAAGGCTTTGCACAACCTGGCTGTAAAAAGGGCACCTAGAGGGGATGTAGTCATGATTAACATTGAAGAGGAAATTATGGGCGCAGTTGATGTAGCCGTACTGGACCCGAAGCAACTGATGGAATTTGTCGACCTTGACAATTTAGATGCTGTTCACATTTTGATTTGGATGAAGTAAGTTTTATTAATAAAACTATTTAGTCATTTCCATTTACGAATACTGATATTTGTTTAAATTATCAATTACAATAACATTCTTCGTTCCATATGGCGTAATAGGTACCTGAATAATCAGTTCACTGAGTGGAAGGTCCCAATTCACGCCTATGGATTCTTTAGTCCTAAGGCGTTCTCTGTGCACATAATTTCATACGAAGAACAAATAAATAGTATCGCTCGTCGGTTGATGTCGACCATAAAACTATGGCTTGCCCCCTTACAATGAGAATATGTATGTATAGTACGTGATATTGTAATGAATCACGGTTCTATAGATTTATTATTAACATGCTTACATGCGTGTAAATGAACTAACATTGCAATGTCCCAAATTGAATATGAAGCATTGGGTGCTACTGACAATCCAAGTGGAAACAAAAACAGTGTACTGGATTGACTCTCGCGAAGGCAAACCCTCTGACAGTTGTGTAAGGATGATAACTGAGTAAGTTTACAACCTTGAATAATGTCATTTGGTATTGTATGACTTGAGCCATATATATGCAAACATTAATGGCATATGTGTATATTTATGAATTAGTGTTTTTGAAGCAAAAAAAAGATTATGTCCACTTGGGAAATATGAAAGCAACACCGTTCCCAATTTTATCACGCCATTAGTAAGTGTATTCTTAATAATTACTCGTATCATTTAATTTATGTTTATACGAGAGGTTGATTATCTAATTCAGCTGATTTGTGTGTGATTTATATAATAGTCTCCTAAAGCACCAGACGACAAACAATGCGCCTTTTAAGTTTGTCAGTCCATGTGGGAGGTTATTAACTGAAAACTTTCTACCATTCTGATACGTGTTAGTGTGATTTAAAAACTATTTCAGACGTAAATTGAGTTCAATTCTGTATACTTCCATGTATTATATCTATTTTCATTATGTATATTTTGAATTGTAGTTTCCACTAATACTCAACAAAGCCTCAAAATATTCGCCAGAGGACATCACCCAGTTGAGAAATATGTGGGCCAGTTATGTTGTTTCATTAGCGGAGTCTCAATAGTTTGCTCATGCTTTATGTACGTGTGTGTATATATAGAGCCATTGTGTATTGGCTTCTTTTGTTTTTCTGAGAAAGATGTGTTTTGGCTTTTGATCATCCTGTTTGTACTGTTTTTAAATTGGGTTTAATTGATCACGAGGTTTAATATTTTGATCCAGGATTGAATTTTTGTAGTGCACAGCTGCTGAAATGCTTTTTTCAGCAGCAGCTGAAAAATAGCATTCCAGCAGCTGCTACAAACGCTGCTGAAAAACTAGCATTTCAGCAGCTGCTAGAACAAGCTAAACTCATTTTTAAAATAAAATAAAATAATTAATAACGATAACGGTTAAAAACAACCCGTTTCAAACAATTATTTGACAACGGTTTTATTTAGATAAATAACCGTTGACATCTTTTCCCTCCCATTCAAACCGCCAAAAATATAAGATAACGAACGATAACCGTTGTCTAGTTCAAAACTTTTACAACGGTTTATTTAAGAAGAACCGTTGTTAAAGTTTCATCAATAAAAATAGATAACGGTTACATACCGTTGTCAATTGATAAATATAACAACGTTTTGCACGCAATAAAACCGTTGTTAAATTTTGACATTTAATTAAATAAGAAAACGAAATGAACAGTTATCATATATAATATTTAACAACGGTTTTTGAACCACTAAACCGTTGTCAATAGTAAACTAGGACAACGGGTTTGAAACCATTATTACGATTTAATAACGGTTTCTTAAAAGTATACCCGTTACCATAAACATATTTAACAACAGTTTTATAACGGTTCTTGAGTTGTGATAACGGTATTATAGATCCGTTATTGATGTTATATAACGGTCGTGTATTTTGTACAACCGTGGCATATATTTAACAACCGTCGTTGCAATAACAGTTACGTATTTCTATTTAATAACGGTAATTACATTATCTAACCATTATTGAAAGACTTATTTGGCGTAGTGGGGGGTCATTTCTTAATGATTATTGCATCATGGAACATTAGAGGGTTAAATGACCCTCTAAAGTAGAGAGAGGTTTATGACTTCTTGATGCTCAATAAAGTGGATTGCTGTGCTATTTTAGAGACCCACATTAAGGACAATCAGGCTAATTCCATCTCTAGAAGATCATTCCCTAGGTATTCAATGGAGAATAATTATCATGCTCATTATAATGGGAGTATTTGGATATTATGGAACCCTACAGTAGTCTCCATAATTCTTCTAGGTTCTAGTGCATAATTTATTCATTGTGAGGTTGTCCATCTAACTTCTCAATGTAAGATATGCTGCACTTTTATCTATGCTTTCAATAATGTTTCTGCTAGACAAGACCTCTGGGGGGTTTGAAAGTTATAGATAGTTCTATATCTTCTCCATGGGCTTGTATGTAACACCCCCTCATACCAAGGTACCTTACCAAGGACTACCCTAGCATGAGAGGTTGTTACCATTTCGGTTGCCCGAGGTTAGTATATCAAAAGCAACAATCCAAACAACTTTATTAAAGTATGAAGAGTTTAACGATTACATAATCTCAGACCAACTCAAAATAAAAGTATAAGGAACTCAATACAACTGAAATCAAAATAGCTAAACTCGTAACAGCGAAAGCTAGACTCGAAGTGATGACTCCCCATGACTGTCCCAAAGCTACACATCTGCATTACCTGTCATAATCTGCTCACCATCCCCGAATGGATCACCGCAGGTTTTACAAAACAACAACAACGGGGTCAGTACCGTTCAATCAAGATAAGAAAAACAAACAATAATGTAACCACCCATCCCCACCAAGTCCAGCTCATCAACGAGCGACTAACAATCCCTATCGCTTAATGTGCACATCCCCTCCCGTGACGGGTTTTACGGAGGGCGAACTAGGGTGTGAAGCCACTCCCGCAAGTGACTCCACCACAATTACACACACTACAGCATCACAGCTGTCACAACCTACAACCTACAACCATCACATCACAACCACACCAACACCGTCACCACAACACCCATCCTCCGATGATCAGCAGATAACAACAATTATGAAACATATGCAATCTCAATCAATTAACAGTACTGAGTAGGAGAAACCCTACCTTTTCGCAATCCGCGTATGCTGCAATCAACCATACAAATGCATAACAAATACCACATCGTCACCTACACCAACAATCACATAATACAATCACTAACTGCAAAACCCCCATTTCCCCCAATTCATAATCAAGAACAAACCCTAAATATAAATCAGTGAATATGAAGATGGGGACTTACCGACGATGAATCAAAAGGAATGAATGCAATTGCTATGATCACCCACACACAAGGAGAGAATCGGATATGATTAGGGCGTCGTAGAATGTTTTTAGGTTTGTAAAGCGTCATTAGAAACTGTCTAGCGTAATATATAATGCCCTAATTATTTCCAAATCAAATTGCGGAAAAACACTCGACAGACCGGATACTCGGTCGAGTATAGAGTATACTCGGCCGAGTACCCTCTACTCGGTCGAGTATTCCACATACTCGGCCGAGTATTCCTAGGCAATAGCCAAACAGGGACCACGACACACTTTACTCGACCGAGTAGGCCATACTCGGTCGAGTACCAGCCTATAAAATTCGTAGTATCACAGTCTTCCCTCCTTAAAAAGAACTTCGTCCCCGAAGTTACAACCCAACCTATAAAACATGGACACCTAACACTAGGTCTACCAACCACACTTACTTCCACAACACGACTCACGATATTGTCCCAACTACAACATATACTCTCAATACTAACTCCATAATATTACCAAATAACCACAATATAATGTTGCCAACCTTTTCTCACTTCCATAACACTCACTAGTAACTCAATACCAAGACAATCTACCAAACAAGATCAACCATCAAAACGGAATGTTACATTCTACCACCCTTAAATCGAACTTCGTCCTCGAAGTTGACTCCCACACCTAAACATCATTCTACCCCAAGCACTGCCATTACCTGTAATAAAGTCGACCATAACTCGAATCCATCCTTTACGCTACACCAACACTCAAACTTCCAAATGTGCTATAACATGTACAACCATCAAACTCTCTTTTCCCTTTCTACTCCTCTTAAGATAAATGTTACGTCCTCGTAAATCACTAATACTAGGTCCTTTGCCATACCTCCCATAAACCTCATTACTACCGCATGACAACGGTAACCCACTATAACCTCAACACCTACAACCATTCCTATATCCAGGACTCTCTTTCTTTAACAGTTCTCGTGCCTCCAATTATTCCGTACTGTTATAACCTATATCATAAAATCCTCAGTATAACCACTACTCCATCTCTTCTACATTACCACAACACGACATACTTCTATATACATATACACTCATCTCCACAATCTTATCTCACAATCCTCAAGTGTTACACATACTTACATTAGCTTCTCAAGTTCATCTTCTTTATTACCACAAAGCTCACCCTTAGCTTGACATGATGCTAAGTCCAAAAACTCCGTACTCGCTGTCCCAAGAAAAGGTGTTAAACCACACGTAGTTCCAGTTTAATACCACACATGCTCTACAATTATCTTGCCACGACTATGTCCACCAATGCCTCATCTAAAACAAGATCAAAAGTACTCCAACAACCTCTCACAACGTTATCTCATTAACAGAATATTACTCTACCATGACAACAACATAACCATACCCAACTCTCTTTCATATCATCCTCTATACAAACCAATAGAAACATACCCATACCGACACTGGTAAGAAAAATCGGGAAATAACACAACGGTCTATATGCCCCGACCGACACTGACAAGAAATAGCAGCAAACAAACAACGATCTATGGCAACACGAAAATACTCGTATCACAACACGAATTACCGTGCACATTGCGCAAAAACCACATCGATAGCCATCACAACTTTTACAATCTCGTAACACTGACTAATCACAACTTCCTTGACCACAAAACTTTCTTAAAACTGCTTTACCAGATCACGACGCAGCATATTAGTGTGGACGCGGGCCCACGGGGGCGATGGGGAACAAGCGTTTGCATTTGTGGAGTCACCACCAATTTATTGTGGAAAATTGGAAACCGTTCGAATAACTCGTGCCATGTCAAGACACAAACTAGTGACACGAACACCAAGAACTCGTTACCCTTAGCATTCTATGTCTAGAATGACTCTCGTGGATGCCAATGAACACGGATGTTCACAGAGATCTGGAGTAAGGGGTGAGGGTACGTATTAGGAAGCTCTTTTGATCGAACACCTAATCCCGCCCGCCTCGATAGCGGCCTCTACTATTGATTAGGGAAGTTGTCTATACTCGATATATTGTCGATTATATGCATGCAATGCAACATCCATTAGATTAATCCTATCATGTGAGAATTAGACTAAGTCGGTGAACACGTAATTTAACATGCAAGTGATGTCAAAGTAGGAATTAGGTTGATTACATGTGAAAAACATACAAACAATACAATAAAAGAAATACAATAATGAAAATAATGAAAATTACAATAATTACATCGATTTTAATTGATTTATGTCGAAAATACATTTAAAACGGATAATTTGGGAAAAGAAAGAACAAACAAATAAACGAACAGAAATTAGGGTGATAATACGATTAATAGTAAATTAAATATGTAATTAATAAACTAAGGTCAAGCAGAAACGGGATTTCAGGGACAGAAATCAACCGAGAACAGGCGCAGCAGAGTTGCGTCCCTTGGAAGAGGCGCAGCAGTTGCTGCGTCTGTTCCTGGGTTGAGTTCTGGCTGTGAAGCCGGAACCGCAACTCGTTAATGTTCATTGGTAAATTTAATGCTTAATTATTGAGTAATTGACTCGGATGAAAGTGATTAACATATTATTTACATATGAATGAGGTCATAAAAACAGTAAAGCATGAACAAAACTAAGTAGGACTAATTAATTACAAGATTAATGGGTTAATTATGGATTAAAAATGAACTAAGACAAATTAATTAGGTTAAACAAGTTAGTAATGATGAATTAATGATGGATAAATAAACAGATACAAATATATCAAAGAGTAATTCCTGAGATTCAATATTGATGAATCGAACCTCTAAAACCCAAATTGATTTTAATGACGAAAACCCGCAAATATGAATTACTTGGGATTTAAGTCGGAATTTAAAAGATGATAAACTAATAATGAATCACATGTTAAAATTATCATACTCAAATTATCATGCTAAAAGAATAATGAACAAACAAAGAAAAAACGAAACAAACAGACGAACAAAAGACGAAGGAAGAAGAAAAGAAGCAGGAACTGCGGCAGCCTCACGAAGAGGCGCAACAATTACTGCGTCCCTTCGAAGAGGCGCAACAGTTGCTGCGTCCTTTCTCGACGGTTGTCTTCTGATAATCCGTAAAAAGGGGTTTTAAACAAGGTTTTAGAAATTGGTTTTAAGAATACTTTCGACATAAATCTTACAATATTAATTACGATAATAAAGAACAATAAACAAAAGAAGGATTTACACCCTCAGACTTACATGTTTGACGAAACGAGATGAACTAAGTATACGTTTAGTGATGCTCGACTCGAATGTAGACGAAAGTGCCCTCGTAAGAGGAAAACGAATAAGATTGATTAAGTTGATTGATGTGGAGTTGGTCAAATTAGCCGGTCATGCAAAACGAGGCTGGTACTCAGAAGGATCCGAGCTTACGTGGTTGAAATTTCAAGCACGTAGACGCCAAAAAGTAAGAACGTGGTTTAGAATGCAAAGGGAGAAGAGAAGGGCGGACACTCGCGTGAGAAATATGTGAGACCGAAGGTCTCTATTTATACTAATCACACGGAGGAAGTAGGGTTTTTCGGAGAAACTTTGGAAGTGAATCTCGAAAAGATATGAAAAGATACGAAAAATACGCAAAAAAGGGCTTGGGAAGAGGCGTAGCAGGCACTGCGTCTCTTGGAAGAGGCGCAACACTTGCTGCGTCCTTTCCCAAGTGGTTTCCTCCTGCGGAAGAAAGATTTCCGTGTTTTGGTTATGGAATAGCGGATTAATCTTGTTTTCCTTAATATTTTGTGTGAATATTACGGGAAATTCTTTACCAAACATTAAAAGATTGCAAAATATGGAATAGAAATGTCCGGAACATTCCAGAACATCCTGACTCGGTTTTAGAAAATGAAGACGGTTTTTTGACCCGGACTCCAAATGTACTCTAATTACTGCCAAAACGACCGTATCGGCACGTTGATGACATTTAAGGGGTAGACAAAAGTGTTTGAACGATCACTTGATGATAAACTTACGAACTGTCACAAATCGTTCCGTGTACCAAATATGCGGTCCAATCATCACCGGGTGGTTTGCGGGAGGTGCAGAAATGAGGTATCTACAGAGCCCCCACTTTGACTGAGGCTTGGACAAGGAAAAAGTCAAAGTATAGCCATCAGGTCAATCGAAGATTACAACCTAACGACTATGGCGACGCGAGGCGTCTCAAGGGGTCTGAACCAAGGACCTGTCGTCGGGAACATTTTAGAGTCTGTCGACTATCGGGGAGGGTCGTTTAAAGTCCATTAGACTACGTAAGAAAGCTCGCCATCCATAAGAAGAGACCATACCTGAAATTCCTTGAAAATCCAGGGGAAACAAAACGTGATATTGGGAGAAGACAGCAGGACATAGTCTGGAACTGCTGGGAGAAATCTGCTTGTGGTCGGCTTCAAACAAACTTTGGAAGAGCTTGGAGTTTTTAGAATCCTAGCCTATTTATTTTTATTATGTAACGTACTATTATTATTAAAGAAATGAAATGAAAAAGGTTAAGTGGTCATGAAACCGTTATGATTTTCTATGATTATTCTTGTCGAATTTCAAATGCAATTGCAAATGTCCTTCAATTTACATTTAAAATAATTAATGGGTTGTATCCCGTGAAGGATTGCCTACGTATTCATTTAGAAAATGAAATCGAACCCTTGCGCGTAGTTCGAGTAAATGTAAAAGAATAATTGTTCTAAGCAAGAGCTTGTAATGAACTTAGAAAATAAGCATGAGCTTTACTTACTCCTAAAATGCAATTTAGTTTATTTGATGATGTGAGGATGACGAGTTGTCAAAATACAAGAGCAAGATGACATTAGCTTAATCCAGCTTGGCCAGGGGCCGTTTATTTCATGCCACAAGAGCGACACGTGAGGTTACGCGAGGAGCGTTTTTTCTTCTATTCTAGGCATAATAACGTTTCAGTTGGTTGAGGTTTGTTGGGTTGGAAAATTCGTTCCCATCTAGGTCTGTGATTCTAACCGCACCCCCTGGAAGTATGGACTTGACTAAAAATGGCCCGGCCCAATTGGGTTTGAATTTTCCTCGTGGATCGACAGGTAAAAGAGCTCTAATTGATTTAAGGACCAAGTCTCCTTCTTTGATGTTCCTTGGCTTAACCCTTTTGTTGAAGGCTCGTTTGATACGTGCTTGGTATATTTGCACATTGTGTAATTCACGTAACCTTCGTTCATCCAGGAGGATGAGTTCTTCATATCTATCCCTCTTCCACTCGGCTTCTGGGATTTGACTTTCGAGTAAAATACGCAAGGATGGTCTTTCTAGCTCGACTGGTTGTACAACCTCCATGCCGTAGGTCAAATAGAATGGGGTGGCCCCAGTGGGCGTCCTAACAGATGTACGGTATTCCCATAAAGCAAAGGGTGTCTTGCTTAGCCAATCTCTATAGTTGCCAATCATTTTCTTGAGAATCGTGACAACATTTTTGTTTGCTGCCTCTACCGCGCCATTGGTTTGTGGTCTATATGGCGAGGAGTGGTGATGCTTGATTTTGTACTTGGCTAGCAATTGTTCAGTCTCAGCTTGGAAATGTGATCCATTGTCACTCATGATCTCATGTGGGCAACCATATCGACAAATAATGTTGGTTTGTATGAACTTTGCCACGTTCTTGGCTGTAAGACTGGTGTAGGAAGCCGCTTCTACCCACTTGGTGAAATAATCGATTGCTACTAGGATGAAACAGTGACCTCCTATTCCGGCTGGAGTGATCTTGTCGATGATGTCAATTCCCCAAGCAGAAAATGGCCAGGGAGATGTCATGGTGTAAAGCAATGAAGGAGGGACATGTTGCACATTCCCGAAGATTTGGCAATTATGGCAATGTCTTACATATTTGATGCAATCAGATTCCATCGTGGTCCAATAATACCCCAAACGTGTGATTTTCTTTGCCATCATGGGTCCACTCATGTGAGGGCCACATTCTCTATCATGGACTTCTTCCGTCACTTTCCGTGCCTGTGAATGATCAAGACAATGTAGGATTACACCAAGAGGTGTTCTTTTGTATAATTCTCCTTGCATGAGAACGTATTGGGAAGCTAGCAAGCGAGTAGCGCGTTGTCCCCTTTTGTCCATTTCTGGTGGATAGGTGCCCTTGAGCTTGAAGTTTAGGATCGCTTGGAACCAAGGTTCCTCTGTGACTTCCTCTTCATTGGTGATTTGGTGCACATAAGCTGGCTCTGATCGTCGTTCAATGCATAAAGGCATTTCTATCATGCTATCCGGCATATTGATCAAAGATGCAAGTTTTACAAGAGCACGTGCAAATTTATTTTCTTCTCGAGGTAGATGTAGGTAGGTTACTTGATCGAAGAATTGGGCAACTTGGTCTATTCTGGCTTGATAAGGTGCTAACCTTTCGCTTCGGATTTTCCAAGATCCCGTAATTTGGTTGATGATCAAAGATGAATCCCCAAGTACTCGAAGATTCTTGGTGCCTAAACTTACTGCTGCTTGTAATCCAATGAGACAAGCTTTGTATTCTGCAGCATTATTTGTCACCTCGAAGTCGAGTTTGACAGATATTGGTGTATACTCGCCTTTAGGAGAAATGAGCAACACTCCTATTCCAAATCCTCTTAAGTTCGATGCTCCATCAAAATAGAGGTCCAAGGTCTACATCCGTATGGAGTATATCCTCATCCGGAAACGACCAGGTGTCTATCGTTTGTGTATCAGTGATGGGATTTTCTGCAGAGAATTCGGCAACAGTGCGCCCCTTTATAACTTTCAAAGGTACATACTTGAGATCGAACTCTTAGAGCATCAAAGTCTATCTTGGTAAGCGTCCATTGAGAACGGGTTTCTCGAAGAGGTATTTGACAGGATCCATTTTGGAGTATATTTTGATGGAGTAGCTAAGCATGTAATGGTGCAGCTTCTTCGTTGCCCACACAAGAGCGAGGCATGTCTTCTCGAGTGTTGTGTATTTGCACTCGTACTCTAAGAACTTCTTACTAAGGTAGTAGATAACTCTTTCTTCTTTTCCTACAGTTTGAGCTAGCATGGCGCCCATGGCCGTTTCAGTTACCGTGAGATATAAACCAAGAGGTTGATCTCGTTGAGGTGGCATGAGCACTGGTGGTTTGGCTAGTATTTCCTTGATTCGGTCGAAAGCCTTCTGACAGTTATCATCCCACATGGTGTGATCTGTTTTCTTTAATTTCTTGAAGATAGGTTCGCAGATCATGGTGAGTTTCGATATGAATAGACTTATGTATTGCACCTTGCCTAGGAATCCTCTAACTTCTTTCTCCGTTTGAGGTTGCGGCATTTCGATTAGAGCTTTGATCTTAGAAGGGTCTATTTCTATATCTCGTTGGCTAAAAACATATCCCAGGAGTTGGCCAGATGTTACTCCGAATGCGCATTTCTGAGGATTGAGTCTCATGTTGTACTTCCGTAGCATTGAGAAGAATTTGCGAAGGTTCGCAATGTGCCCCTATCTTTCCTTGGACTTGACAATCATGTCATCTACGTATACCTCAACTTCTTTATGCATCACGTCATATAAGAGCGTAGTTGCGGTGCGTTGGTATGTAGCTCCGGCGTTGATTAACCCAAATGGCATAACCGTGTAGCAATAGGTTCTCCATTGAGTGGTGAAGGCGGTCTTATGCATATCTTTTATGGCCATCTTGATCTGGTTATATCCTGCATATCCATCCATGAAGGATAGTAACGCGTGATCTGCCGTATTATCCACCAATATGTCGATATGTGGTAGAGGAAAATAATCCTTAGGACTCACTTTGTTTAAGTTTCTAAAGTCAACACAAACACGGATTCTCCCATCCTTTTTGGGTACGGGTACTATGTTAGCTACCCAGTCTGAGTACTCAGAAACTTTGTTGAAACCGGCTTTGAATTGTTTATCGACTTCTTCTTTGATCTTGAGAGCCCATTATGTCCTCATTCGACGAAGCTTCTGTTTCACGGGTTTGAAACCTGGTTTGATTAGGATTCTATGCTCTGCGATGTACCCGTCGATCCCTGGCATATCTTTGTAGAACCAAGCAAAAACGTCTTTGAACTCGTGCATGAGGTCTATGAAATTGGCTCTTTCGGTGGGGCTCAAGGTCGTCCCTATCCTAAGTTATTGGGGTTCTAGTTCAATTCCTACGTTGATGGGTTCAGTATTTTCTACCACTGGTCCCCCTTCCCCCTCTTGTAGTATTTCTTTGGCTATGTAGGGAGGTATTTCGATTGAGTCTGGGTCATCCTCATCATCATTGTAAACAGAATTGCATTCAAGATAACACGAAGAGTAAGCAGAACCTGATTTATTCATATTAAAATTTGAGAAAAGTTGAAACAAAGAAGCCATCTGATCTATAGTCAGTGGCGGTAAAGGGACAGCTGTTGGGACATTTCCCGTACTACTGTTGCTATTTGACACTAAGCTAGGAGAAACAAGGGGAGTGGGAATGACGACAGGAGGAGACTCTCTAGGAACTTCTCTAGACTCCAACTCTGACTCGAATTCATCATCTTTTGGTTCTCCTTTGAACATCTCTCCTTTTCTAGTGGTGAGCTTGAAGAGTCTTCCTTGATTGTTTGTCCACTTGATCGATTTTCTCCATCCTTTCTGTTGATTGGTGTTAGTTTCTGTGATTAGCGCGTTAGGGTTGAAGTGATCGTCTTGAAGTATCATGGTAATGATCTCATCCTGCGCGGCTATAACGAATCGATCTTCTCCAAATAGTAGACTCACGACTTGTTCGTCTAAGCAAGGTGCTTGACGAGTCTTGACGGTAGGAACCGTTTCTGGAGGAATGAAGTAGCAGTCGTGAAAGATCTCGATTCCGGCTAGCTTCCTTTCGAGGTAGTGCCAAGGCTCAGGAAGTCCGTGAAAGATATCTTGACTGCAACGAAGTATCCATTTAAGGTAGGGAGGTAGGGTCGCATTTGGATTCCCACGTTCTTACGGTTTTGAACTTGAGCGAGCATTTCGAGAACTTTCTCTTTAGTGGGTTTGTATCCTAGTCCAAGGGGTATTCTTTGTGAGTTACCCTCTTTGTAGGGTGCAAAGGTGTTTCTTCGGATAGGATTCAAAGGCATTCTCGGGAAGTATCCATGGGTTTTGAGTCTGTGGTTGACCACTAAGTTAGAGTAGGGATTGAAGTATAAGGGTGCCAACTCACTTTCTATGACATTTATGATATGGAAGCCCCAATTTCGTGTACTGGATCTGCAAGGACTTGATTACTTGACTTCTTTTCGATTACTGCCTTGATGGGCGACGAAGTGATCGTCACCACTTTACCATTTAGTGGGATTTTTATTTTCTGGTGGAGTGTGGATGTTACTACTTTGGAAGCATGAATCCAGGGTCTTCCCAGAAGTATGTTAAAGGATGCCTCAATGTCCACTATTTGGAAGTTGACCTTTCGCTCAATTGGCCCTGTGGCTATGGTTAGGTTAACGAGTCCTACTACCTTTCGCCGTGAACCATCATATGCGCGGACACCTTGATTGGTAGGGGTCCAATCTGACTCTTTCATGCCCAATTTGTATGCCGTTTTCAGGGTTATGACATTGACTGCGGAGCCATCATCTACCAAAGTCATTGGCACATTCTTCTTTAGGCAAATGACAGTGATGTAAAGAGCCAAGTTATGACTAGCACCGAAGGGTGGCAAATCTTCATCCGAGAAAGTAATAGGATTACTTAGTTTTGGTGATTCTTGGAAGACCAAGTTGACCACGTCGTTGGGTGTGGAGTTATGTGCCACATTTAGTTTGGCCAAGGCTTGCAGTAAAGCTTGGCGATGTGGGAATGAGCTTGCCACTAGTTGCCAGACTGAAAGATCAGCCTTTGTCTTCTGTAGTTGCTTTAGCAAATCGTCAGTAGAGCCTTCTTCATTATCATTTGGTATAACCGCATTTGTTGGACCGTGTGCTATGGGGTTGTTTTGAGAAGTGTTTTGGTATGGGCGTCCCGAACGAGTAAGGTGGTCTACATCTTGGTCTTCACCATTTTGGACTATTTCTTCACTGATTTTGACTAGGTAGTGTTTAGTGAGATACTCGTCTTCATCATCATCGGCCCATATCCCATTGATGGCATCAAGTTCCCTCATTCTCACGATTTCAGCCTCTAATTGGATAATTTGGTCGACTAGCTCGTCAACCACGGCTACTACCTCTTGCATCGTAGTGTTTTGAGAGTGGACTAGTGGTTCACGTTCTTTAGGTGTTGCATTGGGACCACGTAGGGTTGCCACTGCACTCTCTAGTTCCATGACTTGCCTATTCACACTATTTGCCCATGCAATGAAATCAGTGATGGTTGGAGAAATGGTAGAGTAGTTCCCTTCATTCTCTATTGAATGAATTTTATCTTCAACTGGAGTAATGAGGTGTGAGCAATCTATGGTATATTCTTCACTTGTGATCACTAGAATTCCAAGAGGATTATGAGTGTTGTTAGGCTTACCTCCAGGTGGTATTGGTAGGCGACCGTCTTCAATCATATCTTGAAGTACATTTTTCAGTTTGTAGCATTTTTCTGTATCATGTCCCTTACCTCTATGGTATTCGAAGTACGAAATCTCATCCCAGAATTCGGACTTCTGTAGGGCCTATGGGTTGAAGTTTACCCAGCTTCATCAACCTTTTCAGAGCGTTGGAATATGTGTTCCCTAGATTCGTGAATTTCCTTGGTGGGGTACTCTTCTTAAATGGCTCGAGAAGGTTAACTTCATCAGTTTTGCTAGTAGAGCCGTAAGAACGACTTTTTGAGCCTTGATATCCACGACCTATCGTCTTGGACAAGAGCCCTTTACGGATGTCATCTTCGATCCTTGTCCCTAGTACGGTTAAGTCTTAGAAGGTCTTAATGTTTTGATACCTTAAATGATTTGCATAGATGGGCTTTAGGTTGTCCACGAATTTTCCACGAGGGTAGCTTGATCCGGACGTTCAACAAGTTGAGTACTAGTCTTCCTCCACCGACTTAGGAAGTCGGTGAAACCTTTTATGTCATTTTGGGTAAGAACCTCTAAAGTGCGCATGTTGACTTCTATTTCAGCATTATCCGCATATTGTTTAGCAAACTCGATTGCGGCATCATCCTAGGTAGCGATTTTCTTATGCTCTAGCGAATAGAACCATTGTTTTGGGATGGTGTCAAGAGATGAAGGAAAGATCCTTAAGAACATCTCGGGTTTAATGCCTTTGATAGACATGTAATCCTTGAAAGCACGAATATGGTTCAAAGGGTTTTCATGCCCCTTGAATTTAGGGATATCCGTCATGTTGAAGTTGGTTGGCAACTTGGTAGTCACGGCTTCATATTTGCGATTGTTTTCCCTATAAATGTCATCCCCTTTGAGATAAATCAATTGTTCCTCCAAGTATTGGAGTCGTTTCTCAGCTGCAGTCATACCTATGGGAGGGTTTTCGTCCCCGAAGTTGTTCACAAATTCATCAGACACTTCACTTTCTCGAGGAGGCATCCTCGTTTCCACGGCATATATTCGGCCCTCAATTGTGTCAAGGCGATCATACACTTGGTCTTGAGTAACTTGGAGACGAGCTAGCGCGGCTAGGATTTGATCATTATCATTCTGGAGTTGGTTGAAGTTCACGTCGCTTGTTTTACGCATCTTGGAAACTGGATAAGAGATCGACGACGAATCAAAATATGATCGACCATTCTAGTACACTTACTTGAAAAGAAATGTTTTGACTCGATAAGTGGGAGTGTGCCACTTGTGTCAAGTGAGTTTTGAGGAAATGACCAAGCTTGAAAATGTTGGTCCTAGTCAACTTTGGTGTAGTTGTAGGAGTGGACTCGAAGTGAGGTTTTGAAATGGGTTTTGAGGCCCGGATTTTGACTCGACAATTGGACAGAGTTTCGACTGGTTTTGCGCTAATATTAGGCCCAAGTTTCGAAATTTTTACATTTTCACTACTACAAAAAATGTTTCTAGAGACGCTTAGCTTGCAGCGCTAGTATTAAAAAGTGCTGAGAGGAGCTTAATTGACTCACGAAGGAGGCGCTTTTAAAAAGCATTGCTCAATAACGCAATAATAAGAGCAGGTCTGAGTTTTTAAGAAGTCTCAAGACTCTCATTAGCTACCACTTTCTCTCTTCTAAAATCCCCAAACTGCTCATATTCTCTATCTCATCAAAACCTAGCTATCCCCAAATCGCTTGTTGGCTTCTTGTTCTCGAATTTCAGTTGCTCAAATTGAAACGGTTAGAATCTCGTTTAATCTTTTATTCAAAAATTCATCGTTATGTATATATTGAGTGATTCAACAGATCCAATCATGTAGATTTAAAAAATCTAGGGTTTCGTTATTTATTTAACGGAGGATTCAATTACAATCAATTATTTGGGGTTTCTCTCTTGTGTTTCTGGGTATATACAATGAATATTGTAGATTTGGTTACATATATTTTGCGGTTTTGTTTGCTTTGATGTATTTTAGGATGGATTCGAGACATTGTTCATCTTTTATTAACGTGGCTTGGATACTGACGGTAGTGGAGCGTCTGATGAGCTGAAGGTATATCATTCTACTTTCTTGGCCATTTCTCTACTGATTTTTAGGTCAGTCCTTAGTAAACCCTTGTCTCGAGTTGCAGCAAATGTAATTTTTATGTTCTCTTTCGGTGTAATGGATACTTTTAGGTTTTGTATTGCTTGATTTTGCTTAATTTAGGTTGTCTGAGTTAATTGATTGGGCATTGATTCTAGTTTCTTGGCCATTTCTCTGATTTTTAGGTCATTGTGTGACTTAATTGATTTGGCATAAGATGTAATTATTACTGTATATGTCTATGAATTGTGTGAGACGAATTGATTTTAGCCTGATGTGTGAGACGAATTGATTTTAGCCTGATGTGTGATTGTTACTGTATATGTGTATGAAGCAACATTTTAAAGGCTAGTGTGTAATGAATGATGATGTCAAAGTTGTGAGAATGGGTGATTATAAGCAACAACAACATTACCCCAGTGCCTCAATGGCTCCCGCAAATTGCGGGGTAAGGGGGGGTCGGATGTACGCAGCCTTACCCTTGTGTTAGCAACACAAAGAGGCTGTTTCCAAATGATCCAAGATGAAAATTGCGTCGAGAACTGCATCGAAGGACCACTACTTCACAAGAGAAAGAAGCGCAACCACTTTAGTGAGCAATTTTGCTTTATTCCATCATAATCCAGAACCAAAGAGTAATGAATCTTTGGCTCCATTGGAAATATGGAAAGAGAATGGGTGATTATAAGCAATAATAGAAATTGTATTTCACTTTTATTTAACGGATAATTATAGTATTGAAACAAGGAATCCAATATTTGTACATGGTTTCACAAATCTAAGTAAGGGAGCATATAAATTAGTACTAGAAATTGTTATTTGTTGTGGTTTTTCTTCCTGTCGTACCTTAAGTATGCTTTTCAAAGCCTTAAAACCAATGAACACTAGGTTGTGGAATTTTGGATATGTGAACTTATTTGAAATTTTGCTGTTACAGATATCAATCCATCGTTTGCTAATTGCTTTAGACACTAGAATGATTGGGTCGTCTGACGAATTTTCTTATGGATTTGAGATTTGTGATACTGTTTTTTTATTTGAAACTTTGAAGCTGTTGGTGAATCTTTGTCCTGTTGATCTCTTTTTAAAAGTATGTTTTCTATCCATGGATCCGGAACTTTTTCCGGGGGTGTTTTTTCTTGCATCGACTGATTTGGAGAGAAGGGCAGGAAAATGAAGATGATTCAAATGGATTTTAAGGCCTGCTTATCACTGATGTTACTTGTGTATGTGCAGAAATGAAATTAGCCTTTTTGTTATAATGTGCATGTGCAGAAAATGAAATTACCTTTTTGTTTTAATGTTTGATATGATCGCTATTATACTATAGACACTATGCCAATCATCTTACGACATAGGAAATCACGAAATGGAATTTTACTAGATACAGTGTTGACTCTGCCATGGCCTATGAACTTCCTAGTCTCATAGGGACTGATTGCTACGAGTGGATCGGGTTACGAGCCTAGCCCTGGTCCGGTCGCAGTTCCTAGTTTTGGTGATGACCGATCTCCGTTTGTCGTGTTATGATCTGGTCCGGT
This sequence comes from Silene latifolia, assembly GCF_048544455.1. NCBI lineage: Eukaryota > Viridiplantae > Streptophyta > Magnoliopsida > Caryophyllales > Caryophyllaceae > Silene > Silene latifolia. Next base: position 107,550,038 of record NC_133534.1, read on the forward strand.
TTGGGACCGGCGATTAGCCCTAGCTGCTGCATCCCAACCACTACACGCTTATAAAAGGTTCAATAATACTTTGTGGTGGTTGGAGATTTGGAGGATTTGGTTGTTCTCTCTAGTCACTGAGAGTAAGAAAAGCAGGTGGTTGTTTGACAATATAAACTACAGCAAAATCTAAGTCTCTTAGTTTGTTACCAAAATAATAGAAATGTTGCCTACTTCTCTTGATCATCACATCTTCTCTTGGTGCCATGTTGTTTCTCTCCTTTTAAAATTTTAAGTGTTTTCTTGCTTCTCTTGTCAATAATGGCAATATGTCATTTCTGTTTCTTGACGGATTGGTCGATTGGTCTTCTATTGGTATTAATTAGCTATAATATTAAATAACATAGTAATTTGAATTATCTTATAATTTGATAAGAGACTTACATTGTTTTCACTTGAATTTTCAGTAATTCTATGTTCAAGATGCTTTTTGTATCATCAAGCTCAAGCTTCATCGCAAGGATTGTTTAACGGACACCGAAGATGCCTTTCTAAGATGCCGCAAATAGTCACTTGCTTGTGTTATGGTAGAGAACTTAGTGATTGGATAGTTGGATACATTTTTTGATGTATTTTTATTTGAGATATATTTTTTCTTATTGTGTTCGGCCATGTATTTGATGGTACAATTGTTTAATGTTAAGAAATGTTTGTTTCTGGAAAATTTGTGTGCAGTGGTTGAGACAATGCAAGAAATATGTTTGTTATGAATGCAATATAATGGAAATTGCAGGTGAAATAAATAACATTGTTGATTGTAGCATAAAAGCAACAGTAAAAAGCGCGTCGTGAACAAAGGCATAATGGTGCATAATAGGCGATGTTCACATAATAGGCGAGGCGCTTTAAAAGCGCTGGTATAATACTAGAATAGCGCGTCAATTTTTTGCGGCGCTATAATTTAGCTATACCGACGCAATAAAATAGCGTCGGGAAAGGGGGTAGCGGCACAGGCAAATGCGGCGCATTTGAAAGCGTCGGTAGAGACCCTTCCGGCGCTATTTAGCGTCGCAATAGGTGTTTAAAAAGCGCCGCAAAATCCTGTTTATGTAGTAGTGTTTAGAGAAGGATTTTGATTTTACAAAAATCGTCAGGGTTTGTTTAGAAATGGTGATCACATATGGTATAAACATTATACAAGCATTATAACGGGATGTTGAGTGCATTTAAAAGGGTTTTGGTTTAAAGGGTGGATTGCCATACCGAACAATCAAACCCGAAGTCTATGGAGAGACTCATACCAAACAAGAATAAGGCCGATTCCTAGTCCATTTCCTCAAGTAGTGAAAGTCCTTGATAGAAACAAGAGTAAGTACCATGGTATGGATGACGTTAATCGCTATCCATCCTTAGGCCCAAATAAGAATTAGGACCGTTTAGACGGGACGATTGGTCGAATGGGTTGGGTTGGGTCTAGGAAGGCAGAGTAAAACGATCTAGGAAGACCGAGTTATGAAAACCGACAATTGTCTCGTACAAACTATTCCCTAACCTTGTTCAAGTTTCACCCTTTTGGCAACACGTAAGTGTATTATCCTCAGCGGAGTCGCCAAACTGTGGATGCGGGCCCACGGGGGCGCTTGGGAACAAGCGTTTGCATTTGTGGAGTCGCCACCAATTTATTGTGGAAAATTGGAAACCGTTCGAATAGCTCGTGCCATGTCAAGACACAAAGTAGTGACACGAACACCAAGAACTCGTTACCCTTAGCATTATATGTCTAGAATGACTCTCGTGGATGCCAATGAACATGGATGTTCACAGAGATCTGGAGTACGGGGTGAGGGTACGTATTAGGAAGCTCTTTTGATCGAACACCTAATCCCGCCCGCCTCGATAGCGGCATCTACTATTGATTAGGGAAGTTGTCTATACTCGATATATTGTCGATTATATGCATGCAATGCAACATCCATTAGGTTAATCCTAGCATGTGAGAATTAGACTAAGTCGGTTAACACGTAATTTAACATGCAAGTGATGTCAAAGTAGGAATTAGGTTGATTACATGTGAAAAACATACAAACAATACAATAAAAGAAATACAATAATGAAAATAATTAAAATTACAATAATTACATCGATTTTAATTGATTTATGTCGAAAATACATTTAAAACGGATAATTTGGGAAAAGAAAGAATAAACAAATAAACGAACAGAAATTAGGGTGATAATACGATTAATAGTAAATTAAATATGTAATTAATAAACTAAGGTTAAGCAGAAACGGGATTCCAAGGACAGAAATCAACCGGGAACAGGCGCAGCAGAGCTGCGTCCCTTGGAAGAGGCGCAGCAGTTGCTGCGTCTGTTCCTGAGTTGAGTTCTGGCTGTGAAGCCGGAACCGCAACTCGTTAATGTTCATTGGTAAATTTATGCTTAATTATGAGTAATTGACTCGGATGAAAGTGATTAACATATTATTTACATATGAATGAGGTCATAAAAACAGTAAAGCATGAACAAAACTAAGTTGGACTAATTAATTACAAGATTAATGGGTTAGTTATGGATTAAAAATGAACTAAGACAAATTAATTAGGTTAAACAAGTTATTAATGATGAATTAATGATGGATAAATAAACAGATACAAATATATCAAAGAGGAATTCCTGAGATTCAATATTGATGAATCGAACTTCTAAAACCCGAATTGATTTTAATGACGAAAACCCGCAAATATGAATTACTTGGGATTTAAGCCGGGATTTAAAAGATGATAAACTAATAATGAATCACATGTTAAAATTATCATACTCAAATTATCATGTTAAAGAATAATGAACAAACAAAGAAAAAACGAAACAAACAGACGAACAAAAGACGGAGGAAGAAGAAAAGAAGCAGGAACTGCGGCAGCCTCACGAAGAGACGTAGCAGGTTACTGCGTCCCTTCGAAGAGGCGCAGCAGTTGCTGCGTCATTTCTCGACGGTTGTCTTCTGATAATCCTTAAAAAGGGGTTTTAAACAAGGTTTTAGAAATTGGTTTTAAGAATACTTTCGACATAAATCTTACAATATTAATTACGATAATAAAGAACAATAAACAAAAGAAGGATTTACACCCTCAGACTTACATGTTTGATGAAACGAGATGAACTAAGTATATGTTTAGTGATGCTCGACTCGAATGTAGACGAAAGTGCCCTCGTAAGAGGAAAACGAATAAGATTGATTAAGTTGATTGATGTGGAGTTGGTCAAATTGGTCGGTCATGCAAAACGAGGCTGGCACTCAGAAGGATCCGAGCTTACGTGGTCTAAATTTCAAGCACGTAGACGCCAAAAAGTAAGAACGTGGTCTAGAATGCAAAGGGAGAAGAGAAGGGCAGACACTCGCGTGAGAAATATGTGAGACCGAAGGTCTCTATTTATACTAATCACACGGAGGAAGTAGGGTTTTTCGAAGAAACTTTAGAAGTGAATCTTGAAAAAATATGAAAAGATATGAAAAATACGCAAAAAAGGACTTGGGAAGAGGCGCCGCAGGCACTGCGTCTCTTGGAAGAGGCGCAGCACTTGCTACGTCCTTTCCCAAGTGGTTTCCTCCTGCGGAAGAAAGATTTCCGTGTTTTGGTTATGGAATAACGGATTAATCTTGTTTTCCTTAATATTTTGTGTGAATATTACGGGAAATTCTTTACCAAAGATTAAAAGATTGCAAAATATGGAATAGAAATATCCGGAACATTCTAGAACATCCTGACTCGGTTTTAGAAAATGAAGACGATTTTTTGACCCGGACTCCAAATGTACTCTAATTACTGCCAAAACGACCGTATCGGCACGTAGATGACATTTAAGGGGTAGACACAAGTGTTTGAGCGATCACTTGATGATAAACTTATGAACTGTCACAAATCGTTCCGCGTACCAAACATGCGGTCCAATCATCACCGGGTGGTTTGCGGGAGCTGCAGAAATGAGGTATCTACAATTAGACGGGATCACAAATACCAACTTTATGAATATTATCCATACCAGGACTATTGAGGCCGGAACCTCACACCATCCCTTACAGATATCATATATACACATATAAGTATAACCTATGACACGGAACATACATATAACGACTCGTAACTATCACGCCCCACCATTACTCGTGAGGCCAAGACCTCACACAAAGTTTTACACACCTCATGGACCCATAATCGAATCTATCTAGCCAATCCTGACCACGTAAGTTACCACTTGACAATGAATACCTCTCATCCGGACTTAACTCAGGTGCCTTTCATAACATATCCTCTCATACACACAATTATCACCCCTCCGGTAAATGTGGCCTTAACATCAGTACCCAACTTCGAGCGAACACCTCATATATCCACATCTTATACTCCCTCACAACCAAACATACTAATCACCTCCACAAAATCAATCTCATTAGAACAACTAACTTCCCTAAAGTAGTATCATCCTCAACCACTAGTGACAATACTATGACACCAACATCCTCCATGTGACTACTCTCTCACTATCACTTCTTAATATAACAATCCGTTTCCTCTCTTTGGTTATCTTCCCAAATAACGAACATCCAATCCATCAACAAAATCTACCTCAACCTTATTCCCAATTCTATCCTTTATCATATCGTTACCTAACTCTCCATCAAGATCTCAGATCGTACAAACACTCTACAAGCTTCTCATTCCATTAATACCTCAAAACTCACGGCTAACATGTCGTCCTACTCTCCTATATAACCACTAACTCACACCCTCTAGTGAGGCTATCGTACATTTCCATAATTTCCTACCTTCATGCTCCCTAACTCCGATCAACATTCTCTCAACTTACTTCCATCCTTATTTCCCCCTTTTTACTCAATAATACCAATTAATAATTCATCTCCTTTCCCTTTCTACCTAACTCTTTAGTAATTTGTTTATTTTTCCATAGCTCCACAACTCTAATTCCCTTAATTCATAACAATATCTTATCATTCTTCTTATCATTTATCCTCTCTCATCTTGCTTCTCACTCCCCTTGTCGCCATCAAGTCAACACACTAACAGTTACTCTTCAATTAGTCGTATCTCCCTTTCATATCTCTAGAAAACCAAAAATTTACCTCATACCGTTAATTTCCCAAAGAATTACACACTATGCTCACCCCTTGATATTCCAAATTCCCAAACTCAGTCACCATCTACAAATCCACGCCGCGACATAACTCCATCTACGTTCACTATATACCCCTCTACTTCATCCCTCTAAAGCAACCTTTCATTACATATATCCTTAAGCAACACAATCCTAACCGTCTCCCTTCCATAAATCCTTACACATCCCAATTTTCCACTATTCGCATTCCTCACCTCGATTTTTCATCCTCACATTTCCTTACCCTTATATCACTCTTGCCCATAAACACTTACTTTTATATTACTCAACACACTACTATATCACTCACCATATCTCACCAACATGTTCCTTACCTTGATTAGCTCATCATTCCTCCCTTTCCTTTCCACTATCCCTCACAACCATTTTAACACATGTCTTCCTTACCCAACACATGTCCTTCACAAGCCGGAATTCTCCTTATTATAGCATTTGGTAACTTACGTATCCAGACCGTCACATATATAAAAGAACGCTTTAAGAGCCAAAACATACATGTGTACATACGCTACAACTCGAAACAATGTAAGGACATAGCCACCAACTCAAGACAAAAGTAAGAACATAGCCACCGATTAAAAATTAAGATAAAAACATAGCCACCGACTCAAAATGGTCGCCCACTGAGGTACTCGGTCGAGTACGTGGCATACTAGGCCGAGTACATGGTACTCGGTCGAGTAATGAGACTACTCGGCCGAGTTAATGACTCCAGAAGTTAAACAGTATTATCACAGAGAGATTACTCGGCCGAATATGGAATACTCGGTGAGTATAAAAGATACTCGGCCGAGTAGGGACTACTCGGTCGATTATCGACGCAGTTCTCAACTTCGTCCAATTTTTGTAAAACAGTCATATCTCACTCGTTACTTGGTCATTTTGGGCGTGTGACCTATCATTAGAATCGTAAGAAGACAAACTATCACTTCCAATTAGAATTACAGCAATGTCATTTCTAGGACTCAACTAATGACAGTTTTAAGACAACCCTTCCATAATCGGTTTTCATACAAATCAAATTTTTCTCATCCAAAACAATTTGGACATGCATAAGGCAACAACAACAACAACTAAATACTTCAAGAAACCAGCACATAGATGCACTTTTATCATACTCACATGAAAATTAAACACGACATAAACTTACGATAACATACTTAAGCATGCAATTCTATATACTATGCATCGCTACCCAAAGTTAAGCATATTACATCATAAATCTGAAAGCCACATAGTAAACACATAACATGCCAATACTTTTCATGCCAAAACCGTTTCAACTGATTTCACACATAAATTCCATCATGCCTTTCTACCACTTTCACAATGTCCTTCACATAATTCCACACATTACACCTTCTACCACATGTTCCAAGCATTCAATTTCGACACACCATACGCATGAATCAAATAAACACACAACACAGCCCCCCCCGGTGACCGGCTTGAGTTTGTGAGGGCCATAGCGCGACTCCGGAATGTCTCCCAAGTCTTTGCGGTAGCTCCAAACAACTCTCCCCGGGTTCATTTTATTTAGACTACCTAAGTTAATTGGGTTCATTAGTTTTATGTGCCGGGATCGTCGGCTCTGATACCACTTTGTAACACCCCCTCATACTAAGGTACCTTACCAAGGACTACCCTAGCATGAGAGGTTGTTACCATCTCGGTTGCCCGAGGTTAGTATATCAAAAGCAACAATCCAAACAACTTTATTAAAGTATGAAGAGTTTTAACGATTACATAATCTCAGACCAACTCAAAATAAAAGTATAAGGAACTCAATACAACTGAAATCAAAACAACTAAACTCGTAACATCAGAAGCTAGACTCGAAGTGATGACTCCCTATGACTGTCCCAAAGCTACACATCTGCATTACCTGTCATAATCTGCTCACCATCCCCAAATGGATCACCGCAGGTTTTATGAAACAACAACAACGGGGTCAGTACCGCTCATTCAAGATAAGACAAACAAACAATAATGTAACCGGATGATCATCCTCCACAGTAACCGACTACACACCGAAGTGTGTAGCCCTGCCAGATTACCCATCGCAACAGATAATCCACTCCGCTAGTGGGTGACCGCAGCCCATCCCCACCAAGTCCATCTCATCAAGGAGCGACTAACAATCCCTGTCCCTTAATGTGCACATCCCCTCCCGTGATGGGTTCCACGAAGGGCGAACTAGGGTGTGAAGCCACTCCCGCAAGTGACTCCACCACAATCACACACACTACAGCATCACAGCTGTCAACCCACAACCGTCACATCACAACCACACCAACATCGTCACCACAACACCCATCCTCCGATGATCAGTAGATAACAACAATTATGAAACATATGCAATCTCAATCAATTAACAGTACTGAGTAGGAGAAACCCTACCTTTTCGCAATCCGCGTATGCTGCAATCAACCATACAAATGCATAACAAATACCACATCGTCACCTACAACAACAATCACATAATACAATCACTAACTGCAAAACCCCCATTTCCCCCAATTCATAATCAAGAACAAACCCTAAATATAAATCAGTGAATATGAAGATGGGGACTTACCGACGATGAATCAAAAGGAATGAATGCAATTGCTATGATCACCCACACACAAGGAGAGAATCGGATATGATTAGGGCGTCGTAGAATGTTTTTAGGTTTGTAAAGCGTAATTAGAAACTGTCTAGCGTAATATATAATGCCCTAATTATTTCCAAATCAAACCGCGGAAAAACACTCGACAGATCGGATACTCGGTCGAGTATAGAGTATACTCGGCCGAGTACCCTCTACTCGGTCGAGTATTCCACATACTCGGCCGAGTATTCCTAGGCAATAGCCAAACAGGGACCACGACACACTTTACTCGACCGAGTAGGCCATACTCGGTCGAGTACCAGCCTATAGAATCCGTAGTATGACATTGTATGGGGGACTTTAATGTTGTTCTTTCATCTTCAGAAAGGGTAGGTGGAGTAACTTATCATCCCTCTATCATGAAAGATTTTGGAGATTGTTTAGACTCTTGTAGGCTCAATGCTCATACTGATACAGGTTGTTTTTATACTTGGTCTAATAACCAAGAACATGCCTTAAAATGGGCTAAGTTGGATCGAATCTTGGTTAACTGGATTTGGCTACAACAGATGTCCTCCTCTTCAAGTTTCTCAATTCAGGGGTTCTTGACCACTCTCCTGCTCTCCTTAGGCTGCACACTGGTCATGCTAAAATTAACAGACCATTCAGGTTTTCGAATTATTGGAGCCTTGCTCATTTTTATCAATCTTTTGTTCTGACCAGTTGGGGTGTAAGGGTACATGGGGATAAAATGAGTTACCTTTTCTCCAAGCTCAGGTATCTGAAAGGCCATCTCATTCCTCTTCATAAGAATAACTACAGTGACATTGCTACTAGGGTGAAAAATGCTAAAACTGATTTGTCTAGATATTAATGGGAGCTCCATGCTTCTCCATTGCATCATGACCTTCTCAAGCAAAGTAAGAGATTACTTCACATATACACTGAGCTTAGAAATGCTGAAACCACAATTATGACTCAAAGGCCAAAGTGCATCATCTTATGCTAGATGACTCCAACTCTAAGTATTTTTATGCCAGAGTTTCTGAGAGGAAAAAGAGTAGCTCTATTGGTTCCATTACTGATGCTGCTAGGATCCACTGTACCGGAGCATCAGAGGTAGCAGCTGCTTTTATTGTTTATTACAAGGACCTGTTGGGCTCTGATTCTGTTGTTAATCCTATTCCTCTTTCTCTCTTCCATTCAGGTACATTTTCCTCAACCACTTATCTTTCTTTGTTGGCTGAGGTTGGTTCTGATGAGATTAGAGGTGCTTTGGCTTCTATTGACAAGAATTGTAGTCCTTGCATTGATGGCTACAATTCTGGTTTTCTTAGAGATACCTGGGATATAGTAGGACCTGATTTCCATGCTGCTGTGAGGGAATTCTTTCATAGAGGTAAATTGTCTAAGGCTGCTAATAACACCCTCATTACCTTAATCCCTAAGTTCTCTATCCCTCACAGTGTCACTGATTTTTGTCCTATTTTCTGTTGCACTGTTGTTTACAAGAATCTCACTAAAATCCTAGCTAATAGACTGAAAGGATTTACGGGGGTTGTGGTAGGACATGAACAAGCTACCTTTGTCCAGGGCAGGGACATATTTGATAACTCATTTTTGGCTCATGAGTTAGCTAACAAATACTCTCGGTCCCTGATTACTCCTAGATGCATTGTTAAAGTTGACATTAAAAAAGCTTTTGATTTTGTAAATTGGACTTTCTTGCTTTCTTGTCCCCTTTATTATGGTCTGCCTCAGCAGTTTGTCAAATGGATAATGGCCTGTGTTACTTCTCCATGGTATTCTCTTAATGTCAATGGTTCAGTGGAGGGGTTCTTCAAAGGGAAAATGGGCCTTAGATAAGGTGATCCTTTGTCCCCATATCTGTTTGTGCTTTGTATGGAAGTCCTCTCAAGGCTGTTAAGGGATTTTTCTTTTCACCCTAAGTGTGTCAAGTTAAAGCTAACTCACATGGTATTTGCTGACGATCTCCTAGTTTTCACAAGAGGGGACCTTCCTTCTGTCATAGTAGTGGCTGATTGTTTAAGAGCTTTTGCTGGATTTTTTTGGACTCACTGCTAATCCCATGAAAACTTCTTTGTATTTTGGTGGGGTGGCCGCTCAGGTCAGGTCTTTAATTTTGGTGTCCACTGGGTTTTCTGAAGGGGAATTTTCATTCAAATACTTGGGTCTTCCACTATTTACTTCTAGGCTTACCTGCACTATGTTTCAGGCACTGCTTGAAAAGCTTAAAGCTAAGATAGGGGCTTGGACAAATCACATGCTAACATATGCTGGTAAGGCTTAGCTTATCAACTCAAAATGCACACAACCACACAATCCTCTATAAATACCCCTCAAATGCCACCATTTGAAGGCACGTGAGCGTCCGCCCCTTCTTTTCTCCCTTAAAATTCTAGACCTCGACTTCCCGAGTCAACAAACGACACGTATTCTCGACCTACCGATTGAGAATACGAGCCATGCACATTGTTTGGTACCATCATCGTGCATTAAATCACTTCACTTACCACTTTGACCAACTACACCATCACTAAAGCAAAGAAACACTCAATACTTTACAAAACAGTTTTAAATCAGGTTTTCCGACTCACAAGATTTTACACTGTCGATTTCTTGTCAAGCAACCTAGCATGTAAGTATGAGGGTGTAATTAATCCTCTTATTTCATGTTCTTTTTATCTTTTTTATGATCTTAACATGCTAAAACATGTATAACATGGTCCAAAAAATGGATTGATCGAGCCAAAACTGAATTTTGACCTGAAGCAGAAACCCATAGTCACAACTAGGTGGCTCGCGCCTCTTATGGCATCCTAGGTCAGAACTCAAATGTTTGAGTTCATTCTTTCCTTCATTTTCATTTCTTATTTACAATCGATTTTTACCGTTCCAAATCATTTTTATAATGAATATTTTTAACCATAAATTATACTCACCCTTAGTTCCTCATACCATGACGGTTTAATCCGTGACTCGATGATAATATTTGGTTAATTATATTTTAAAGGGTATTTTAAAGCCTTTTATTCATTTATTTACATTTGCAAAAACCATATTAGTCATACATGTATAATCATCCTTGGTTCTACATACCATGTCGGTTTAACCCGAGTACGATGATAAACTTTGGCTAACTACAAGGCAATGACCTTAATATAATTAGTTCATATCAAGCGTCTTTTTACACTTTATTTACAAAGCAATGAACTTAACATAATTAGTTCATAAAAACCTATTTTTACATCCATCTTTACAAAACTATTCATGTCAAGCTTGCAAAGCCGAATCCGACATCGAATATTATCAACATAATGATAATTATTCCAAGTCCCGTTCTTCATATTAACACAAAAGCGGTGTCAACGACCTTTTAGACAATACGGGTTTTGACACCCTTTTACAAATGATTTCACAAGCATTTTACACAACCAGGAGACACCCTTTAGGTCATCGCCTAACTCGCGCTTAAACAGGCCTTTTGATTTCCAGTTTTTAAACCTGGACAGGCTTCCTTGCATCGCTTCATGGCTCGCGCTTCAGTAGGCTGCCTAGTGCTGCTTTTATTTCCTTTTCAGCACTCGTCTAGGACGATACCGACTTCGGTTAACCCAAATACAAGACGGATCAGATTCATGAGTTCCCATTTTACAAAACACATTTCTAAGACAAATAGATCACATTATTCATCATAAACCTAACTTGATAAATGGATGTTTAATTTCCGTCCTACATGAAAATAAACATTAAATCCAACTCGACATTAGTTACTTGATATTTGGATGCGCATTCATGCATTTAACCCGTTTTATCAATTTCTGCACTTAACCAACCAAGATCGATCAGTAGAGGCCGCTACCGCGGGCGGGATTGGGTGTCCGATTAAAGGGCTTCCCAATACATACCCTCACTTCTTACTCAGAAACTTTGGATAGTGGACGACCTTATCCAGGGCGAACGAGAGTCATTCTAGCGATAAGATGCTAAGAGGGACGATTCCTTATCTTTAGTACCTATGTCAAGCACCGCTTTTTTCCTTGATTGAACTAGGTATAAAGTAGACTCGAACGGTTTCTAGGCATCCCGTAATTGCTTGGTGGTGACTCCGAACATCTTTAAAATCGTTTCGAGACCTTTGCCGAGACGAAACCGATTGATCTAAAGTGATCCGGTCGAAAGCATTTCTTACGCCGCCGAGCATGGATTTCCGACTACTACACGTCCACGGATTGGCTTGGCGTTTAGGTGGCCTATGTCCACAGATTGGCGACTCCGTTGGAGAAACTAGGACACTTGTGTCTTTGCGATCCCTAGATGGTGAAACTCAAACGAGGTTTTGGCTGAAGTGCATTTATTGATATTACGGTCATAAGTAGGGTTCCTTGTCCATGCCCACAACCTAAACTTTATCGACCAATTGGCTCGTCCGTCAGCGTGAGTTTTCTAATCCCCGCGTTTTGAACCCCGATTGTGTCAATCATACCATTGGCATTACACCATTTTGTTTAGTTAAAAAGCTTTCACTTCCCACGTGCATGAGGCTAGGGCACCAACCTTAGATAGTGTGTTTGGATTGGCATCCCTCTCGAAAATCGCGGAATGATCGCTTGGTGTGTAACCACCCCTTTAAGCCAAAACTCGTGTCAACATTATGCATAATACAATGAACTGTGAGTGCTTAGGTGCTATTGTTAGGTTCATAAACCCTCTTATAAGACTCATCTAATAAAAATCTAAGAAACTTATTAATTAGATGTGGTGGATCTAGTTACATGCAAACAAAAATAAAAGTAAAAGGAGAAAACGAATTTTCCTTACATTAGAATGAAACGGAAATGGGCACAAGGTTGAACTCCTTCTAACCTTGTTCTTGAGCTTAATTAATTTGGGATGATCCTCCAAAAATCTAAGTATCCAAATTAGAATACCTCGTGTTAGTGCACCCAAGACTTCACCAAAATACTCAACTTATTATTAACTAGATAACAAGAAGAGATCTAAACCTTGCTAATAATAATAATAGTACTACGCTAGTAATATATGGTAAATATTAGTTTGCATGTGAGTTTTAGAGTGAAGATGGAGAAAAATAATAAGCAAAAGCAAGTAACAAAAATAAGACAACTAAAATCTCCCTTTTGTAGTGCCTAAAACCGGCTCCCCCACCCACAATGGGTGTGTTTTGCCTTTTATTTTAATCTTATGTATATTAGGTAGATTGTAGTGAAAAGTAATATGATTAAAGGTTTTAGGACATGTCATTGTCACATAGTAGAATGTGTATATTGAGAAGAACAATCTTCATAGTCCCTAGTGCACACAAAACCGGCTACCACATGCAAAATAGGTCCGTTTTGATTTTTCGTATTTGTCCCACAAATGCCTTTAAATCGCATGCTTAATTATCTTGTATAATTAAGTATTAATATGATCATACAACAACTATAAGATACAAATTAATAAGTAATGTACACTTAACTTTTAAGTGATATTTTATAATTATATCAATATATAATGGGTCCTACAATGCCCAATTAAATTAATTTACAATTCCTTTGTAAATATAATCAACAAATAACCTCTACCTCTAAATATACAAAATCCTCGATTAATTTAATGAATTAACGCTTAATTATTAAATTAAATCTTATTTAATCACATTACAATAAGATATAAAATTTCATTAGTCAATCATCGCATAATGGAATAATAAACTTGCGTTAACTCGACTTCTAAACTCGACCTCAACAAACTCACACAACTATATATATATATATATATATATATATATATATATATATATATATATATATATATATATATATATATATATATATATATATATATATAGAGGAGTTCTAATGAGTCCAACATGTGTCATTGAGTCCATAAGTCCCTCTAAGGGCTATTGGACGGACTCAATTGATGGTTGAGATGAATTTGATTAAGGACCATTAAAAAGAAAAGGAAAAAAATGTGGATGGCTGGATTGAGATGGGTGGTTGAGATTGAAAATTACCAAAAAAAATTACCACTAATCAAATTTCTATACACTAATTAATTTTTTTTCTCTCTCTAGCCCCTAATTAATCAGTTTTGAGTTTCAGATTTCAGAAGTGTAAATGTAATGTTGTATGGGTTTTACAAGTGTAAATCTGATGTTTTACGAGTGTAAATGTAACATTTTAAGAGTGTAAATTTGATTTTTTGTGATGGAAATTTTGAATTTATATAATTTTAACATTTTACAAGTGTAAATCTGATGTTTTACGAGTGTAAATGTAACATTTTTAAAGTGTAAATTTGATTTTTTGTGACGGAAATTTTGAATTTATATAATTTTAAAATTTTACAAGTGTAAATCTGATGTTTTACGAGTGTAAATGTAATATTTTAAGAGTGTAAATTTGATTTTTTTTGTGACGGAAATTTTGAATTTATGCAATTTTAACATTTTACAAGTGTAAATTTGATATTTTACGAGTGTAAATGTAACATTTTAAGAGTGCAAATTTGATTTTTTGTGACGGAAATTTTGAATTTATACAATTTTAACATTTTACAAGTGTAAATTTGATGTTTTACGAGTGTAAATGTAACATTTTAAGAGTGTAAATTTGATTTTTTGTGACCGAAATTTTGAATTTATATAATTTTAACATTTTACAAGTGTAAATTTGATATTTTACGAGTGTAAATGTAATATTTTAAGAGTGTAAATTTGATTTTTTTGTGACGGAAATTTTGAATTTATATAATTTTAACATTTTACAAGTGTAAATTTGATGTTTTACGAGTGTAAATGTAACATTTTAAGAGTGTGAATTTGATTTTTTGTGACGGAAATTTTGAATTTATATAATTTTAACATTTTATAAGTGTAAATTTGATGTTTTACGAGTGTAAATGTAATATTTTAAGAGTGTCAATTTGATTTTTTGGTCCTTTAAGTGTAATTTTGTTCCTTTAAGAGTGCAACTTTTGTCCTTTAAGAGTGTAACTGTAGTCCGACCACCGACAAACACCACCGTCGTCCTTCACTAGTCACCACCAACTCATACTCACAAAAAAGATCTATAGCAGATCTGGAAAAAAAAAGTGTAAATGTAAAGAAATACGAGTGTAAATATAAACAAGTGTAACTGTAAAGAAATAGGAGTGTAAACGTAAAGAAATACGAGTGTAAATGTAAACAAATACGAGTGTAAATGTAAAGAAATACGAGTGTAAGTGTAAAGAAATAGGAGTGTAAATGTAAACAAATACGAGTGTAAGTGTAAAGAAATACGAGTGTAAGTGTAAATGTAAACAAAATACGAATGTAAATCTGAAAATGAATGTAATTTTAATAAAATACAAGTTTTTTTTTAGATTTACACTTGTAAATCTGAAAAATTAGACCAATACCACCACCGTGCCCCCTCACCAACCCACACAAAATTAAAAAGTAGATCTGTAACTTTAACAAAAAATATATAACCCCACAACAAACAAAAACTTATTAAATAAAAAAAAAAACATTGAAACGAGATCTAGAAGAAAGGAGAAACAAACAACAAAATGGACAACAAAGACAAAACTGAAATGCAACCTCATTCACAACTCATCAAAACAAAACAAAAAAAGGCAAAAACTAAAAAAAAAAAAAGAACAAAAAAAAAAAAGACGAGTGGAAGAGGAGTGGAATGTTAAAAAAAGAACCTCATTCACAACAATGTTAAATGTTAAAAAACGCATCAAAAATTAAATGTTAAAAATAGAAAACCAAAATAAAAAATTTTCAGATCTGAGAACTCAAAATTCAAGCCTATAATTTTCAGATCTGAGACGAGTTGAAGAGGAGGACGAGCGATGTTGGGGTGGCGCGTGACAGAGCGACATGGCAGAGTAGTGGCGGTGGTGGTGCATGGTTTGAGAAGGGGTAGTGGCGGTGGTGGTGCACGGTTGAGGTCGTGGGGCGGGTGGGGGAGGGGAGTGGTAGATTTTGTGGGTCATCGTGGTGGAGAGGTGCGAGAGGGACGATGGTGGTGGGAGGGGAGTGTCAGATCTGATGTTCTGTAGTGGAGGGGGTTGTTGTCGTTTTGTCGAGGAGAAGAGGAAAGGGTGGTGGGGGAGGTTGGGGTTGTTGTCGAGGGGAAGAGAAGAGGAGATGGTTATTATGAGAGTGATGCGTGGTGGGTCATGGCTGCGGTGGTGGGGGAGGTTGAGGGTGGGGTGGTGGCGGCGGACAGGAGGGAGGAGGGAAGTCCGGGTAGGTGGGGTGGTGGCGGGGGTGAGGATGAGAGGAGTGTTATTTTTTTGGGTTTTTGATTTTTTTGGTTCTTAGAGATATGGAGGATTGATATTTGTGTGATAGGAGAGAGAAGTGAGTGGAAAAAGAAGGGTTATATAGTAAAATTAGGGGTTGATTAGTGAGGTAGTGAGAGAGAGTGTCTTACATTAGCATTAA
Organism: Silene latifolia; assembly: GCF_048544455.1. Lineage (NCBI taxonomy): Eukaryota > Viridiplantae > Streptophyta > Magnoliopsida > Caryophyllales > Caryophyllaceae > Silene > Silene latifolia. The sequence continues at coordinate 107,566,278 of NC_133534.1, forward strand.
TCCCTTCTTTTTCCACTAATCCCTTCCTTTTTTCCCTTTAATCTCAGCCCCTCATCTCATCTTTTCAATGGCCCTAAAGAGGACTTATGGACTCAATGAAATTGGGTGGACTCATTTGATCTCTTCTATCTCTCTCTCTCTCTCTCTCTCTCTCTCTATATATATATATATATATATATATATATATATATATATATATATATATATATATAGAAATAGGATCATATGAGTTTGGTCATTATTGGTGAGTTACCCCTCTGAATCTGGACCATTGATCTCATCTAAGATGGATGGCTAAGATTAAATCTTACCCAATCTATAAAAACCCACTTTTCTCTCAATCTCCCTCATTATTAGAAAAAAAACACTCTCTCTCCTCCTTCCACATCTAAAAATTCAGAAAAAAAAAAAGAATACGTATAAATTATTAAATTCAATCTTCATGAAATTCTCTCAAGTTGCAGGCTACAAGTCGTTCAAATTCATCATCAATTAACGAGATTTCATCGTCTCTTTCGCTTCATCCTTGTATTTCTCTTCAGTTTCACTATAGGTAAGTACTAATTTTGTGTTTCTCAATCTGATTTGTGTGTTTTCATTATCGCTCTTATCTAATATCCGTTTCAGTTTCGTTAATTCCTGTATATCCGTTTGTACTTATGTCTTTGTTGTTAAATTACTTGTTCTCTCATTTTTTTTTTCCCAATAATTTATAGAGTTTTGAGTTTGATATGAGAATTCTAAATGATTTTGTACATATTCAGGTTGGTTGTAAGGTGTTTGAGTAGTTTTTTTTTAGTTCAATTGTGTTTTTGTATCTTTGATAATTTCTAGGGTTTTGTGAATAATCTGTTAATAACAATTATTGTATTACTTTAACCGAGTTATTGTATTATTCAAACTCAGTTGTTGTATTTTGTAGTTACTTCTTGTTTGCTATGTTAAAATATATTCTGTTAATAATAGTTATTGTATTCTTTAACCGAGTTATTGTATTATTCAAACTTAGTTATTGTATTATTTTACTTAGTTGTTTCAAATAAGAGTTGTTGTAAGATGGTGTCTTCTTATATAATCTGTTTAAGTTGATTATAATAATATTACATCTCAATTATTATATTGTTTAACTTACTTATTTCAATTTGGAGTTATTATTGTGGTCTTATATAATATGCTTGTAGTCGGTTATAATACTATGCTTTATTTCTGTCTTTTATTGCGTTTGTTCGTGCGTGCTCCTTCTTCGGGCTCCTTCTTCATGCTCAGTAATTCTACTTCGTCTTCAATTTCGTTTAATTCTTCATCTTCTTGTTCTTTTTTTCCAGTTTTTTCGTGCTCAGTAATCCTCTTTCATCATCTTTTTTTCCATTTTGTTCGTTGAATGTCTTTAATTTCGCTGACATCTTCTTGTTCTTTGTTTGAATTTAATGATTTGTGTGCGTGTAATCTTCAATTTAGTCCGTTATGTTCATTATGGTGTTCAATTTTATTGTGTTTGTGTTGTTAAATGACATTTTCTATCATTTTCTCATAATTTTAGGGTTTCGTAATTGTATTTTGCGCTTTTGCACCTGATTTTTGATTTTGATGTTGTTCTTTTCTGGTTTCTTGGGTGATGTGTTTGTGCTTCACTAGTGAAGATGATGTGTTTTTTGTGTTTGTGGTATCTATGTTGCTAACAATGCTGCGTCTTAATGTAGTAGCGTTTTTTTGGTACATTATTATTTCTCTGAAATAACAAGTTATTGTATTGTGTTGTTTCAGTTATTTCAATGAATTAGTTGGATTATTGTATTTCATTTTGCTTAGTTGCTTCATTCTGACAAAAAATGCTTTTATTTCTCTAAACTATCCAATTATTTTATAGTGCTTTTATGGTTATTTTAATACTTATAAGTGGTTATTGTATTCAGTTGAATAGTTATTTTCAACTTAAGCCCTTCTTTGTTTTCATTTCTTTCAGGGAGCTTTCACTTTTTCCTGGTTCAAGCCTCATCAATAGGTTAGAATGGTTCTCATTGGGAAGAATGGTGAAAACACCAGCAAAACAAACTTCTTGTTAATGTTTAACCTCAAAGATAAAGTATTAGACAAAGTACACAATAGTTCAATCCTGGTTATTGTAAAGTTCAATCACGGTTATTGTAAAGTTCAATCAAGATTATTGTAACAATTATTATAGCTATACAATAGTTCACTCATGTTTATTGTTGTAGATACCTCATTTCTGCACCTCCCGCAAACCACCCGGTGATGATTGGGCCGCATGTTTGGTTCGCGGAATGATTTGTGACAGTTCGTAAGATTATCATCAAGTGATTGCTCAAATATTAAATGTCTACCTCTTAGTTGTCATCTACGTCCCGATACGGTCGTTTTGGCAGTAATTAGAGTACATTCGAGTCCGGTAAAAACCGTCTCCATTTTTCGATAATCGTTAAATCCCGAGTCAGAATGTTCTGGAATGTTCCGGATATTTCTATTCCATATTTCACAAATTTTATCTTTTGGCAAATAATATCCCGTAATATTCATAAGATATTCGAGTTATTTCCGTCCTACCATATCTCAAACGCGGAAATCTTTCTTCAAACAGGAGGAAACCCTCACGGGAACAGACGAAGAAAGCGCCTGCGCCTCTTCCAAGAGACGCATGGCGCTGCGCCTCTTCCCAGTGCCCTTTTCTGCATGTTTTACGTATCTTTTTCATATCTTTCCAAGATTCACTTCCAAAGAGTCTCCGAAACCCTAATTCCGTCGTGTGATTAGTATAAATAGGAGCTTTCGTTCCTCATATTTCTCACGCGAGTGTCCGCCCTTCTCTTCTCCCTTTGCATTCTAGACTTTGTTCTTACTTACTGGCGCCTACGTGCTTGAACTTTCGACCACGTAAGCTCGGATCTTTCCGGGTACCAGCCTCTCCGTTGCATGACCGACCAATTTGACCAACTACACCAATAATCAACTTAATTAATTAATCAATCGTTTTCCTCTTACGAGGGCATTCTCTTTGCATTCGCGTCGAGCATTCACTAATCGATATCTTAGTCCTTCTCGTTTCGTCAACATGTAAGTCTGAGGGTGTATAATCCTTGTTTATTTATTGCATTTACTTTTCGTATCATCAATTGTAAGGTTTACGTCGAAAATACCGTTAAAATCGATTTCTAAAACCCTTTGTTAAAATATGTTTTTGCGGATTTCCAGTAAATAACCGTCGAGAAAGGACGCAGCAACTGCTGCGCCTCTTTGAAGGAGCGCAGTTCCTGCTGCGCCTCTTCGTGAGGCTGCCGCAGCTCCTGCTTCCTTTCTTCTTCGTTTGTCCTCTGTAATTCGCGTTCAAATCTTTCTTCTACTTGTTTCGTCTGTTAATTCTTCGTCGTAATAACATATAATCCACATGTATTGTAATCATTCATCATTAGTATGTCTTAATCATCATGAATCCGACTTAAATCCTAAATAATCCGATATTTACGGGTTTTCGTCATTAAATTCAAACCCGGATTTTAGAGATTCAATTTGTTCATATTGAGTTTCTGGAATTCGTCATTGATATAGTTTAATCTGTTTATTCGCATGTTCGTCGCATATTCGTTGTATATCCGTCGTATTTAGCTTAATTGACTTATTTCGATAGAGGACTCATTAATGTTCTTCGCTTTCATCATAATTTCATGTGAATAATCCGTTTCCGGTTCGTCCTATCCATGTTTATCGCTTTTATGACCATCATTCACATGTAATTAACCTGTTAATCACTTTCATCCGAGTAAATATTATCAATCAATCATTAAATTTACCAATCGACATTAACGATTTGCGATTCGGCTTACGGCCCCAGAACTCACCCTTGAAATGACGCAAAGAATCTGCTGCGCCTCTTCAGAGGGCGATCTTCTTGCGCCTGTTCCAGGATGATTTCTGTCCCTGAACTCCGTTTCTGCCTTGACTTAGTTTAATTAGCTTACATATTAATTAACTATTAACCGTATTATTGTTGGTATATGTGTCCTCCGACAATAATGCGATCACGACTGTTGATCATGATGATCACATGTTTAAGTCTCATTAAAATGAATACAATTGGGAAGTAATATTGTTACTGTCAACTGGTCAACATATATCGGTAATGATTGGCTGACTAGAGTTTGACATTACTGTCGTGTGACGGTGGTGATCAGTTGACCCCCTAGGTCATACCTAAAGGGCAATACTCTTAATTGATTATTTAATTAATCGTATAATGTTACGAGTTAATTAAATTACTTGAAAATTGACGGGCGATTTTGGAAGTAAAATTTACGTATCATATTGAAATGTGATTAAATAAGGTACGGTCTGAGTAATTGAATTGTATCATTACTCGGATGAAATAATTGTTTAATGTGACAATTAAATTGAATGAATTGATATAAATACAATATGTTGTGATTTATAAATTGGTAAAATTTTTGGCACAAGTAATTATGAAATTACTAAGTCGATTTTGTATATGACGTATTTTTATTAATACGTTGATTTTTAATATGATAAAAATACATAAACAAATACATGTGACATGTGACATGTAACATATAGACAATTGACAAAAATAATATGGACACCATATTATGCAAAGGGACGGAAATTAGAAGGTGTTTAGCTAATTATAAGTTGTTTGTAATTAGTGGAAAACACAATGATTAAAAGGAAACCTAGCCATGCAAGCCTATTGTTCCTTGTGAAGAACAATTTCTCCATGCATTGGCTCCCATTTTTCTCTCCTCTTACACGGTTTTGGGGAAGCAAATGCCATCATTGTTTTTCTTATAATTTTACCTAATAACACTAAAATGTTTTAGTGTGTATTCATTCCATCTTCACTCATCCAAAATACAAGTTTTAGAGAGAATAAAAACCTCCTCATCATCTCTCTAAAAACCGAAAATAATATAAGAGTTTATAAATATTTTTGGTTCCATTTTTCTACCATTGATTAATATTATAACTAGTATTTGTAATATTAATTATAATTAAGAGAAGCCTTGGGTATAAAGCTTAGGGAGAGATCTTACACTTAGATCTTTGTTCTTCCATTGGAATAGCTCAAGAACAAGAAGAGATAGGTGATCTCTCTTGTGCCCTAATAGCCGAAATCCATTTTGTAAGGACATGATTTCTCCTCTATTTATATTATTGTTTGCATGCATAAGATCCGTTTTAATTTTATGACAAATTAATTTAGACATATAAGAGTATGTTAAAGTGTATATGAATCTACATTTCCTTCAATCGGTATCATGAGCCACGGTTGTTTGCATGCAAATTGGTTAAAAGTTTTTCCGAGTTATATGAATAACAAATAAAACTTATAAAATTTGTGTTATTATGATATATCACGAAATTATTACATGCATGTTAATATTTCTGGTCCTAAAGTGTTTTAGGATATTTTGGTTAATTTTTCGGATTTTTATTGTTCATATTTCATTATAATGACATTTAAATGTGATTTTATGAGTAAAAATGTCATTTTTGGACGAAAATTAGCTATACTTCGAATTTTAACTTGGTTTTTGGATATGTTGTTACATATATTATTTTGAGATAACCTGTAAATTTTCATAATTTTTGGACTTGTTATGCTCGAAAAATGAATTTTTAATTATTAAATTCGGATTTAAGAGAAAAATAGGTTAATATGAGGTAAATTTCGAATCTGGTCATAGAAAATTAATATGTTGTCACATGCAATTTTACAAAATGTGTGTAAAATAATTGGCTATAAAGAAGTCTTTTAGCATGATTTATGAATTTTTGAAGAAAAATTAGCATAAATAGTGACATTATTAGTGTAAAATTAATAAAACATAATCTATGACTTAGGAAAAACGTCTAATGTTGCTTTTTATTGTATTTTTCAGATCTAAAATTGAAAAGTTAATGAAAATTATTTTTCCATGTTTTTATGATTATTTTATTCAATATCGATAAACCGCAACATTGTTTTTTTAGGAAATTTTTGAAATTTTTAACCTAAGATTTTGAACATTATGAGTGTCATGGATTTTTCCAGAATGTTCATGAATTTAAATTTCAAATTTTGAATTTATTTGAAATTTTGTGATTTATTTGAAGTTTAATAGCTTATTTTTGTAATTTTGGTCCATTTATGAACAATTTTGTAAATAAAAGTTAATTATGGTCAAATTATTAGTGAAGACTATATTTTGAGTCCTAAGAGGTTAGGGTAATTAACTTATGCATAAATATGAGTTTATGTATTTTTGTGATTATAAAATGTTGAAATCACGCAAACCGAAAAAAACCGAGTAATATACGATATTGGCTAATTAAAAGGCGATTTAGCATAAAATTGAGCATGTTCTTACATATTATAATGCTGCATTTTTCTTTATGATTGTCATAATTTTAATTTATGTAATTTTGAATTATGTAATTTTACTTAGTATGGCCTTAGATTTTAATTGGTATTTCCCGAAATGTATGGGAATATCGATTCGGTTGTAATTTTTATTGTGATCTCGTATCACCGTTTTGTAATTTAATAGATTTATTTTATTTTAGTTACAAATGTATAATAGTAAATTATGTAATTTATTATGTTATTTTATTCATTCCGGAGTTCCTAAAGACGGATTTCTTCAAGAATGGCGATACATAAAGACGGTGTTACCTCGAGATGCGTGCCACAACCGAAGTTCAAGGGACCAATGGAGTTGGTTTCCGAATATGTAATAGATTAATAGTTTTTCTATTTTAGGAAAGGCCATACTAGGATTTATTTTTCTTTATGCTAGCATTTTATTTTATGTCACATGCATCGCTAAATCGCCATAACTAAACATGCATTGTCTATTTATCGAGTTTATCGACCGTGTCAATTAGAATTATCGTAGTTCACCGCTTTAGTTCACTTAAAACGTGATAGATAATAAATTGACATGACCTCTCGCTAAAACTATCAATTGAGACATAGCCTTACCAAATAGTAGAAACCATGAAAACCTATTTCGTGAGGGAGTGCACTCGGCCACACCGGGTACAAACCTTGTTACGTAGGGGAAGTGGGTGATGAATGTTAATCCACCGAATTCATGTTGATGAGGGATGTATCGGCCCCACCGTGCCCAAGTTAATGTGGGTTTGGATCATGGACACATTTATTCGAAATTTGGATTGAACTCAACAAAAGTATTTGATAAGGGATGTATCGGCCCCACCGTGCCCTTGTCGATGTGTTTTGGGCTATAGATAATTGTTAATGTAATATTATCGACCAAGAGTTCTAAAAGTAGAATCGATTAAACGTTAATCCACCGAGTTATATTGATAAAGGATGTATCGGCCCCACCGTGCCTAAATCGATATGAATTTGGGTCTTGGAATCATTTATCTAGTTGGGTAGAGGTCACTAGAAAAATGCTTATAACTTGTTTAAATCATACATTTTTACGAGTATTATTAAAACGACAATTGTTTTACTCCTTATATTTTGTTTTGTAGACCACTTCTTATTCATAACAATGGCAACACCAACTCCTAATGCTACACCACTCGCTACTTCATCATGGCTCCGATCCTTTATGGATCGATGTAAACTTGAAAAGAATGGGTCAAATTTCTCCGAGTGGGATGCCCAACTCAATTTAGCCGCCGAAGGTGACGACAAGCTTCGTTACCTTACCGAGGCCTCTCCACCCGAACCCTCCACTAGGTCCACCGCGGCCACTAGGGGAAGCCTATGAGGCTTACCAAAAGGAGTCCGCCGCAATGAAAAATGTATTAATATTTGCGATGGAGGCGGAACTCCAAAGGAGAGCCTTCAAAATGGGCAATGCTAATGAGATTTACTCCAAACTTGTGACCATGTTTTCACAAACCCCGCGGATCGTCCAATATGAGGCGGCGCGGCATTCTTTGATCTCGACTTCAAAGAGGGCCAAAAGGTTAGCCCTCATGTGCTCAAACTCATGGAGCTTGTCGAGACCTTGAAGATTCAAAAAGTTGAAATCCCCAAAGAACTCATCGTAGATAGGATTCTACACTCCTTGTCTAAAGTTAAGGCATATGTGCAATTCCGGGTGAATTTCAACATGCAAGACAAGGATGTGTCTCTTGAGGAGTTGCACAAGTTACTTGTGCAAGCCGAGAGGGACATGGGGTTAAATGTGAACCCTCCCAAGGATGTGCTTAATATAAGCGCAAAGAGTAAGGGGAAGTTCAAGAAGAGTGGGAGAAAGGGCAAGAAGCAAGCTCCCACATTCACCAAAGCTAAGTCTTGTGAAGCTAGCACATCCAAAGTCAAGAAGGGTCCTCTTGACAAATGCCATTATTGTAATGGCATGGGACATTGGAAAAGAAATTGTTCCAAATACCTTGGTGATATCAAAGCTGGAAAGATCACTCCAGTAGGTAAATGACTAACCTTCTTTTTATGTTTCAAATTCAACTATGGTATTATGATGCAAAGTTGTGATAATGTATCTCCCCTTTTTATTGTAAATAGGGCCTCCACCAAGCAAAGACAAGGGAAAAGAAAAACAAGCATGATAAACCATGGAGAAGCTAAGGATAGCTTTTATGGAGCCTTGTTTTTCATTGTCTTATTTTAAGTTATGTTTTGAATTTTTAGAACTTTAAGTTTCCGTGTTCGACATGGAAAGGTATTTTGGATAATGGTTTGTATTTTGGATGATGGTGACTTGGTTTGCAACCCAAGTCACCCGTTTTATCATTTATCCTTTATGTTCTAAAATTTCATCTTTAAATGCTTGCGTTTTGAAACATAAGATTATTCACTAAAAGTGATCTAATAGACAATTATAATGACGGGTTTCATTATATGTCCACATGCTTAAGGCTTGTGTATGATCATTTATAAAGTGACTTTGAGTCTATGAACTCTCTTAAAGGTATGTCAACCACCAAGTACACATATGAAATCAATAACAATTAGTCAACCTATAAGGTAGTCCTCCTTATACTTCAACATCATTAATTTGTGTCTCATATGCTATCTTTGAATGCTTAGTGTATTCATTCTAAAGATAGAGTGGGAGAAAAATGAGGACACAACACACAAGGCAAGATATAATTGTGTACTTGTGTAAATGAAGATCTACGCAAGAAAGAATGATTTGAATGAAGGTATATCTATTTACATAGTATACCAAATAGATAAGATCTATAGTCTCAAGTTAGTTCTAAATGACTTAAGAGACCAAGTGAAGTAATCATAAGGGTTTATTCTCAAGATAACTACACGAGGAGACCAAAAGAAGTTTTGGAAGAAAAATGACTAATGTAAAGTCTTAACAAGCTTTTGACTAAGGTTATGAATCATTTGACCAATAGTTTCAATCATGGGTTTTACTTAAGAGCCTAAATGAATCATAGTAACATACTAGCTATGATCAAGTTGCAAAGATTGATATTCCGATATCTTCAATAGCCAACGTTTTAACCACGCAAATGTCATTGTTTAACCTCGCTATGAAATGGTTAAACCTCCTTCCGAAAGGGTATTCCGAAGGACCTATTCTAAATATTATTTGTATTTGAATAATGACATTGCTACACATCATTATGACATGAGTGTGTTAGAAATTTAAAATCTCTTTCCGTAAGGTTGAGATGAGACCACTTCAAAATAGGCATTTTGAAAGGATATGATGGGAACATATATGGTTTTATCCTAGTAACTTGGCAAAGCGATTTATATTTATATTCTTGACAAATTTCGATTGAGAAGTCAATTTCGAAATATGTAGAATTGAGTGGGAGTTAGGAAATTCTCATGTGAAGACATGGGATTTAGTGGGAGCTATCATCCTTGAATGTATAAAACTCATTACTCATTAAAGAATGACGAGCTAATACCTTCTTTCATAAAGAAGCTTTCGAGTTTTCAATTCTGGATGAAAATGGACAATGATGAATCCAATTACATCATGGGATGTTGGATTAGTATTAAGAGATACACATCACATCAACATACGCGTAGGTTATTCGTATGAATGAAAATGGGATTACCATTAGCAGTCATGGTAGTTCATTGAACCTAAGAATGGTTGATCTCATGATTATTAGTAACTAATGTTTCCGCCATTAGAATAATCATGTACATGTCGAATTATAAATCATATGCATAAGAGCATGATGATAGACTTGGTGAGCCAAAATAGAAACGTCATGAATTCTCAAGTAGAATCCGATGAGCGATTTCAGTGTTTGACGGAATGTTCTATTGTGTGTCAAGAGGTTGCACATATTGTAGAAAATCCGAACACATATGAGGATTTATGAGAATACCAAATCTCTCAAGCCCAGAAAAGAGAAATGAGAAGTTTTGGAAAGATGCTTGGTTTAGTAAGAGGTTATTCAAAACAATCTTTCCTAATAAAGCTAGGACTTGTGAGAAGTACTAAGCTAATAATCTTGTCAATTGTTACAAGATTCTACAAAACATATACCTAGTGCATTGTGTGTGGATGGAATACTTGATCGGTACAAGTTATATTATTCATCGCAAATTCGTTCGTTATGAGATGAGCGATGAGAAAGTTCTTTCAAGTTAAAGAACCAAAACCAAGGTCAAGAACCTTAATGTGTACTTGGTAAGATTCATGCTATGAGAACATGAATGTGAAGGAAATTGCAAGTGCAAGAAGTTTGAACACATGGACACATGGGATGTTAAACTTCTATTGCAATCAATAAGTGTTTACACTTGTGATAAACATCACAAGGTTGTAATATGATATTGACTACCCGAGTGTGATGTCGACATTTGTCGTTTGAGTTATTATTAACTCACTTGGTACATTATTATATCCAAACGGGTTGTGGAGACAATTGAACCCCGTTAAAGTGAACATGGATTAACATTGTTTTTGCCCATAGTTACTTATATGAGGTGACGTCTCGAAGTGACTAGAGTGTGATGCAATTGATGGCAAGTTCAAGTGCCATAGAGTCATGTGAGATGACTAGTCGATCACATAGGCAGACTGTTAGGAACATTTTGTCGGGCCTAATGACCGCTTATAGAGTTCTGGCAAATTTATATAGCCTGGTCGTGGCGAGAGCTACTATAGTATTCAAATGAGTCAATTCTTTTGACTAAAGACTATTCGCCTAAGATGGCACAGTTTCAGATTAACTTTGATTTGTGTTACTACGACCTTCGTAAATGGGGTCAAATGGGCATATTTTGGGTTATGATGGCTGTGGCTAGTCGAAGGGAATGAGTGCGATAGGAATTGTCCACCCCTAGTCAGGGTTATAACAATATCTCAGGGCCACTCGAGGAGTAATGAACTGGAAATGCGTGGCCACGCTCGGAAGTTATCCAGAGTGGATAAATCCGGTCAATCAGTTATTCTCCAGATCGAGGAAACCACTCTCGATATGATCACTTGCAAGTACGACCTGAAAGACACCTTGCATTGAGTGGGAGATAGTAATAGGACAAGAGAATTGGTGACGCACACTTGTCGAGGACAAGTGGGAGATTGTTGGTATATGTGTCCTCCGACAATAATGCGATCACGACTGTTGATCATGATGATCACATGTTTAAGTCTCATTAAAATGAATACAATTGGGAAGTAATATTGTTGTCACAATGGTCAACATATATCGGTAATGATTGGTGACTAGAGTTTGACATTCTTGTCGTGTGACGGTGGTGATCGATTGACCCCTAGGTCATACCTAAAGGGCAATACTCTTAATTGATTATTTAATTAATCGTATAATGTTACGAGTTAATTAAATTACTTGAAAATTGACGGACGATTTTGGAAGTAAAATTTACGTATCATATTGAAATGTGATTAAATAAGGTACGGTCTGAGTAATTGAATTGTATCATTAGTCGGATGAAATAATTGTTTAATGTGACAATTAAATTGAATGAATTGATATAAATACAATATGTTGTGATTTATAAATTGGTAAAATTTTTGGCACAAGTAATTATGAAATTACTAAGTCGATTTTGTATATGACGTATTTTTATTAATACGTTGATTTTTAATATGATAAAAATACATAAACAAATACATGTGACATGTGACATGTAACATATAGACAATTGACAAAAATAATATGGACACCATATTATGCAAAGGGACGAAAATTAGAAGGTGTTTAGCTAATTATAAGTTGTTTGTAATTAGTGGAAAACACAATGATTAAAAGGAAACCTAGCCATGCAAGCCTATTGTTCCTTGTGAAGAACAATTTCTCCATGCATTGGCTCCCATTTTTCTCTCCTCTTACACGGTTTTGGGGAAGCAAATGCCATCATTGTTTTTCTTATAATTTTACCTAATAACACTAAAATGTTTTAGTGTGTATTCATTCCATCTTCACTCATCCAAAATACAAGTTTTAGAGAGAATAAAAACCTCCTCATCATCTCTCTAAAAACCGAAAATAATATAAGAGTTTATAAATATTTTTGGTTCCATTTTTCTACCATTGATTAATATTATAACTAGTATTTGTAATATTAATTATAATTAAGAGAAGCCTTGGGTATAAATCTTAGGGAGAGATCTTACACTTAGATCTTTGTTCTTCCATTGGAATAGCTCAAGAACAAGAAGAGATAGGTGATCTCTCTTGTGCCCTAATAGCCGAAATCCATTTTGTAAGGACATGATTTCTCCTCTATTTATATTATTGTTTGCATGCATAAGATCCGTTTTAATTTTATGACAAATTAATTTAGACATATAAGAGTATGTTAAAGTGTATATGAATCTACATTTCCTTCAATTATCACTTCTGTTCTGTTCGTAATTCCTTCTTTTATTTCTTTTTCCCCAAATTATCCGTTTTGAAGGTATTTTCGACATAAATCGCCTATTCCGGTGTAATTATTGTAATTTTCATTATTGTAATTTATAATCATTGTATTTCTTTTATTGCTTGTATGCCTTCACATGTAAATCAACATTAAATCCAACTTCGACCCAATTGTATGCTAAATTAAATGTTCACCGACTTAGTATTAATTCTCACATGTTAGGATTAATCTATGGATGTTGCATTGCATGCATATAGCCGACGATATATCAAGTACGAATAACTTCCCTAATCATTAGTAGAGGCCGCTATCGGGGCGGGCGGGATTAGGTGTTCGATCAAAAGAGCTTCCTAATACGTACCCTCACCCCTTACTCCAGATCTCCGTGAGCACCCGTGTTCATTGGCATCCACGAGAGTCATTCTAGACATAGAATGCAAAGGGTAACGATTGCTTAGTGTTCATGTCACTACTTTGTGTCTTGACATGACACGAGGTATTCGAACGGTTCCAATTTCCCATAAAAATTGGTGGCGACTCCATACAAAATGCAAACGCTTGTTTTCGACCTTCACCAAGCGCCCCCGTGGGCGGCCCGCTGTCCACAGTTTGGCGACTCCGCTGGGGATATACACTTACGTGTAGCTAAGGGTGAAACTTGAACAAGGTTAGGGAATAAGTTTGTACAAGACAATTGTCGGTTTTCATAACTCGGTCTTCCTAGACTGTTTTATTCGGCCTTCCTAGGCCCAACCCAACCCATTCGACCAATCGTCCCGTCTAAACGGTCCTAATTCTTATTTGGGCCTAAGGATGGATAGCGATTGACGTCATCCATACCATGATGCTTACTCTTGTTTGTATCAAGGGCCTTCACTACTTGAGGAAATGGACTAGGAATCGGCCTTACTCTTGTTTGGCACGAGCCTCTCCACAGACTTCGGGTTTGATGGTTTGGTATGGCAACCCACCCTTTAAACCAAAACCCTTTTAAATGCACTCAGCATCCCGTTATAATGCTTGTATAGATGTGTAAACCTTACGTGATCACCATTTCTAAACAAAATCATGACGAATTTTCAAAAATCAAAACCCAATTTCAAAAGAAAAATTCGAAAAAAAAAGGGGCCTTCAATTAGCGCAAAATCCGGTCAAAACTCTGTCCGTTTGTCGAGTCAAAATTCGGGCCGCAAGCCCATTTCAAAACCTCACTTCGAGTCCACTCCTACAACTACACTACAGTTGACTAGGACACACATTTTCAAAGACCTTGTCTTTCTTCAAAACTCACTCAACACAAGTGGCACACACCCACTTCACGAGTCAAAACATTTCCTCTTTTAGCAAGTGTGATAGAATGGCCGATCGTGTTTTGATTCGTCGCCGATCTCTTATCCAGTTTCCAAGATGCCCGGATTAAGTGATGAAACGAATCTCTAGCAAATTCAAGATAGTAATGATCGAATCCTAGCCGTGCTAGCCCAAATGCAAGTTACCCAAGAGCAAACCTACGACCGCCTTGATCACATCGAAAGCCGTATCTATGACGTAGAGGGAAAGTTGCCTCCCCTTAAAAGTGAAGTGCTACGTAATTCCGATGACGAGTCTAGGGATGAGAACCCTCTCATGGGGATGACTGCAGCTGAGAAAAGACTCCAATACCTAGAGGAGCAATTGATGTACCTTAAGGGGGATGACATTTATAGGGAAAACAATCGCAAGTATGAAGCCGTCAATTCCAAATTGCCAACTAACTTTAGCATGACGGATATCCCTAAGTTCAAGGGGCACGAGAACCCTTTGAATCATATCCGTGCCTTCAAGGATTACATGTCTATCAAAGGCATCAAACCCGAGATGTTCTTAAGGATCTTTCCTTCATCTCTTGACACCATCCCGAAGCAATGGTTCTACACTTTAGATCACAAGAAGGTCGCTACTTGGGAAGACGCCGCAATCGAGTTCTCTAAACAATATGCGGATAATGCCGAGATCCAAGTCAACATGCGTACTCTAGAAGTTCTCACCCAAAATGACAAAGAAGGATTCACCGACTTTCTAAGTAGGTGGAGGAAAACTAGTACTCAACTAGTTGAACGCCCGGATGAGGCTACTCTCGTGGAAAAGTTTGTGGATAATCTCAAGCCCATATATGCCAACCATTTGAGATATCAAAACATCAAGACTTTCAAGGACTTAACCGTATTAGGGACACAGATTGAAGATGACATCCGTAAAGGACTCTTGTCCAAAACGGTAGGTCGAGGATATCAAGGGTCCACAAGTCGTTCATACGGCTCTACTAGCAAGACCGACGAAGTTAACCTTCTCGAGCCATCCAAGAAAACTACCCCACCAAGGAAATTCACAAACCTTGGGGATACGTACTCCAACGCTCTAAAAAGGCTAATGAAGCAAGGTAAACTCCAACCCATTGGACCTACTCCCGAACCCGAAAGGAAGTCCAAGTTTTGGGATGAAAATTCATACTGTGAATACCATAGGGGCAAGGGGCACGACACGGAAAAATGCTACAAGTTGAAACACGTGCTTCAAGATATGATTGAAGATGGTCGACTTCCAATTCCACCAGGAGGTAAGCCCAAAAACACTCAGAATCCTCTTGGAGTTCTAGTGATTACAAGTGATGAATCTACCTTAGATTGCTCACACCTCATTTCTCCCACCGAAAATGAAATTCATGCAATTGAGAAAGAAAGGCTCTACTCTACTATCTCCCCTACCATTTCCGACTTCATCACATGGGCAAGGAGTGTAGATAGACAAGTATGGGAACTAGAAAGCATGGTAACGACCTTGCGCAATCCCAACGCAATACCTAAAGAACGTGTACCATTGGTCTTCTCTCAAAATGCCACTATGCAAGAAATAGTCACCGTGGTCGATAAACTAGTCGATCAAATCATACGACTAGAAGGTGATATCATGAGAATGAGGGAACTAGCTTCAGTTAATGGGGTTTGGGCCGATGATGATGAGGACGAATATCTCATTGAAAACTCCCTAGTCAAAGAAATAGTCCAAAATGGTGAAGACCAAGATGTGGATCACCTAACTCGTTCGGGTCGCCCATATCAAAGCACTTCTCAAAACGGTCCAACCAACGTCATCACACCAAATGACAACGAAGATGACCCCACTGATCATTTGCTCAAGCAACTACAGAAGACCAAGGCTAATCTTTCAGTCTGGCAACTAGTGGCAAGCTCATTTCCACATCGCCAAGCTTTACTGCAAGCTTTGGCCAAATTGAATGTGGCACATAACTCCACTCCTGAAGATGTAGTCAACTTGGTCTTCCAAGAATCACCTAAGCTAAGTAATCCTATTACTTTCTCGGATGAAGACTTGCCACCTTTTGGCGCTAGTCACAACCTTGCTCTATACATCACTGTCATTTGTCTAAAGAAAAATGTGCCAATGACCTTGGTGGATGATGGCTCCGCGGTCAACGTCATACCCCTCAAAACGGCATACAAACTAGGCATGAAAGAGTCGGATTAGACTCCTACAAATCAAGGTGTTCGTGCATACGACGGTACGCGACGAAAAGTGGTAGGACTTGCTAACCTAACCATAGCCACGGGGCCGATTGAACAAAAGGTTAACTTCCAAATAGTGGACATTGAAGCTTCATTCAACATACTTCTGGGAAGGCCTTGGATTCACGCTTCCAAAGCGGTAACATCCACCCTTCATCAAAAGATCAAGATCCCACTAAATGGCAAAGTTGTGACGATCACTTCGTCACCCATCAAGGCAATAATCGAGAAGCAATCAAACAATCAAGTCCTTGCGGATCCCGTATATGAACTTGGGGGCTTCCAAAGTGTAAGCGTTATAGAAAGTGAGTTGGCACCCTTATACTATAATCCCTACTCTAACATACTCAAATCCCAGGGATACTTCCCTGGAATGCCTTTGAACCCAATTCGGAAGAATACCTTCGCACCATACAAGGAAGGCAACTCGACAAGGATACCACTTGGACTAGGGTACAAACCCACAAAAGAAGAAGTTCTCGAAATGCTTGCCCAAGTCCAAAATCGCAAGCACGTAGGAGTCCAAATGAGGCCATATCTCCCTACTTTAAATGGATACTTTGTTCAAGAAGGAAGTTCAGAACTCTTTCATGGATTTTCCGAACCTTGGCATTATCTTGAGAGGAAGTTAGCCGGAATCGAGATCTTTCACGATTGTTACTTCATTCCTCCAGAAACGGTTCCTACCGTCAAAACCCGTCAAGCACCTTGCTTCGACGAACAAGCTGTTAGCCTATTGTTTGGAGAAGATCGATTCATTAGGGCCGCGCAGGATGAGATCATTACTATGATACTTCAGGACGATCGCTTCAACCCCACCGCGTTGATCGTAAACCGACACAAAGCAGCAGAAAGGATGGAGAAAATCTATCAAATGGACCAACAACCAAGGAAGACTCTTCAAGCTCACCACTGGAGAAGGAGGGATGTTCAAAGGAGAACCAGAAGACGATGAGTTCGAGTCGGAGTCGGAGTCGGAGTCAGAGTCGGAGTCTAGAGAAGTCATCAGAGAGGCTACTCCTGTTGTCATCCCCACTCCCTTCGTTTCTCCTGGCTTAGCCTCGAGTAGTCACAGTAGTCCGGGAAATGCCCCAATTACTGTCCCTTTGCCGCCACTGACCATGGATCAGTTGGCTTCTTTGTTTCAACTTTACTCAAATCTTAATATGAATAAATCAGTTCTCGCTTACTCTTTGTGTTATCTTGAGTGCAATGCATTTACGATGATACCGAGGATGACCAAGACCCGGACTCGGTCGAACTACCTCCTTACGTAGCCAAAGAAATACTACGGGAAGGGGAAGGGGGACCAGTAATAGAGGACACCGAACCCATCAATGTTGGAACCGAACTAGAACCCAAAGAACTTAGGATAGGGACTACCTTGAGCTCTACCGAAAGGGCCGATTTCATAGACCTCCTAAATGAATTCAAAGACGTTTTCGCTTGGTCCTACAAAGACATGCCAGGGATCGACAGGGATATCGCCGAACATAGGATTCCGATTAAGCCAGGTTTCAAAAACTCAGAAAAGAAGCTTCGACGAATGAGAACAGAATGGGCTCTAAAGATTAAGGAAGAAGTTGACAAGCAATTCAAAGCCGGGTTCATTAAAGTCTCCGAGTATTCTGACTGGGTAGCTAACATAGTACCTGTACCCAAAAAGGATGGGAGAATCCGTGTTTGTGTTGACTTTAGGGACTTGAACAAAGCGAGTCCAAAAGATGACTTCCCTCTACCTCACATTGACATATTGGTAGACAATACTGCAGACCACGCATTACTATCCTTCATGGATGGATATGCGGGTTATAACCAAATCAAGATGGCCGTGGAAGATATGCATAAGACCGCGTTCATCACCTAATGGGGAACCTATTGTAATACAGTAATGCCGTTCGGATTGATCAACGCCGGAGCTACATACCAACGCACCGCAACTACACTCCTACATGACATGTGTTGGAGTAGTGTCCTCCACAATAAGTGCGTTTACATAATAAATCTCGTAAAAGGAATATCAGGGATTTATTTATTTATTTGTCAGCTGGTCATCGTTAATCGGTAATGATTGGTGACTAGAGTTTGACATTTCGTCGTGTGTGCGGTGATCACTGATCCCTTTAGGTCACACCTATAGGATGACACCCAAATAGAATAAATTAATTGTTTGTATGAGATACGAAATAATTAATTCCTTGTATTATTTGACTCTTAGTTAGTCACATAAATGTATTATTTGATGACGGGTTACGAACTCGGGACAATGAGATTTATTATTTAATTATGAGATATTTAAATAATAAATGATTAGAATTTATTAATTAATTGTTAATTAATTAATTTTATACGATATGTGTATATGTTTTGAGGTGGAATTAATTAGCTATTATATTTTACAAGAGGTTGTAAAATTAGCTAAATGGGTTAATATTGACACATTGTATGTTGATAAAATGGTCTTATGATTACTTAATGGTTAAGTAGTTATTGGTAGTTAATTTATATTATTTAAGGGTTAAATAATTAAATTAATATTTAATTATGTAAGATAATTAAATATAAGACTTATAAGCATTTGTGGGGCAAATGTCGAAAATCGAAATGGACTCAAATAAGTCCACTCGACCGATTTTTAGAGGACACCAAGTGTCCTTATAAGTGGCATATTCCACTTAGCTTTGTCTCTACATTTGGCTATAAATACCCATCCATGTACACCATAACTAAGTTGGAAAATTTTGAAGGAAAATTTGTCTTAGTTGGTGCTTGTAGTCGGTTCATTGATACACCATAAAGACCAAATTTTTCTTCTTCTTTTGTTCATCTTTTACATATAAACACATATAAAATTAACTAATAATATTATCAAAGTAATAATATTTATTAGTACATCAAATAATCTATATACAAGGATTACTACTACATATACCTAGTTAGTATTATAGTAGTATTTTGGGTTAATCTTGGGTGCCACCAAAGGAGATTACCTATATTGGTAATTTGTGTTCTTGGAGGATCATCCTTGTTGATTTAGCTCAAGAACAACATCAAGGAAGGAGTCCTTGAGTTGTGCCCATATTTGCCTTATAGCAATGTAAGGAACTTTTGTCTTAAGATGGTTTAAAACCATCCTTTATACATTTCTTTTGCATGCATGTAGATTTAGACCATTTATAATTATTTTGTAATTTTAATATCATAAGATGAGTATTAATATGGTCTAAATAACTAACAAGTGGTATCAGAGCATTGTTAAATACATGCATGTTGTCTTAAGACGATTTTAGCAATTTATGAGATAAATTAATAAAATGGATATTATGTTACTAAAATTCGTTTTATCACATAATATAGTCTTGCATGTAAATAATCTGGTCTTAGGATGATATGGGACGAAAATTTGATTTTTGTTAAATTTTTCCACTTTTTATTACGTAAATTGGCATAAAATTGAGTAAAAATGCATTAAAATTAATTAAGAGTTAATTAAATTGTGTTGCATGTTAATTTTATGCATGTTTATTTAAAAATAACCACATGTATGTTCTATTTATGAGATAAGTAGATACTATAAATTAATGTGATTAATTTAGGTTGTTTATTAATTTTTATTTGATAAAAATGGGTAAATAATGGTTATTTTGTAAATAAATATTGATTTTAATTTTGGGCTCGAAATTTCTGAATTTTTAGCTCCTGGAAATTGTTCCAAAATGTATAAAATTTTATTTTAAGTAATTTCAATTTTTATGGTTTGATTTAGAATTAAATCGTAAAAATTGTCGCTTTACCGATAAAATTGTGAAATCATTTTTAATAAATTTAAAACCAACAATTTTCACTTGCATGGCATTTTGGGTGTAAGACCAGAATGTTCATAGTTTTGAAATTTATTTTTCCATAAAATTTTATATTAAATGGAATTTTATATGATAATTGTGAATTATTATATCTTTTTTTGTCACAATTGTGTTTTAATTCCCATATAAAATCAAGATAATTGTTGAGAATGATTATTTTGATAGTAGACCAGATTAGTATGATGAGTAAGTCTTAAAATTGTTTTAAGAATTGATTATGAATTTTTATTGGTAAAAATTCCGTCAAAGCAAGCTCAAATGATCGTTGTTGGTAGGTAAGACGATTTGGCATGTCATATTTACATAATGCATTTTATTATTCATTTAGATGAATGGTTTTTAGAATTATAATTATGTAATTTTTCCTAATATGGCCATAGGTAGAAGTTGGTATTTCCCGAAATCTAAGGGAATATTGACTTGTTTTGTAATTAATTGCGATTTCGTATCGCCTAATTTGTAATTAATTAATAGTTTTATTTTAATTTTATTACAAATTGTATAATAGGGTATTGTTATGTAATTTAATTATTAGTAATTAGATGAAGCATCTAAAGACGGAGTTTTCATGAAGACGGTGTTTTTCGGAAAGGTGTTAGAAATCCTAAAGAAGGAGGCCTATTTATGAAGACTCAAGGGACCAAGGAGTTGGTTTCCGAAGTGTAATAATTTTAAGTTAATTAGATTAACTAGGTGGCCATATTAGGACTTGGTTGTTTTAATTCTTTTATGCATTCATGCCAAATCGTCACTACATGTTTTATTTCTTTTGTTATCGATTTAATTGTCTAGCATTCACCAATTTAGTTCACTTAAAAGTGATAGACAATTAATTTGATAAGATCTCTCACATTTGTTTAAAATTGAGATTAAGCCTTACCAAATAATAGCACCTATGAATCCCTTCTTCATTAGAGGTAGGTTCGGATCACCGAGGTACACTCTTTTTACGTTGGGTAAGTAGGGTAATAAAAGTTATTACGCGTGAAAATTGGTTGGACTCAACGGGATAAATATGGGTTGAATCGGTCCACCGTGCCCATATTTATTCTGGGGCTAAAAGATAGATTTTAAGAAAATCCGTCAACCAAGAGTTCTAGTAGTAGAATCAGTCAAAGTTGTTGACTCACCAAATTTATATAAATATGGGTTGAATCGGTCCACCGTGCCCGTGTTTATATAAAATTGGATCTTGGAATCATTTATATAATTCAGTGGGAGATCATTATATAAATGGGAACTTGTTAAATAGTTTCACAAGTTAAATATTTTAGACGATAAATGTTAATCTTTCCTTTATTTCTTTTGTAGTAATCACGATGACTTCTACTAGTGAAACCGCCACCATAGCTAGAGATTCATGGCTACGTTCTTTTATGGACAAATATGTATTAAAAGCCGACGGTAGTAATTTTAAAGATTGGGAGGAACAACTTCGATTAGCCGCAGTGATGGCAAATTACGCTACCTTGTCGATCCCTCTCCCCTTCGCCTAGTACTAGGCCACCGCCGATGTTAGGGAGGCTTTTTCAAATTATCAAAAGGATTCATTTGCAATAAAAAATGTTTTGATTTTTTCAATGGATCCGCTTTACAAAGGCAATGTGTCAAGTTTCGTGATGCACATGAAGTATTTTCGAGGCTTTCAACTATGTTTTCTCAAGCCCCGAGAATAATTGAAGATGACACCATGATCCGTTTCTTTGAGGCTAACCTCAAAGATGGTCAACCTGTAAGTTCACACGTACTTAAAATGATTGAGTACGTGGAAACTTTAGAGGGGTTGGGATGCAAGATCCCCGACGAACTAGTGGTGGACCGAGTGCTCCACTCTCTCTCGCGCGTCAAGGGATTTACCCAATTTAGGGTAAATTACAACATGACAAACATGAGAAAGAGTTTACATGACCTCCATTCTCTGCTTGTGCAAGCAGAGAAGGACATGGGATTGAGTGGGAGTACGAGGAATGATGTGCTTGCGATTAACGTGAAGGGGAAGAAGCAGTTTAAGAGGAACGCAGGTAAGAAGCCCTTTCAGGTGGAGGGCAAAGGTAAGGCAATTGCGAATTGCTCTACCAAGCCAAAATCCATAAAGGGAAATCCTCTTAAAGATACTTGTAATTATTGTAATAACAAGGGACATTGGAGACGTAATTGCACAAAGTACCTGGATGACATAAAAGCTGGCATTGTGAAGCCGACATGTAATTTCTTAACTGAATCTTTTATGATAGACATAAATTATGCTTCAAATACAACTTGGGTATTAGATACTGGTTGTGGTTCTCACTTGTGCAATCATCTGCAGGGCCTAAAAAGCATAAGAAAGCTAAACAAGGGTGATGTCGATCTCCGAATGGGAAACGGGTCTAAAGTAGCTGCCGTCTCAGTAGGAACTTATGTACTTAGTTTAGCTTCGGGTTTGGAGTTGCATCTTAATAATTGTTATTTTGTACCAACGCTATCTAGAAATATAATATCCGTATCTGTGTTAGACACAGAAGGGTTTTCCTTTGTAATTAAAGACAAGTGTTGTACTTTTTCCCTTAATGGGATTGTATATAGCCAAGCTATTTCGATCAATGGAATTTATATTCTAGATACCTGCAACGATGATTATCATTTAGATAATAAAAGACTCAAAACAGGTGATCCTGATCTATCTTATTTATGGCATTGTCGATTAGGACACATCAACGAGAAGCGCATTAAAAGACTAGTGTCGACTGGTGTAATTAAACCTTTTGATTTCGAATCATTTGGTACATGCGAATCTTGTCTTCTTGGCAAGATGACTCGTTCACCTTTTATAGGAAAAGGATCTCGAGCTAGTGAGTTATTGGGTTTAATACACACCGATGTATGTGGCCCAATGACAGTCACTGCTAGAGGTAATTATGACTATTTCATTACTTTTACCGATGACATGAGTAGATATGGGTATATCTACTTAATGAGGTATAAAAGTGAAGCTTTTGATAAATTCAAAGAGTTTCAGAATGAAGTAGAAAACCAATTAAATAAGAAGATTAAAGCATTACGATCAGATCGTGGTGGGGAATATTTAAGCAATGACTTTAAAGATCACCTTATAAGCGTGGTATTGTATCTCGTTAACTCCTCTGGCACACCACAATTAAATGGTGTGGTGAAAGGAGGAATCGAACTTTATTAGATATGGTTCGATCGATGATGAGTCAAACAGAATTACCTAAGTCATTCTGGGGTTTTGCCATTTTATCTGCTGTACAATCACTTAATAAAAGTCCCACTAAAGCTACTGACAAAACTCCATATGAGATATGGAAAGGGAAAGTCCCGAATCTGCGATACATGAAAGTATGGGGTTGTGATGCTTATGTCAAGAGCAAATCCGACGATAAGCTTGCACCTCGTTCTGAAAAGTGTATTTTTGTAGGCTACCCTAAGGAAACTTGTGGATATTACTTCTACAATAGTAACGAGAACAAAGTGTTTGGGGCTCGTGAAGCTGTCTTTCTAGAAAAAGAGTTTATTTCTAGAAGACAGAGTGGGAGAAAATTTGAACTTGATGAAGTTCAAGAGCCACAAACTGATGTGACACTGCAGGAAGATGTTCCTTCTACGTCTGAATCGGTTATTGTTCCTTCTGAACCTAGGAGGTCAGAAAGGGTTAGTCGCCAGCCTGATAGATACCTTGGTATTATCGAGGAAAATGGTGACTATGAGGTTTTACTTTTAGAAAGTGATGAACCCAAGACCTATAAAACAGCTATTATGAGTTCTGACTCTAAGCTATGGCTCGAAGCCATGCAATCCGAAATGGATTCCATGTACGATAATCAGGTATGGGACCTGGTTGACTTACCTAAAGATGTTCAACCTCTTCAGTGTAAGTGGATATTCAAGATTAAAATCGGCATGGATGGACATAAAGATGTCTACAAAGCTAGATTGGTTGCAAAAGGTTTCACTCAGATTCATGGTTTACACTATGATGAAACTTTTGCACCAGTTGCTATGCTTAGATCTGTTCGGATAATGTTAGCGATTGCATTTCATGATTATGAGATATGGCAAATGGATGTCAAAACCGCTTTCGAACGGGTTTCGGAAGAGGAAGTGTTCATGACACAACCGAGGGTTTTGTGGATCCTAAAAATCCTAACAAAGTATGCAAACTTAAGAGATCCATTTATGGTCTTAAGCAAGCGTCAAGGAGTTGGAATCATCGTTTTGATCATGTTATTAAACAGAATGGTTTTTCTCGAAGTGTTGAGGAACCATGTTTATACATGAAGTTTAGTGGGAGTAAAGTTGTTTTCTTATTTCTTTATGTGGACGACATATTACTCATTGTGAATGATGTAGATATGCTTGCTTCTGTTAAGAAGTGGTTGGGAAATCACTTCCAAATGAAAGATTTGGGAGAAGCTCAGCGCATCTTGGGTATCCGGATCTATAGGGATAGATCCAAAAGGATATTAGCATTGAGTCAAGAAGCCTATATCGATAAGATTCTTGACCGATTCAATATGAGAAACTCCAAGAGAGGTTTTCTACCTATGGGCAGTGGGATCACTTTGAGTAAGTCACAGTGTCCTACTAAGCCTAATGATATTGAACGCATGAAATCGATTCCATATGCTTCCGCTATTGGATCGATCATGTATGCTATGATGTGTTCTCGTCCTGACGTCTCGTATGCTTTGAGTATGACGAGTCGTTTTCAGAAAACTCCAGGTGAGAGTCACTGGATAGCCGTCAAGAATATTCTGAAGTACTTGAGAAGGACTAAAGATTCATTCTTAGTGTTTGGAGGAGAATCTGAATTACGTATAAGAGGTTATACGGATGCCGTTTCAAACCGATAGGGATGATTTGAAATCCCAGGCTGGTTTTGTCTTTTTGTTGAACAGAGGGGCGGTTTGTTGGAGAAGTTTCAAAGAGTCTCGTGGATGCTGATTCTACAACGGAAGCGAGTACATTGCGACCTCCGGCCGCAAAAGAAGCCGTTTGGATTAGGCAATTTTTAGAGGGATGAAAGTAGTTCCGACCGCCGAGGATCCTATCACTTTATATTGTGATAACAATGGGGCTATTTTTCAAGCAAAAGAGCCCAAGTCTAGTAACAAGTCTAGACATGTACTTAGGAAATTTCATGTAATTAGAGATTTAATCGAAAGGAAAGAAATAACAGTTTGTAAGGTTGGGACGGTGACAACATCCGATCCTTTAACCAAGCCATTGTCTCAAGCTAAACATGATAGTCGTGTAGTTTCTATGGGGTTGAGACGAATGCGTAATCTGTTGTAAATTATATGATATGTAATAATCAAATATTGTATTTATTATTTCATATATGATAGTTGCATTTATCGTTATATTCAGTTTTATGTCCGAATTTTATATACTTTGTTTTTATCCAAATAGGTTGTAAAGACAATGTCGAACCCTATTAAGTGAACTGGATTAACATTGTATTTTGTCCCTAGTTACTTAATGAGGTGACGTCTCGGAGTGACTAGATTGTAAGGCGATAGATGACAGTTCGATTGTCATATGGTCATAGTGATGACTGGTCGATTACATAGGCATATTGTGAGACAATTTGTCGGACAATGACCGTTTATAGAGTCCTTTTGTTGCTAGGTCGTGGCGAGGACTTCTATTTATTCCTTCGAGTCAATTCTTTAGACTGGTGACTATTTATGCGAGTTGGTATGGTTTTCCGGTGGCTTTGGTTTTTGTTCTAGGTCGCACCGTAAAAGGAGGCCGATGAGCATTTTCTGGGTCATTGTGATCTGTATCGAATGAAGAAAATAGGTCAACGGGATTGTCCTTTTATGTCATATTCTATCTCAAGGCCAGTCGAGGAGAGATGATTTGTAAATGCGTGGCCACGCTCGGATGAGATCTATAGTAGATTATCCGGTCGCAGTCATTCTCCGATCGAGGAAACCACTTTATGATATGATCACGTGCAAGAACGACTTGAAAGACATCTTGCATTGAGTGGGAGATATTATTGGACAAGAGAATTGGTAACGCATACTTGTGTCGGACAAGTGGGAGATTGTTGGAGTAGTGTCCTCCACAATAAGTGCGTTTACATAATAAATCTCGTAAAAGGAATATCGGGGATTTATTTATTTATTTGTCAGCTGGTCATCGTTAATCGGTAATGATTGGTGACTAGAGTTTGACATTATTCTTGTCGTGTGACGGCGGTGATCGGTGATCCCTTTAGGTCACACCTATAGGATGACACCCAAATAGAATAAATTAATTGTTTGTATGAGATACGAAATAATTAATTCCTTGTATTATTTGACTCTTAGTTAGTCACATAAATGTATTATTTGATGACGGGTTACGAACTCGGGACAATGAGATTTATTATTTAATTATGAGATATTTAAATAATAAATGATTAGAATTTATTAATTAATTGTTAATTAATTAATTTTATACGATATGTGTATATGTTTTGAGGTGGAATTAATTAGCTATTATATTTTACAAGAGGTTGTAAAATTAGCTAAATGGGTTAATATTGACACTTTGATAAAATGGTCTTATGATTACTTAATGGTTAAGTAGTTATTGGTAGTTAATTTATATTATTTAAGGGTTAAATAATTAAATTAATATTTAATTATGTAAGATAATTAAATATAAGACTTATAAGCATTTGTGGGGCAAATGTCGAAAATCGAAATGGACTCAAATAAGTCCACTTTGACCGATTTTTTAGAGGACACCAAGTGTCCTTATAAGTGGCATATTCCACTTAGCTTTGTCTCTACATTTGGCTATAAATACCCATCCATGTACACCATAACTAAGTTGGAAAATTTTGAAGGAAAATTTGGTCTTAGTTGGTGCTTGTAGTCGGTTCATTGATACACCATAAAGACCAAATTTTTCTTCTTCTTTTGTTCATCTTTTACATATAAACACATATAAAATTAACTAATAATATTATCAAAGTAATAATATTTATTAGTACATCAAATAATCTATATACAAGGATTACTACTACATATACCTAGTTAGTATTATAGTAGTATTTTGGGTTAATCTTGGGTGCCACCAAAGGAGATTACCTATATTGGTAATTTGTGTTCTTGGAGGATCATCCTTGTTGATTTAGCTCAAGAACAACATCAAGGAAGGAGTCCTTGAGTTGTGCCCATATTTGCCTTATAGCAATGTAAGGAACTTTTGTCTTAAGATGGTTTAAAACCATCCTTTATACATTTCTTTTGCATGCATGTAGATTTAGACCATTTATAATTATTTTGTAATTTTAATATCATAAGATGAGTATTAATATGGTCTAAATAACTAACAACATGATGCACAGAGAAGTTGAGGTATACGTAGATGACATGATCGTCAAATCCAAGGAAAGAGAGGGACATATTGCGAACCTTCGCAAGTTCTTCGCAAGACTACGAAAGTACAACATGAGACTCAATCCTCAGAAATGTACATTTGGGGTAACATCTGGCAAACTCCTAGGATACGTTGTTAGCCAACGGGGTATAGAAATAGATCCTTCCAAAATCAAAGCTCTGATCGAAATGCCACAACCTCAAACAGAAAAAGAAGTCAGAGGATTCCTGGGAAAAGTGCAGTATATAAGTCGATTCATATCGAAACTTACGATGATTTGTGAGCCTATCTTCAAGAAACTCAAGAAAACAGACCATACCATGTGGGATGATGATTGTCAAAAGGCGTTTGACCGAATCAAGGAGATATTGGCTAAACCACCAGTGCTCATGCCGCCGCAACGAGATCAACCTCTTGGTTTATATCTCACAGTAACTGAAACCGCCATGGGTGCCATGCTAGCTCAAACTGTAGGGAGCGAAGAAAGAGCTATTTACTATCTAAGTAAGAAGTTATTGGAGTACGAGTGCAAATACTCACAACTCGGTAAGACATGCCTCGCTCTTGTGTGGGCAACGAAGAAGCAACGCCATTATATGCTTAGCTACTCCGTCAAGATATACTCCAAAATGGACCCCGTCAAATACCTCTTCGAGAAACCCGTCCTCAACGGACGTATGGCAAGATGGACTCTGATGCTCTCAGAATTTGACCTCAAATATGTGCCGCTGAAAGTTATAAAAGGTCGCGCCGTCGCCGAATTCTTCGCAGAAAATCCTATCAGCAACGCACAAACCATAGATACTTGGTCATTTCCCGACGAGGACATACTTCAAACTGATGTAGACTCCTGGGACCTATACTTTGACGGAGCATCAAACTTAAGAGGGTTTGGGATAGGAGTGTTGCTCATTTCTCCTGAAGGTGAGCATACACCGATTGCTGTCAAACTCGACTTCGAGGTGACAAACAATGTTGCAGAATACGAAGCTTGTCTCATTGGACTACAAGCGGCAGTAAGCTTAGGCATTAAAAACCTCCGAGTACATGGGGACTCATCACTGATCATCAACCAAGTTACAGGATCCTGGAAAATCCGAAGCGAAAGCCTCGCACCCTATCAGGCTAGGATAGACCAAGTCGCTCAATTCTTTGATCACGTAACATACCTACACCTACCTCGGGAGGAAAATCAATTTGCAGACGCTTATGCGAAACTTGCATCTTTGATAAATATGCCAGATCACATGATGGAAATGCCTTTGTGTATCGAACGACGGTCGGAGCCGGCTTATGTCCATCAAATCACCGATGAAGAGGAAATCGCACAAGAGCCCTGGTTCCAAGCAATCCTGAATTTCAAGCTTAATGGTACCTATCCGCCGGATATGGACAAAAGGGGACAACGTGCTATACGCCTATTAGCTTCCCAATACATTCTGATGCAAGGAGAATTATACAAAAGAACACCTCTTGGTGTAGTCCTGCGATGCCTTGATCATTCACAGGCACGAAAGGTGATGGAAGAAGTCCACGACGGAGAATGCGGTCCTCACATGAGTGGGCCCATGATGGCAAAGAAAATCACACGTTTGGGATATTATTGGACCACAATGGAATCCGATTGCATCAAATACGTGAGACGTTGCCACAATTGTCAAATCTTCGGGAACGTACAACATGTCCCTCATTCGTTGCTCTACACGATGACATCTCCTTGGCCATTCTCTGCATGGGGAATTGACATAATCGGGAAAATAACCCCAGCCGGAACAGGAGGTCACTGTTTCATTCTAGTGGCGATCGACTATTTCACCAAATGGGTAGAAGCGGCTTCCTACACTGGTCTTACGGCCAAAAATGTGGCCAAATTCATACAAAATAACATCATCTGTCGATATGGTTGCCCACATGAGATCATTAGCGATAATGGGTCACACTTCCAAGCTGAAACCGAGCAATTGCTAGCCAAATACAAGATTAAGCATCACCACTCTTCGCCCTATAGACCACAGACTAACGGCGCGGTAGAGGCAGCAAACAAGAACGTTGTCACAATTCTCAAGAAAATGATTGACAACTATAGAGATTGGCCAAGCAAGATACCTTTCGCCTTATGGGGGTACCGTACATCTGTCAGGACGCCCACTGGAGCTACTCCTTTCTATTTGACCTACGGAATGGAAGTTGTACAACCAGTCAAGCTAGAGATACCATCCTTGCGTATTCTACTAGAAAGTCAAATCCCGGAGGCCGATTGGAAGAGGGATAGGTATGAAGAACTCATCCTCCTGGATGGACGTAGGCTACGGGCCTTACATAATGTCCAAACATATCAAGCACGTATCAAACGAGCTTTCAACAAAAGGGTTAGGCCAAGAAACATCAAAGAAGGAGACTTAGTACTCAAATCGGTTAGAGCTCTTTTACCTGTCGACCCACGGGGAAAATTCAAACCTAACTGGGCCGGACCATTTCTAGTCAAATCCATACTCCCGGGGGGTGCGGTTAGAATCACAGACCTAGATGGGAATGAGTTTTCAAACCCCACAAACCTTGACCAGTTGAAACGGTACTATGCCTAGAATAGGACAAAAACGCGCCTCGCGTGAACCCATGTGTCGCTCTTGTGACACTAAATAAACGGCCCCTGGCCAAGCTGAAATAAGCTAAATGTCACTGTGCTCTTGCATTTTGACAAGTTTGTCATCCTCATATCATCAAACAAACTAAATTCGCACCTCCAGAGTAAGCAAAAGCTCATGCTTATTTTCTATGTTCATTACAAGCTCTTGCTTCGAACAATTATTCTTTTACATTTACTCGAACTACGCGCAAGGGTTTGATTTCGCTTTTTAAGTGAATACGTAGGCAATCCTTCACGGGATTCAACCCATTATATCTAAAATGTAAATAGAAGGACATTTGCATTGCATTTGAAATTCGACAAGAATAATAAGTGGAAAATCTCAACGGTTTCATAACCATTTAACCTTTTTTATTTCGTTCACTTTCTAATAATAATAGTAGTACGTTACATAATAAAAATAGAATAGGCTAGGATTCTAAAAATCCCTCCTTTTTATTACAAGATTAATAATAATAATAAAACAATAATAAAGAGACTTGGGCTATTCCTCCATTTTCCCCTTGCCCTTGTCATTCTTGTCATATTTCTTGTCACGACCTCGAGCCGGGCGCTCTTGCACCACTTCAGACCTAATCACCAACGGTCTTTCTCGAGGCCTAGTCTTTCCATTCTTGCCAATCACCATTTCCGCAACAGGAGTAGTCTTTGATTTCTTTGAAGGATGAATGACTTGAAATCCGGCTTCTTCTTCTCCCTCTGTCAGATGCTTCTCCTTCTCTTTCTCTCCCTCGTGCACCTTGTAGTCAACAGGCTCGCGTTTCCTCAGTCTCTCGCGCTCTTCCGGAGTTGCAGCCTTTCTCCACCTCAGATAAGAGTCCGACACCCACAAAGCTTTGGCGGAGAAGCTCAAGAACCACATGTTTCTTTGGGCCCATTTAATGGCCCACTCCCTTCGGCTCTCTATAGTAAGCGCCATAGCGATCTCATGGGACGGTATCAAGCCTAGGGATCGTCCCGCTTCAACCCAACTTGCCTCATCAATCTTTCCGGAAAGATGCATACCATAAACTCCAATCCAGGAATGCGCACGGACCTAGTGGGATCCAAGGAAGATACTCCAGTGACGGACTTGAGGTGCCACCACGGTACAACCCACCTAATCAACGGACCATCAACATTCTTCAGCTTGTTCTTCCAATAATCGCAGACCCGAGTGAAGTCCACCATGTACAACCGCGTCCTCATCGCAATCGAACGGGAATGATAGGAAAGTGCATGAACTGGGGGCTCGATCAATCGGAGCCGTTCCATAAGCCAAACCTACCAAGAGCAGGTATTAGACATCGAAAAAAAAAAAAAAAAAAAAAAAAAAAAAAAAAAAAAAAAAAAAAAAAAAAAAAAAAAAAAAAAAAAAAAAAGAAGATGATGTCTTTTACCTGCAAAATGACGGGACTCCCCAAGAACGGCAGATCGCGGTTGGATTTCCTATTATCCAAACCCAAAATGATCTCTCCTAAGCATAAGCAAGCTGGGCTCCTGCGCAGCTCCATTTGCTCAATAAGGCTCAAAAGACGGGGATCACCTCTCAAGTCTTCGTCAACGTGTCCTTGGAAGACGTACACGTGCAGCAAACAAAAGCCAAATGCCCTCCTCCTGGCAACATGAGAGACAGTAGGGTCGGCCCTGTTGATGAATCGGTCTATAAAATCAAACATCCTCACGCCTTTCGGGGTAACTAGACGATCCACTTCAAGTCTAGTCAGTCCAAGCAAGTCTCTGAATTTGCTCTTGTACCCTTGTGAAGTAGAAGGGATGGCAGGTAAATGTTCGGGGTCCCACCCACCAATAGCAGCAATTTCTTCAGGAAATGGGCAAATATCACCTCCCGGGAACGCGAAAACATGATAATTCGGGTCCCAATAGTCAAGGCAAGCATCCAAGAACGGTTTTACTACCTTAATGAGTTTCAAACTCAACAAAGACCCAAGGTTATAAGCACCCATGTCGTGCTTCTCCATATTCGAAAACTCGTTGGTCCATTCCTTCAAGCGGATCTCCAAAGTATTCATAATGACAATTTTCTCTTGAAGATTTATTTTGAGAGTTTTATGTGAATAGACGAGGAGGAGACGGAAGAATTGTGTGAATTAACGCCCCGTCGACGCTTCTATTTATACTAATTGCTGTTTCCGAAAATCCGCCAGGACGGACCTGCTTGGGAACAGCGCAAAGACCACCGTGCCTCTCGAGGGGCGGCTCATGTCGCGCCTCTTCCCCAGTCTCACTTCTGTGATTTCCGCGTTTGGATCTTTCCTAATTCTATAACGAAATAATTTCCTATTCCTACGGGATTTTATTTTGGTAAATACGAGCAATTTACCATGTTTCAAGTTTCCTAATTTCGCGGGCACGTATTTCGAGACGACATCGACAGTTCGCCATTTTACCACATGTGCACATTTTCATTTTAGGAAATACATTTCATTTTCATTTTTAGAAATAATTCCAATTCATCATTTTAGGACATAATTTCCATTATAATTCATTTACTTTTTTATTATTATTTTTATTTTCTTAATTTCGTTTCCACATCTCTAACTTACAGATTTCTTTTTTCTTTTTTTTAGGGGGTAACCCTCCCTACCGTCCGGTCATTTCCGGCAAATTTTTTGCTTTTCCTCGTGATTCTTTTGCGTCTCATTTTGCGCTGATTAAAGGCCTTATGTATATAAAATGTGTGTTTTGCGTGACTTCTATGTAAATTTCGGCAGCATGACGGCGCAAACCGTTATCTACCAAACCTGTTCAAGAACTAACCTGCAGGTACAAGCAACAGAACCCAGCAGCAAAGGCACTCAGGCCACCGTATATACACCAAACAGAGCAAATGTACAAGCAAACTGGGGGCTTGCGCCCCGAACAAAGTCCAAAAGTCCAAGCAAACTGGGGGCTTGCGCCCCAAACAGAGTCCAAAAATGTTTCAAAATCAGATGTCCAAATGTACAAGTCTACAAAACTACACAAAACTACTGCTGGGCGCCCTCCAACTCGGCAACTCTTGCCACCAGAACGGCGATCTCGGCGTCCCGAACCTCGAGCTCCCTCAGCAAGCGAGCCGTCTCCTCCCGAGACTGGGTCAACTCTCGCTCCAGCTCGCGGTCACCCTGTAAACAGCAAGAAATTGGCTCATGTCAATCGGTTCAAGCAAAATTGGAAATCAAAAAATCAAAATCGAAAAAAATCAAATAAGGTTCATACCTGACGACCTCGACCACCGACGAGTGCCTCGATGGCAGTAGCTCGCAGTCGATTGGCCACCCTCCATAGCGCCACGAACCGGGACGGCGCGACCTGCATTATTAAAAGAAATTCTCAGCAAATTGAGCAAACTCAATCAAATGTGTTCTTACACAAAAGTCATACAAGTTGGAGGCTTACCCTCCGAATTAGATGCTGCCAGTCATCTAAGTCAGCATCCGTCACAGCTACGTCAAAGTCACGCAACTCGGAGATCATCGTCCTCCCGGTCGCGTCAGTGTACTCGAGGGTCTCGGGGTACTCTGGGGGCTCGATGCCCGCCGCCTCAACCTCTTGCAAAGACAAATAGCTCTCATAAATCGATGATCCTTCGTCGTAATTCTCGGAATCAAATCAAGAAAAAAGTAAAAGACACTCACCACTACCGGCCAGTACGCCAACCTCCCGTAAAGGAACGCCGAGTAGTCCTCGCCAGGCAGAAGAAGGACGTCGCCACTGGCACCAGCCAAGTCCGCCTCCCTCTCGGCCTCAGAAGGCTCCCTAAACATCGTCCGAGGAGGATCGACGGGAACCGTCAACACGTCCCGAGAGCACTGACGAGCCTACCACTCGCCCAAGTACCACACAGGGCCCATCGACGTCCTCAACAGCAGTCGACTCGGGCTCCTAGGTCGAAGGACCTCAGCAACGAAAGGAGGCGCTCCAACGTACTCCGCCCAAGGTCTGGGCACCCACTGCGACAAGATAGGGCAAAGATCATCCCTATGACCAATTAAAAGCAAAGTATAAGAAGAATAAATGAATACAAATGGGATACCCACGCTGCTCAGCTTAAGAGCGTTCACGTCCCGCCGGTAGACATTGTGAGAAGAACGCTTGCTCTTCGTCCGACACATGACCCAATCCCTCACCACGGGATAGGCCCTCTCCAACGGCTCCGTCCTCTTGGGCGCGAGACCCGGAAAGTAGGAGTACACCCACGCCTGTAAAACAAAATAATCAATGACGATCTTTCGTAATTTGATAAAGAAAGGAATTTATTTTGGTCTAAAGGAAGGTTCATACCTCCAACAGTAGCCCAGGTCCGACAGCGCCAGGAGAAGTCCCCTTCTCCATCAACTCCGGACGAACCATGGCCCTCATGAAGCGGATGAGGACCGCAAAACCAGCAGATGACCGGTCCCAACGCCCTAGGGAACTCGGAGTCGAAAGAAAGGGAAGGAGCTTCGTCGACGACCTCTCGCCCTTGTCTCCGAGGTAAATCGAAGACATAAACCACGAGCCACGACGCACGAGCCCTCTCGCTCGTTTGTAGAGGGAGGAGGAGCCGTCTCCCTCCCATCAATCGTCACCAGCGCCGAGGTCTTCCCCGCAAAGTAGTCTCGAACGTAAGCATCTTGGGTACCAAACCCTAAGATCGCAACAGCCTTCGGCGACAAGTTCCACCGATCAATCTCCTCGCCTCGGCCGAGTCCGCCCTCATGGCGGTCTCCGGCCACACCATCTCCTCGGTCCCACACTGGACCGAGAAATCATGCCGTAATCCTCCGGAGTGACACCCACCTCACCAAAAGGTAGGTGAAACGTGGAAGTCGTGTCCCAAAATCGGTCCAAGAAAGCGCGGACCAGGCTAAGGTTAGCCCGCAACTTCCTCTTCACAATATCCCTTCAGACCTGAACCAGAGGACCGAACGCTCCACGCTCGATCATGGCCCTCTCCTCCGCCGACAGCTCCTCGTAGTGCTCCATCGCTGTCGTGTAACCCGAGAACGACCTGATGTTCCCGGCCTCCTATTATGATTTGAAACAAAGCTATCTTTAGTTTTGAATGAAATTTGAAAGAAATTTGGACAAAAAAGAATGAAAGAGGATGAATAATGAGTAGTGAATTCTTATTTACCAAGCTCTTCACCGTCCGTAGGACGGGTGACCCTCTCGCACCCCACACGAGGTGTCTACTCTCCCAGGTCTCAGCCCACGCAGGAGCTCCTCTCAGCTGACGACCTCCTCGCCCGACGTTGGCCCGTCTCGGGGCCTCCTCCTCATCGACGGCCTCCTCCTCGTGTGCCTCGTCTCCAGCAGCCATCACCGCAGCGGTGAAGGCCTGCTCTAAAGTCTCCTCAACAACAGCGGCGTCTATCTCCATGGGAGCTCTCCCAGAAGTAGAAGCCTCATCACCTGCAACATTAAAGCAAATTCAGGCCGCGTCGCACGACGACAAGCCTTTGTTAAGGGGTTTTCGAGCCTTAAAAGCTCTGAAACTACTCCTCCCGTGCCATCCTTGGCCACGTTCCCACCAACCCGATCACTCATGCGATAAATTGGGTCAAGTCAAGTCCAATTCGAAGCCTAGTTCCGGGTTCGAGTCGGAAATTCGGCAGCATTTCGCTATAACGGTGATTATGCCCTAGAAAGGTGTCCTGAAAAAGTTGTCACAAACCAAAATTCCGAGATGGTAGAAAGTTTACCCATCGTTCAAGGATCCCAAATATCAAATTTCATCGCCAATGGGCAATCCTAAGGCTATTTTCGAAGCAAATTACGGTTCAGCTGTAAAGCCGTCTCAAAATTCATTCAAAGGCTCAAAACTTGATGAAAATTCGAAGCGAATGCATGGTTGTGTTCCTAACACTACCTACTATCCATTTCTAACATCAATTTGGCAAGGCAAGTCCGTTTGGGGGAAAAGCCCCAAGTTTTCGATCAAAAGGGTCGAAAACCCTAATTCTCGCGGCTCAAAATTCGACGAATGAAGAAGATTAATGCAAGATCAAGACACATACCTTGATTAGTCATGTTTAAAGCAAGCTTTTGAATCAAACCTTGGCGGAAATGGTGAAGATTTGAGAGAGAAACAAGTGATTTTGTGTTTCGAAATAATGAAAAATAATCCCTCTGATTTCGTGTTTTTACGCAGGAAAGCCAAATTGGGGAAAAGACGCAGCAGGCGCTGCGCCTCTTCCAAGAGACGCAGCTCTTGCTGCGCCTCTTCCTTCTGTTCCCTCCACATGGGTTTTCAAAAATCCATTATAAGTTCGTTATTTGTGGGCCCATCTTTGGTGCGCCTCTTCCTCGATGCTATTTTACTCGTTTGGTCCGTTCGACGATTTTCTTTCGTTCCGGCTCGCATTTCCAAGCCAGTAGCGGACTGTCATTCCTTCCAAGGCTCATTTTGCTTGTCGCAACAAGCATTTACTCACTTACAAAAATTCGACACACCATCATTATGTCTCAAGCAGTTCCCAGCCGCGTCCTGCCACTCGCATTTGTCCCCAGCGCAGCAGTATTTTGCAGTATTGCTCACTCAAGATTTCTTCCATGACGATCAAGATGTTCCTAGGTCATCAAAATATTTGTCCCCAGCGCAGCAGTATTTTACAGTATTGCTCACTCAAGATTCCTTCCATGGCGATCAAGATGTTCCTAATCGTTAGTATATTCCCCAACAAGAGTTCGCTTGAGACCGACACAAGCCGATTCAACCTCAAATTTTTGCCAGAGTTCACTTGAGACCGACGCAAGCGGATTCCCCAGCAGTTTCTACCGACGTCCTGCTGCTTTCGATATTTATTCCTCACGGAGTTCGTCAAAGGTGTCATTCTCCGGAAGCATCTCGAGAAGAAGTCTCAGGTATGGTCTCTTCTTATGGCTGGCGAGCCTCCTTACGTAGTCTAATGGACTTTAAACGACCCTCCCCGATAGTCGACAGACTCTAAAATGTTCCCGACGATAGGTCCTTGGCTCAGACCCCTTGAGCCGCCTCGCGTCGCCATAGTCGTCAGGTTGTAATCTTCGATTGACCTGATGGCTATACTTTGACTTTCGCCTTGTCCAAGCCTCAGTCAAAGTGGGGGCTCTGTAGATACCTCATTTCTGCACCTCCCGCAAACCACCCGGTGATGATTGGGCCGCATGTTTGGTTCGCGGAACGATTTGTGACAGTTCGTAAGATTATCGTCAAGTGATTGCTCAAATATTAAATGTCTACCTCTTAGTTGTCATCTACGTCCCGATACGGTCGTTTTGGCAGTAATTAGAGTACATTCGGAGTCCGGGTCAAAAACCGTCTCCATTTTCTGATAACTGTTAAATCCCGAGTCAGAATGTTCTGGAATGTTACGGATATTTCTATTCCATATTTCGAAAATTTTATCTTTTGGCAAATAATATCCCGTAATATTCATAAGATATTCGAGTTATTTCCGTCCTACCATGACTCAAACGCGGAAATCTTTCTTCAAACAGAGGAAACCTCCGGGAACAGACGCACGGCAGCGCCGCGCCTCTTCCAAGAGACGCAGTGGCGCTGCGCCTCTTCCAGTGCCCCTTTCTCGCATGTTTTACGTATCTTTTTCATATCTTTCCGAGATTCACTTCCAAAGAGTCTCCGAAACCCTAATTCCGTCGTGTGATTAGTATAAATAGGAGCTTTCGTTCCTCATATTTCTCACGCGAGTGTCCGCCCTTCTCTTCTCCCTTTGCATTCTAGACTTTGTTCTTACTTACTGGCGCCTACGTGCTTGAACTTTCGACCACGTAAGCTCGGATCTTTCCGGGTACCAGCCTCTCTGTTGCATGACCGACCAATTTGACCAACTACACCAATAATCAACTTAATTAATTAATCAATCGTTTTCCTCTTACGAGGGCATTCTCTTTGCATTCGCGTCGAGCATTCACTAATCGATATCTTAGTCCTTCTCGTTTCGTCAACATGTAAGTCTGAGGGTGTATAATCCTTGTTTATTTATTGCATTTACTTTTCGTATCATCAATTGTAAGGTTTACGTCGAAAATACCGTTAAAATCGATTTCTAAAACCCTTTGTTAAAATCTGTTTTTGCGGATTTCCAGTAAATAACCGTCGAGAAAGGACGCAGCAACTGCTGCGCCTCTTCGAAGGAGCGCAGTTCCTGCTGCGCCTCTTCGTGAGGCTGCCGCAGTTCCTGCTTCCTTTCTTCTTTGTTTGTCCTCTTTAATTCGCGTTCAAATCTTTCTTCTACTTGTTTCGTCTGTTAATTTTTCGTCGTAATAGCATATAATCCACATGTATTATAATCATTCATCATTAGTATGTCTTAATCATCATGAATCCGACTTAAATCCTAAATAATCCGATATTTACGGGTTTTCGTCATTAAATTCAAACCCGGATTTTAGAGATTCAATTTGTTCATATTGAGTTTCTGGAATTCGTCATTGATATAGTTTAATCTGTTTATTCGCATGTTCGTCGCATATTCGTTGTATATCCGTCGTATTTAGCTTAATTGACTTATTTCGATAGAGGACTCATTAATGTTCTTCGCTTTCATCATAATTTCATGTGAATAATCCGTTTCCGGTTCGTCCTATCCATGTTTATCGCTTTTATGACCATCATTCACATGTAATTAACCTGTTAATCACTTTCATCCGAGTAAATATTATCAATCAATCATTAAATTTACCAATCGACATTAACGATTTGCGATTCGCTCACGCCAGAACTCACCCTTGAATGACGCAAAGAATCGTTGCGCCTCTTCCGAGGGCACGATCTTCTTTTCTACTGTTCAGGATGATTTCTGTCCCTGAACTCCGTTTCTGCCTTGACTTAGTTTAATTAGCTTACATATTAATTAACTATTAACCGTATTATCACTTCTGTTCTGTTCGTAATTCCTTCTTTTATTTCTTTTTCCCCAAATTATCCGTTTTGAAGGTATTTTCGACATAAATCGCCTATTCCGTTGTAATTATTGTAATTTTCATTATTGTAATTTATAATCATTGTATTTCTTTTATTGCTTGTATGCCTTCACATGTAAATCAACATTAAATCCAACTTCGACCCAATTGTATGCTAAATTAATTGTTCACCGACTTAGTATTAATTCTCACATGTTAGGATTAATCTATGGATGTTGCATTGCATGCATATAGCCGACGATATATCAAGTACGAATAACTTCCCTAATCATTAGTAGAGGCTGCTATAGAGGCGGGCGGGATTAGGTGTTCGATCAAAAGAGCTTCCTAATACGTACCCTCACCCCTTACTCCAGATCTCCGTGAGCACTCGTGTTCATTGGCATCCACGAGAGTCATTCTAGACATAGAATGCTAAGGGTAACGATTGCTTAGTGTTCATGTCACTACTTTGTGTCTTGACATGACACGAGGTATTCGAACGGTTCCAATTTCCCATAAAAATTGGTGGCGACTCCATACAAAATGCAAACGCTTGTTTTCGACCTTCACCAAGCGCCCCCGTGGGCGGCCCGCTGTCAACAATTGTTCAATCACGATTATTGTAATAATTTAAGGCAATTATTATACGACTCTGATGTAATTACTCTATTTTTATGTTGTAAATAAGTGTTTCTTCTGTCAAATTCAGATTCCAATTCATCTTCATCTCTCTTTTATCATCCCCCATCAATAGACAAGACATGGTTCTCGCCGGGAAGAAATACTGGTGGAAGAAACGCGAAAACAACAACAAGAGTTTCTACATTACAATAACTACAAATATCAAAATTTTACATTACAATAACTGAGTTTCTACATTACAATAACTGAGTTTCTACATTGTAATAACTACAAATACCAGAGTTTCTACATTAAAATAACCGAGTTTACTACATTACAATAACAGAGTTTCTACATTACAATAAATGAGTTATTCAATTAAACAAGATAAAAATTAACAACAAATGACCAAGTATATACATCAATTTTTCCATTAAATGTCAATTATCCGTGTCTATCGTGATTCAACCTATAAATCACCAAAAACTAGAACATAACTTAACAGAACACCCAAGAAGCTAAGTAAATGGATTGCAAAATAAATGGACTGTAAAATAACTAAACTGACTTTAAACAACTAACGAGTGAATAACTGAATAACATATAGAATAAATGACTTTATTCATTACAATAACCGAGTTTCTACATTACAATAACAACAAATACCATAGTTTCTACATTACAATAACTGAGTTTATACATTACAATAATTGAGTTCGTACATTACAATAACTGGGTTTCCAATTTACAATAACTTAGTTTTTGCATTTGAATAACTATTAAATAACCACGTTTCTTCATTACAATAACTGAGTTTCTACAATACATCAACTACAAATACTAGAGTTTTTACATTACAATAACCGAGTTCCTACATTACAATAACCGAGTTTTTACATTAAAATAACTATACACACCAGAGAACATTATTCTAAATAAACAAGTTATTTTATTATAGTACTGTAATTATTCTATCATAAAACATCAATTATTCTATTACACGACGTCAATTATTCCATGGAGCATCAATTATCCCTGTTCAACGTCATCATTCAACCTGCAAATTACCAAAAATAATGAAAAATTATCAGAATTTGTTGTAATCAACAAATTTTCTGTTGAATTTGCTCTTTACTAATATTATTAATCATGAAATCGCAAAAAGACAGAAATCTGACGAGTGTTTGTTATTCTCATCCTGCTTTTACTGCAATTCACGGAAAATTAAACACAAAAATCAGATTTGATTTGATATATTAGGGTTTTTTTCGAAATTTCATCATTAATTGGAGGAAAAATTGATCGTATCAATTAAAATATTTAGATTTGTGAATGAATTTGGTGTAGACGATTGAAATTACAAAAAACATTGCGAAGAATTGATGAATCTGGAAGATTTTGATTGATTTTTTTGATGTTTTTTGTTTGTAAAGAGAGAGAAAGGAGAACAAAGTAGAGAGGAAGTGCGACATATTGTTTTGTGTGAGCATGTATATTTGTTACATCAATTGTTTATATATGCG
Organism: Silene latifolia; assembly: GCF_048544455.1. Lineage (NCBI taxonomy): Eukaryota > Viridiplantae > Streptophyta > Magnoliopsida > Caryophyllales > Caryophyllaceae > Silene > Silene latifolia. The sequence goes on from NC_133534.1 coordinate 107,607,572, forward strand.
GGGGTAACGCACGAAAAGTGGCAAACTCACCGGATCTTGCCTCATATATATATATAGAAATAGGATCCTGTGCGAACCTAAAGTTCGGTGCGAACTTACGAATTAACACAGACCATTGGATGAACATAATCAACGGCCAACATTAAAGACACAAACAAAACAAACAAAACCCTATACATTACAACTCTCCTCCCCTTTTCCTCTCAAACAAAATCCCCAAATCCACCCGACACACTCTCACTCTCACTAACACCACTCATCACTGACATGCACCGCTCTCCGATGACGACCGTTCTCCGATGACGACGGCTATCCGGCAGCGGGATCTCAATCTAACTATTTCGCAGAAAATCACACTTTCGATCGTGTTTCGCTCAAATTCATCACATCAATCCTATAATTTTGATCAAATTTAGGAGATTCTTCGTCATGTAAGCTTATAATTCGTACTAATTTTCATTGTTTTCGTTAATTACTTCCATCATTTCTTAATTTCCTCCAAATTTGAAGAATTCTAACCCTAATTTCATTCCGGCCTCATTCCACTCAAAATGGCGTCGAATAACTTCGCATTTGCTCGCCTATCATTCGTCTACTGCGGTTCTTGATGTAACGTCTCCAATTTATTCACAAGTTTAAACTTTCTTACAATTCTACTGCTAATTGTACTGTTTTTTTTGCGAACTGTAGCTTTGACTATTCCATGTTTAAATTGTGTATGTCTGGTCTTTTCTTAATACGATTCTTTTCAATTAGCGATTTTTATTATTTAGCGATTTTTATTAGTTGGAGCGATTTTTTAACGTTAGATGTTCATTGTTGTTTTGTTGTCTTACTTGGCCATTATCCGACTTCATCACCAATATTGATTGTCCCTTTCCAATAATGTCATGTGTGGAGTTGAATTTCGAGGTACTCTTTTAGGTCTGTCTCCTAGTCTTTGTAAAGACTGAAAAAATGTGATGGTATTTCGAGCTCTATTGCGTTTTGCCGAATGAATACAATGACTTCTCTTTAGTGTTTGATTGAACATGTTTCATCTTTCATGTTCATGTTATTGGTGCTTTTATCATGTATATATTACTAGTACTTCTTTAGTTTTAGTGGATTATCATTTGGTAGAAACTATACATTGATTTAGATCTCTCTGTTATATTATCATCATGGGTAGGGGTAGTTTGCGGAACCCCTCGAGGTCTTGGGCATTGTTGTTCACGTGGATGAGGACTTTTGAGTTATCTTAGAGCTGACATTTTTAGTCTTGAAATGTATCTTATTAACAAGGTGAAGTATTCTTAGTAGGTAAGCCTTTCATTAGATACCATTAACAAGGTGACATTTTTAATCTTGCAAAATATATGACCCTAGATACACATATCAATACTCCCAGATACATATACCAACACTCTAGATACACAAATCAATTTGTATATCCGAGAGTATTGATATGTGTATCTGAGATACTAACATGTGTATCTAGACCGTTTCATAGTAGTGTGTCCAGAATCTCCTGATAGGCCTAAATTCATGTTCGGGAGAAATTCGGAGCATGCCATTTGCTTAGTCTAGAAATTTAGACTATTATTGTGATAAGCTACAAAATTGCATTAATAAGTCCTCATGTATCACATCAGGTCACAAGGGGTGTCGACATAATTCCGGGCCACCTCAGTCCTCAAGAACAGAATTCGGTCAAGGCAATTGTTCAAGCAAGGTAAACACCCTCCCCTACAGATTAATTGTATGCTCAATCTCTCCCTTTCGCACACACACGTTCACTGACACACTACAGAGATTGTGGTCTATTGTCATATTTTACGTTCCTGAACTGTATGTCCGTCGTGTTAAATTGCAGTGGATATCCCTGTCTATAGTGCTGGTTGGTGTAGGAGATGGCCCATGGGATATGATGAAAGAGTTCGATGATAATTTTCCTTCTAGTGCTTTCGATAACTTTCAGGTAATTAACTGATCAAATGATTATGCTTTTATTTATCTCATATGCAGTACTAATCTAAACTATTTTCCGTGGCTAGTTTGTGAATTTCACTGAATTAATGTCAAAGAAGGCTGATATCTGAAGAAAGCAGACGGAGTTCCCTCTTTCTGCCTGGATGGAGATACCTTTTCAGTACAAAGACACTCTTGAGCATGGTTTACTAGGGTAAAGCTTTGCTATTTGTTCGGTTTTTGTCTGGATGGGAGGGAGTACATCTGTCATGGGAGTCAACCAAATTTAGCAAAGGGAACATATGGCTGTTATTCGTGATCATATGGGGAACGTTAGACGTGCTAGAGTGCAACAACTGAAGTATGGATGGGCGCTTGATATTGCGAAGGTAAATGCAGCAGTGTTTGGAGTAAGAATGGCGATTCAGTTGGGTATTCGAGCTGCAATCTTGGGGTCGAATTTGGTACAACTTATCACTACCTCTTACAAAACCATGACGTACCAGCCAACTATTTCGGAAATGTAGTTTGCGAGATCTTTATGTTAGCTGAAGTGTTTGATTGTTCAAGTTTTAATTTTGTTAATCGTAGTGGCAACGTAGCATCGTAGCTGCACATCGGTTAGCCCATTCCCTGATTGCACTACTTGTGTGTGGGTAGATGCTTGTCCTGAGCGTATTGCGGATGTTATTGTTTATGGCTGTGTATTGGCAGTTAAATTAATGTGATTATTTCTTCAAAAGTAGTTTTTTTGGTAAAATGAGGGGTGTCGAAGTCGTTTGTCGGGAATTAATAAAACAATCTGTTGTTGCGATAAAATTATGCCTTGTCCATCTTGCACCTTATGCCGATCTCCAATGCGCTGCTTACAACCAGTAGGCAGCCGCAAGGGAATAACTCACATAGGTCTCCTGCCATTTTCTATTTATGCAATCCATCTTTCTTCAAATCTACACTACATATCTTCCTTCAAAGCTAAGAAGGTGATTTCCTCGCCCATGCTCAAATATTACTTCCCAATTTATCAGTCAAACTTCTGCATTATTTTCCTGTTGTACTTCTAACCCAGCCAAAAATAATTTGAACTCAAAAAATGTGCCAACAAAAGCACATCCGAAATTAACCCGAAACGAAATGTATAACATGCCTAAGATGGCCCGATCTAAACCCGACCCAATTGACCAATTTACCTTGCTAGATACACTCTTTTACCTTGTTAAATACGCATATTTAACAAACTAGATACACTCTTTTTGCCTTGTTAGATACACTTCTTTGACAAGCTAGATACACTTATTTACCTTGTTAGATACACATCTTTGACAAGCTAGATACATCTTTAACAAGCTAGATACACTTTTTTACCTTGCTAGATACACTCATTTGACAAGCTAGATACACTCTTTTACCTTGATAGATACACAACTCTGCCAAGCTAGATACAGTCCTTTACCTTGCTAGACGCACTTCTTTACCTTGTTAGATACGCATCTTAGGCAAGCTAGATACACTCCTTTATCATAATATTTAAAAATCAGATTAGGACATAGTAACATAGGAGGAATGAAGAACATAATGAAGGAATGAAGTTAGAAAATAAATGAACTACTCAAATGAAAGTTGGTGATATATTTTTGTAACTTGGCTTTATATCATAATATTTAAAAATCAGATTAGGACATAGTAACATAGGAGGAGTTGTCAACAAGAACAGCAAGATTTAGTCTTCCGTTTATTAATTTTTTGTCGATGACCGATGTAAGTCGTCGTTAACCAGAGTTGAACAAGTATATGCAGTATAATTAGAAATGAATAAAAGTGGAATTAGTATGGAGTATAATTAAAGCTTGAAGTTAATACAAATTGGATGAAATAACTTGGAGCGGACGAATATCTCCCGTCAATTGAGCAGACGCCTGAGGCTAAGCCCCGTGACTGGGGAGCGAATTTCTCCGTACTAACAAGGATGTCTCCCTGCCTATCTCATAAGAGAATGTAAGTGGTAGGACGTACAATAACTTGATTTCCCTCTGCTTTAAAATTTAAAATCTTTCAGACAGCCACAGACCCATTCACTCTCACTTTAAATCTAACTGAACACCTCATTCATAAATTAGTCCTGAAATGAATCCAGGCACAGACACCACATCTGCGCCTATTTAACAAGCTTTTGAAGGCCAATACGACAACATATTAGGGTGTGCCAGTATGCCACACATAGTTAGGTAAGAACTCGCCAATATCATAAGCCTACCATTAAGTTTAATATGGATAAATGCTGACAGTGACAAATGATTAAGCGAAACTAATCTTCACACCATTGATGTCCGCAGCTGTAGTTCAAACATTTGTAGAATATAGCCATTGGTTCATCAGCTGACCTGGTCTGTATTTGGTGGTATGCTACTTTGCCATGACGAGCTGAAAACAATGACACTGTCATTAGTTTGTGAATTGCCACTAAATTTATGTTCATATACATGTGTTAAAATTGACAATATTCTACAACAAAGTGCGAAAATAACCATTTATCATATACAAGAGAAGAAGAACACACTATAACGACTATCAACAAATAAATTAAGAGACTATAAGTAAACAAAGCAATGAAAGCAAAAGAGAAGGCCACCAAACAACCAGTACAATCAAAGTTCAATGAAAGGCTTCACCAAAAGCGCACTTATATAAATTGATCTCTCAAAAAAGGGGTGGGTTGGGATAAGGAGAGAGTGGAGAGAAAGTGGTGTGGTGTTATTAGCATCGTCCCAAAGTTGACTAGACTTGCCAGATTATACGTCGAAGTGATTAGATGTAGTCAACTTTATTTTAATAGTATTGTACTCCGTATTGTTCATATTCTAAATGTTCCCATTTAACTAATAGTCATAATTTTTTAAATCTAGGATATCCGGCCTCCTCCTTTGATCTATTTAAGTTGCTATGTACAGTTCTTTAAATTACTAGTTAAATATCTTTAGCTAACTAGATACACTACTTTCAATTACTAGATAAGTTTCTCTAAGTTGATAGATATCTAAGTTACTTGATACATACCTTTAGCTAGATAGATACACTCCTTTAAGTTACTAAATACATTCCTTTAAGTAGCTAGATACACTTCTCCAAATTACTAGATACATTCTTTTAAGTTTCTAGATACACTCCTTTAAATTACTCGATACATACCTTTATCTAGTTAGATACACTCGTTTAAGTTAGTTAGATACACTCCTTTAAGTTACAAGATACATACCTTTAAGTTCCTAGATATACTCTTTTAAATTACTAGATACATACCTTTAACTAGTTAGATACTCTTCTTTAAATTACTAGTTACATACTTTTAACTTGTTAGTTACACATATTTAGCACCTTAGATACAGACCTGTAGCTTGCTAGATACACATGATATTTTAGCAAAAAGCTAATTATCGTTTTTAATTTACATAAATGAAAAAGTTGAGGTATTGCCCTTGCTTGAACCATGGATTTTGACCAACAAGTGAAATGCAAGCAATAAAAATAGATAGCTGCAATTTTGAAGCGCCATAAATCCATGTCAATACACTCTTAAAATCATCCCGAGTTTTCTCACAATTAATCGCACGTTTCCTCATGTCTAATAAACCCAGTTGAATGTACAACATTAATCACATCTCTAAGGGTCCCATTACAAGTAGGCTTCAAAAATCTAAGTAACAAAGTTGAATTCTTTCTTGATAAATTTGCTTTATACAATATACCATAACTTGATATATAGCTTGATTGAATCATTCAAAACAAATAAAGAAAACCCCCAATTCTTATCAATTTAACAAAATAATGCAAGAAATTAAAATTAATCCCAAATTAGAAGACCTTACTTGAAACAGAAATGCAGCAATGTTTTTCGCCAGTTTTCTTTTTGTACCAATCGATCCAATGGCTAATTTAGAGACGAAAACTGCAATTAATAGAAGTTGGAAAATCCATAACTTGGTTACTTGAAATCGAAGCGACAATAGAAGAGCAGCGGCTTGCTGACTTGGTCTGCGTGGCCGACGAAGGATAACACCGTCTACTGATGTCGACTGGAAGGCTACGACGGGCGGTGGTGGATGGGGGAGATGAAAATTTAGCTGGGGTATGAATAAAACATAAAGAATAAGGGAGAGGGAATATGCGAGGAGTTTGGTTTTGGCTTTTTTAAATTAGTTAAATGCATTTTCGCACCGTACTTTAGTTCGCACTTTGACCCGACCCTATATATATATATATATGTATATATATATATATGTATATATATATATATGTATATATATATATATGTATATATATATATGTATATATATATATATATATATATATATATATATATATATATATATATATAGAAATTGCATCAAGTGAGTCTAGGTATCTTAGGTGAGTCTAGCATTTTAATCTCATCCATTAGATCTACTCCTAATCAACGGTGAGATTAAATCTAAATTATAACAAACGTATAAAAGCTAAGAATTCAAAACCGCCTCTCATAATTCGGTTTCACTTTCTCTCTCCTCCGTCTCTTTCCCTCGCTTTCTCTATCTCTCTCTCTCTCTCTCTAAGTCGAAAATAATCCTCTCGAATCAAGCAAACAAACCCTAGGTTCTTTGTTTTTTACTCGCTTTTATCAATTCATTCACAAATCAATCAAATTCGTGTGTTTTCCAAGTTCTCGTTGCTACAATGGATGCAGATTCTACCGACATTAACATGCAAACAGGTAATTTCCGTAATCCTTTCGTTTTTAGTTTTCGTTTTCGCGATTTCATCTGGATTCTATGTCGCTGATCATTCGCTATTGTAATTTCATTATTCCGTTGCTTTTCAGTTTTTTAGATTAATCGATTTTATGTTTGCTTCAATTTTAATGACATCCGTTCACTTCTACTTCAATTTGACGGTCTCCTTTCCTTTGATTATTCTCGTATTTGCTTTTCTCTTAAATATTAGGTGTAATCTCCTTGTATTTGTTGTTTTTCCTATCGAATTTTCATATTTGCGTTTTCTCTCGCTTTCGCTTACAATCGTGATTTGCTTTATTGTCACATTCCGTCAATTTTGATTAATTTGTCTTTATTCTGTTGCTTTTCAGTTTTTTAGGTTAATCGATTTTCTGTTTGCTTCAATTTTAATGAAATCCGTTCACTTCTACTTCAATTTACGGTCTCCTTTCCTTTGATTATACTCGTAGTTACTTTTGTCTTAAATATTAGGTCAAATATCCTTGTATTTGTTGATTTTCTCGTTCAATTTAGGTCAAATTTCATTATATTTGACCTCTTTTCCTGTCTTGTATATTCCTGTTCCCCTGTCTGTGTATTCCTGTTCTGCTGTCAATGCTTACAGGCTCAGCTTGTTACAATATCAATGTTACTGTAACACAATATCAATGTTACTTCAATGTACTTTAGTTTCTTGTTCTAAATTGTAGTCCAGCCTCTTCGCATATTTCCTGTTCTCCCGTCCATCCTTATGTCACTACATTGTCATAGTACTAGTATTACTGTAACAATGTTACTCTTTGTAATACCACCGTTGTATTTCAGGTCACTAATACTCGTATTTTCCTTTTTTTGTATTGAGACTCAAATCTTGTCACTCAACCCCATTCTACGCCAATTGTCCAAGAGCAACCCAATCCTTAACCAAATAATCAGCTTGTTCTATCTCACACGCCTAATGGAGGTGAGCGCTGGATGCGTGTGGTTGAGCACAAGTTTAGACCTACCATTGGTGCAGTTTTCGCCTCCCTTGAGGCTGGAATCAAGTTCTACGAGGTTTATGCTCGGGCATGTGGATTTACCCCTCGGAAGCACAGTACAAAAACACTACGAGGTGGTGTTGCACACCAAAAATTCGTAGTCTGCAACCGTCAAGGGTTCAGGGAATCTAAACCAAAAACAGCGTCCCCCCGAGCCAAGGATGATGAGAATATGGGTGATGGTTCGTCCACGACTAGTTCGATTACGGCGAGTTAAAATCACAAGAATGGATGCCGAGCGTACGTCGATTTACCCTTCTACATGGCCTTGATGGCTCGGCTATGATTGACGAGTTTTCAAGTCCACAATCATCGTCTCACCTCTGTCTGTAAAGAGATCTCGATAAGATTTCACGATCCCTTGATATGTTCCCGAAGACGCTTATCTTGGACAACTCCAAGTTGAATATTGGGTATTTGGATTGACCTTTAGACAGGTTAAGGAACTTGTCAATGGGTATGAAAATATCGGTGCTACATTGATTGATTTTAAGAACTTTCAAAGAGATATCAAGTGCTACATTGGGTTACGAGATGCTGACCTTTTCATCGATCGACTCGAGAAACTCAAAGCGACCCAACCCCAGTTTTACTTCGCCTATGATGTTGATCCGCAAAACCGTCTAACAAAGTTCTTTTGGGCTGATGCTACATGTATTAGAAACTACTCATTCTTTGGGGATGCTGTGAGCTTCGACCCTACTTACGAAACCAATAAGTATGATATGGTTTTTACACCATTCACAGGTGTTAATCACCACCGAAAGTCGGTGTTGTTTGCCGGTTGTCTCCTGTTACACGAGGATGACATCTCCTTCCAATGGACCTTTCAGCATTTCTTGACTGCCATGGGACAAAAAGAGCTGCAGTTCATGATCACGGATCAATGTCCTGGCATAAAGAAGGTAATAGTGTGACAATGTTCTCGTAATGAGACTTACTTAAATTTACTCACTTGCTCTTTCCCTATCACTGGTCAATATCACGTTCGACTTCTTTGTTTCATTATGACCGGCATACAACAGGCTTTCCCTTCGTTTTAAACACGCTAGGCATCCTTATTGTATGTGGCATATTACACAAAAGATCACAGACAAAGTTGGTTCAGCACTCTGCAGAGACACGGACTTCCTTGCTCGCTTCAACGCTATTGTTTGGGACCCTGATATGGAGCCGTCGGAGTTCGAAGAGAAGTGGCAGAAGGTTATTTCAGATTTCGAGCTGGAAGATAATGATTGGTTGACTACAATGTTCGACGACAGACACCATTGGATTCCTGCCTACCATCGTGACCTTGCCTTGGGCTGCATATTAAGAACAACACAAAACGATCGAAAGTACAAATTCGTTTTTCAAGCGCTATGAGAATCACTTTGGTACACTGGTCGAATTTTGGATGAGGTAAACAACTCTTTTTCATTCCTTACGATGACCGGGAACGAGTGTATGTTTAAAGTACCATTGTTTCATTGTTACATAAATAATTTGTTGCCGAATCCTTGTTGCATTAAAACCAGGTTCCAAATCTGCTATAGACCAGCAGCGCTATACATGAAGGTGCGATGATTATAACAAATGACCACTTATTCCCCGAGCTTAAGACAGAATTACCTATAGAAAAGCATGGCGCTATTATATACACACATGCTGTGTTCAAGGTGTTTCAAGAAGAAGTAATGGCTGCCGATTCATGTGGTGTTGATGACTTTGAGAAGGAGGAGCATGTGCGTATAATTCATGTAATCGATGCTGAGACAGACAGAATTTTCAAGGTGAGGTTGGACCTTAGAAGCACAGATGCAGTATGCGAGTGTAAACTGTTCGAAAGAATTGGATTACTCTGCAGGCATATTCTGTGGGTGTACAAGGGCAAAGGAATTGGGCGAATACCAAGCAAGTACATTGTAGATCGTTGGCTAAATAACACACACGCAGCGAACATGTTTGATTCGAAAACATTATAACAAAGGATGTGATTTTGACTTGTTACAAAGTAATTGTTTTTCTGATAACATTGTAACCATAATTTCTTATAGTAACATTGTCACCATGATAAACAGTAACCTGTTGTTTTACTTCCATGCTTGATTCGAATGGGAATGTCATTGACGATTCATATATGGCTACGTCTGATAACAGTCATTTGTGCAACGTATGGTCAGAGTTCCGTCAGATAGTTGGTGTTCTCAAAACTTTACCTGCTGAACACACGGAAGAGTTAGCATTGTGGGTTAATATCCGTATACTACCCTTTAAATGCAGGACTATAACGTAAATTTAAACATGCAATTTATAGTCATAAAACGATAAACACAATGAAATGATTAATGTATAGAAATAACCTCGGGTCCTTTAAAATTGCGGCGTAAAGAAAGAAGTAAATCAATGCGATTTCCTCCTAATTGTTACACCCAAGACTTTGTCCGAGATATGCCCTTGTGCTAGAACAGTGTTCTCCGATTGCCTTGCAATATAGGGAGAACTGATGTGAGTTTGCTTGAGATGTGAGATCTCGGTTTCTACAGAGAAGAATGCTCTTCGAAACCCTAAAAATTTAGCGAGAATGAATTAGGTTAGACAAGAGGAGAAAACTCTCCTTTTGTCTTGGTGATTCTCGGCCAAACCGAGTGAGAGGAGCCCGTATGGGCTTTTCAATTTCTCTTCACTTAAACTCGCGGTCCGGTCCATCACTCGCTAAGTGTATATGACGTGGTCCGATTATAAATCGTTATCGGTTATCGGAAATTAAGGCATCGCTAATAATTCGGGTTAGTGAATTATTAATACGTGTCCGACAAAAACAGTATTGTATAATTATTTTAATATACATTTAATTAAATATAAATCACGTATATTTAATTTTACGAATTAACCGGTTAATTCGCCTTAGCCCATGATATTTAATCCGTATTAAATATAATATCTCAACATCACATATTTGACTAATTACTTAGTCAAATAACTCGGACTAACTGGTTAGTCAATTTTTGGCATCTATATGACAAGTATTTTCATCTTGTCACATCTCTCGAACGTATCCTATAGGTGTGACTTTTAGGGACCAGTTGATCACCGCCATCCGTATGACAATAACGTCAAACTTATCTAGCAAGCCAACCGTTATTGATAAACGTGGATCAACCGATAATAATACCAAAAGTATGCCCTTTGATCCTTTTAGAGGTTTATAAGTCCTTGCACTAATTGTTAAGGACACCAACCCCAACAAGCTCCCACTTGTCCGTACAAGTGTATGTGCAATGACGTTATCCGCACTAACCGGAGGACACAAGCTCCAACAAACTCCCACTTGTCCGAACAAGTGTATGTGCGATAACCGATTCTCATATTCATTTAAAATCTCTCCCACTCAATGTAAAACAATTTGCAGATCTGGATCCACAAAGGTCGTATTTTACAATCGATCTCGATCTAGAGTGGTTTCCCCGACTAGAGAGTAACTTAACCGATAAAACGAATCCGTATCCGAGCATGGCCATGCATTTCGATTCTGACTCCTCGAGTGGCCCCGAGAAATATCGAGTACGATAAAGGCTGAATATTTCCTTCAACTCGACTCCTTCCGATCTAAGCACGGCATGAAATGACCCAGAAAAAATCTACTTGGCCCCTGTTACGGATGACCGTGAGAAAGAAACCAAAGTCACCCAAAATCTGCCGTAGTCTCAAGAGACAGTCGATAGTCTAAGAATCGACTCTTAGGATCACCATGGAAGTCCTATCCACGACCGGGCAACGAAAGTTATAAAACATTTAGGACTCCACGTCGATGTCACAATTGTGTCCTACGAAATATCCGTATAAATCGCCTCGTGATTGGTCGTCAACCTGTTGACTTATGGCTCGTTGAACCCACCATCAACCAACGTCACGTAGAATAATTGCCGAGTTATCAGCTCATGTGGGCAATTAAGGACTAACAAGATATGATGTTTGTTCAGTTCACTTTGTGGTGTTCAAAATTGTCGTACAATTCCACATGAAAAACAAAATATATATATATATAAAAATATCAAAACGATGATGTCGTATAGAGTACAAAGGAGAATGAATCTGATCCATAAAAGAGTACTACAACTCAGGAACACGTTTGATTCCCATGGAATTTACGTGCCCTTCATGCTTATCTTGTCGTAATGCTTTAGTGAGAGGATCTGCTATGTTATCATCTGTAGCAATCTTTTCTATCACTACTTCCTTTTGCTCCACGTAATCCCGGATTAGATGAGCTTTCCGTTGTACATGTCTAGATTTGTTGCTAGACTTTGGCTCCTTAGCTTGGAAGATGGCACCACTATTGTCGCAATAGATGGTGATCGGGTCATTCGAACTAGGCACTACAGAGAGCCCATGTAAGAATTGACGCATCCATATCGCTTCCTTTGTTGCTTCAGACGCGGCATAGTACTCGAACTCAGTCGTAGAATCTGTAAATGATTTGTTTGAACTCTTCCGGTGATCTGTTGCAGCGCCATTAAGAGTAAAAACGAATCCAGACTGAGATTTCGAGTCATCTCGATCCGTTTGGAAGCTAGCATCTGCGTTACCGGTTGCGCATAGCTTTTGAGAGCCTCCATAAGTCAATGCCCAATCTTTAGTCCTCCGGAGGTACTTAAGAATGTTCTTGACAGCCAACCAATGTGGTTCACCTGGTTCTTCGTTGGAATCGACTTGTCATACTCAATGCATATGCCACGTCCGGACGTGTGCATATCATGGCATACATGATTGATCCTATAGCCGAAGCATAAGGAATCCGTGTCATGCGCTCTTTCTCTTCCGGTGTCTCGGGTGCCCGAGACTTGCTCAAATGCACCCCTGGAGCCATAGGAAGAAACCCCTTCTTGGAGTTAGTCATCTTTGAATCTCTCTAGGACTTTGTCTATGTAAGACTCGATCGAGAGATAACATCCGTCGTGGTCTATCTCGATAGATACGGATGCCTAGAATTCTCTGTGCCTCTCCCAGATCTTTCATCTGGAAATGGTTCTTCAACCATACTTTCACCGAAGTTAAGAGAGGTATGTCATTCCCAATCAGGAGTATGTCGTCAACATACAATATTAGGAAGACAATCTTGCTCCCACTCGACTTGATATATAGACATGGTTCCTCGACAGATCGAGTGAATCCATTGTCTTTTATCACTTGGTCGAAGCGATGATTCCAACTCCTTGATGCTTGCTTAAGTCCATAAATGGAACGCTTAAGTTTGCATACTTTCTTAGGATGTTCAGGATCAATGAAACCTTCGGGTTGTACCATGTACAACTCTTCCTCCAAAAAGCCGTTTAAGAAGGCGGTTTTCACGTCCATTTGCCAAATTTCATAGTCATGAAAAGCGGCAATCGCTAAGATAATCCGAATGGAACGCAGCATGACTACGGGTGCAAAAATCTCATCGTAGTGCAAACCTGGCACTTGGGTGAAACCCTTAGCAACTAGTCGTGCTTTGTAGATATCTTGCTGACCTTCCACAGAATGCTTTATCTTGTAAAGCCATTTGCATTGAAGGGGACGAACCTTAGCAGGTAAGTCAACAAGATCCCACACGTTGTTCTCATACATGGAGTCCATCTCGGATTGCATGGCCTCAAGCCATAGCTTTGAGTCAGAACTTGTCATGGCACCTTTATAGGTTGCGGGTTCACTACTCGTTAAGAGTAGAACGTCATCTATGTCATGTTCCTCGACCATACCAATGTATCTGTCCGGAGGAATAGAGACTCTACCCGACCTCCTAGGTTCCTCAGGAATATTCACCGCAGCCGGGATTGAAGGAATTGGTTCCTCCAATGGTTGCTCGGTGTTTGGTTCTAGAATCTCCGACAGGTCGAAGGTTCTATCACTCTTTGCATTCTCGAGAAATTCCTTCTCTAAGAATGTCGCACTAGCCGCAACAAAAACGCGTTGTTCGGTTGGCGAATAGAAGTAATGACCACGTGTTCCTTTAGGATAACCTATAAAGTATGTCTTGACCGATCGCGGGCCGAGCTTATCCTCGTGTCTCCATTTGACATAAGCCTCGCAGCCCCAAACCCGTATAAAGGACAAGTTGGGGACCGTTCCCTTCCATAGTTCATATGGAGTCTTGTCAATGACTTTAGACGGACTTCGGTTAAGTATTAGAGCGGCCGACATAAGAGCATAACCCCACAATGAATCAGGTAAAACCGTGTGACTCATCATGGATCGAACCATATCAAGTAGTGTTCGATTTCTCCGTTCGGACACACCGTTCATTTGAGGTGTTCCGGTGGAGTTAAGCGTAGGGCAATCCCACAGTCCTTTAGGTGTTGATCAAACTCGTGAGAAAGATACTCGCCACCACGATCCGAACGCAGTGTTATTATCTTTCTACCCAACAGGTTCTGTACCCTATTTTGGTATTCCTTGAATTTCTCAAAGGATTCACTTTTGTGCTTCATTAAGTAGACATAGCCATATCTACTCAAATCGTCCGTGAAATTGATGAAATACCTATAGCCTTCTCGTGCGGTGATTGACATAGGACCACATACATCCGTGTGTATGAGCCCTAATAGGTCAGCAGCGCACATTCCAACACCTTTGAAGGAAATCCGAGTCATCTTACCGATGAGACATGATTCACACGTGCCAAATGATTGAAAATCAAAGGCCGAGATAGCTCCATGTTTGATGAGCTGTTTTACGCGTTTCTCATTAATGTGTCCCATACGGCATTGCCATAGATATGTTTGATCTTTGTCACCAACCTTTAACCTTTTATTCATTACGTGTAATATTTCCGAGGTCTGATCTAAAACATAAATTCCGTTCATGGAAAGCGCCTTGCCATAAATCATATTGTGTAATGAGAAAATGCAAGCATTGTTTTCTATTACAAATGAAAAACCGAGTTTATCAAGCGCTTAAACCGAAATAATGTTTTTGGAAAGACTAGGTACATAATAGCAGTCATATAATGACAACTCAAATCCGCTAGGAAGCTGGATCACATATGTCCCCTTGGAGATGGCAGCTACTCTTGCTCCATTCCCAACACGCAGGTCCACCTCACCCTTTACGAGGGGTTCGATGTTTTGAGCCCCCGCACATGATTACAGATGAGAACCACAACCAAGATCAAGTACCCAAGTTCCGTAACTTGCGTGGTTAATCTCAATCATATGAATAAAAGTAGAAGAGAGAGAAGACATACCAACAGGTTTAACACGACCGGCCTTTAAGTCCTCATGATAAACAGGACATGTGCGTCTCCAATGCCCAGTCTTGTGGCAATGATGGCATTCCATGTTTTCACTCTTGCTCTTTGTCATGCCTGATGAGTTACTCGACTCACCAGGACCACTCTTACCTGAACCCGACTTCTTGAACTTCGCCTTACCTCTTTGTTAGGTTTTGGGAGATTTGCCCTTACCTTTCCCTTTGTTTGACACAACGAGAATATCCTGTTTCAAGCTCCCACTGCACTTCATGTCCTTCTCCGTGCACGAGGAGGGAGTGCGATTCATGGGGAGTTTTCTTCAAATCATTCATATAGTAATTCGCTCTGAATTGCGAATAACCATCGTGGAGTGAGTGAAGAATACGGTCGATAACAATATTCTCGCTGATGTTACAGTTAAAGGTCTCCAGCTTCTCGACATTCTCAATCATGCTGAGAATGTGTGGGCTAACCGGTTGGCCCTTCTGGAGTCTCGCATCAAAGAAGCGAGTGGTATGCTCATAGGTCACGATTCTTGGTGCTTTCGAGAATTCCTTAGTGAGCGTGGTGAAAATATTGTTTGCACCTTGGGCTATGAAGCGTTTCTGCAAATTGGGTTCCATTGCAAAAATAAGTACGTTCTTTACCGCTTTTGACTTCTAAAGCGAAATCGTTATACTTGTTGATTTCGTTAATTCCAGCCGTGGGGCCTGGGTTTAACGGCATGGGCTCAGCGGATATCCGAGCTTTCGTCGCCAGCGGCAGCATTCCGTAATGCTGCCTCCCAGTCCGCGAAGTTGGATCCGTCATTCTTCAGTCGAGTGGACTGATTCATCTGACTCATGAAGATCCTAAGCCAGGACTCACGGTCCAATGTGGCACTTGGCATTGGGTTATCACTTGAACCAGCCATTTGATGTTTAGCAGTTTAAAACGTGATCTACACTGAAAAAGAAAGAAAAACAAAACGAAATAAGCAACTCATCGAGGTGATTTAAGTCTATTTTAAAATTCATTTTAAACATGTAGACTCTCGCACTTGCATAATTGATCTCCCTCAAGAATGATACAAGTGATCCCAAGACTCAATTTCGAGAAATTGATAAGCCAACTGTTTAGCTAATTCTTAGGAAGAACTCTTGGTCGATAGATTTCCGTAAATCCTATCTATAGTCCACCATGATCACAGGATCGTACGAGTGACCATAGTGTTGAGATAAAATAGGTCAATCGGTTCCAACTTACCCGACGTAGAAGGGGTCATAGTATGCCTACCGACGAAGAAGGGACTCATTGGAGTTTGACCTATAAAGACCGTTCTCAATTTTAGTTTGTACGAGGAAGATCCCATCAACAAAATTATAATTCATTTTAAGTGAACGAATAACTAGCGTCTGTCGTGAATGAATTTATTTGGAAGATGGCTTAAAAACGTGTGACATGAGAATGTCAATGAAAACTAACTCGTGACCTCTATATGTGTCAGTTTTCATGCAATAATTAGGTGGTTTGGTTTTTAGGCGGAATATGATGCAAATTATCGTTGCGAAAAATAAATAAAGGAATGCAAAAACGTAAATAAAATTTTCCTAGTGTGGCCTATCCTAGTATAAGAACATAATACAACTTTGGAATCCACCGTTGGACCCGAAAAGCTTGTCTTGATGTTCCATCTTGATCCAAGTAGCGGGAGTGAGCATCCGGTCTCCATCTTTGGTCTTCTCAAAAATTACAATTAAAATTACAAAATATAAACCTATTTACATTCTAATTAAAACCGCAATTACAAGTGAAAAAATCCAAAACGGAGATGCAAGATCTCAAAATACAACCAAGACCGTGTTCCATCATTACGGTAACACGTTCTACTAAGGCCACACTAAGTTACAATCGCTTGCAAAAATTAAATACGTAATAAAAGGCATTCACGGCATTCATAAATTAACGATAAATAAAAAAGCATCAACTAAAAACAAATTCATTCGTGACATAATTCTGTAATTATGTTAAATTTATCCAAACCACCTTTTAATGATTAAAATTCGTGTGATAAAACCGCTTCTATCATTTAATTTTAATCTATTATAATCCGTTACTTTAAATATAATTTAAAATAACTTAATGGTACGTGTGTGAACCGTTTCACAATCATAGCGAGTGTACTATATCCGGATAAAGTACATATTGAAGCCAAAAGAAAATTTAAATCAAAAGAAACAAATTTTCAAAGATGTTAAAGACGAAATCCCTCGATCCAGGGACACGAGTGCTCGATCGAGGGACAGGAGGGCTCGATCGATGAATCGCAAGTCGATCGAGAGGTATGCTAATCAGAAGTACTCGATCGACTAAGCCTGGAGGTCGATCGAGTACCTATATCAGCAAATCTGCTCGATCGAGTACGAGGACAACTCGATCGAGCGATAGGAGGGTTTAGAAAGGGGTCGATCGAGTACAACAGGGACTCGATCGAGCAAAAGGTTTTTGAGATGGTCGATCGAGTACAACAGGGACTCGATCGATCAAAAATAAGAGAAACAAAGACTCGATCGAGTAGAAATACGCTCGATCGAATGCAAAAGTGTTGAAAACTTCAAAACCCTCGTGAAAACATATATCGAGACAAGATCAATTGTAATTTTGATCAAAAACGCATCAAAACAAATTTAACAATTGACAAAAACTTGACATGTTGCTATAATCTCTGTATAAAATAACAACATGTAAAAACAACATGAAATTTGAAACAAAACAGCCGTGTAAAACATGGCACGGTTTGGTTTTTGAGACAAAACAACAACAAGAGCAACCGTGTAAACAAGACACGGTTCCCAAAGCAACCAAAAAACGCAGCAAATTAAAAAAAAAAATTTCGCCGAGTAAAAAAATGGTCTGCCGAGACAAAATTTTAACCAAAATTCATCGTTTCAACAATCGTTTGATGAAAAACACATATAAAAATTTACGTGGCCTCGCTCTGATACCACTTGTGGGTTAATATCCGTATACTACCCTTTAAATGCAGGACTATAACGTAAATTTAAACATGCAATTTATAGTCATAAAACGATAAACACAATGAAATGATTAATGTATAGAAATAACCTCGGGTCCTTTAAAATTGCGGCGTAAAGAAAGTAAATCAATGCGATTTCCTCCTAATTGTTACACCCAAGACTTTGTCCGAGATATGCCCTTGTGCTAGAACAGTGTTCTCCGATTGCCTTGCAATATAGGGAGAACTGATGTGAGTTTGCTTGAGATGTGAGATCTCGGTTTCTCTGAGAGAAGAATGCTCTTCAAACCCTAAAAATTTAGCGAGAATGAATTAGGTTAGACAAGAGGAGAAAACTCTCCTTTTGTCTTGGTGATTCTCGGCCAAACCGAGTGAGAGGAGCCCGTATGGGCTTTTCAATTTCTCTTCACTTAAACTCGCGGTCCGGTCCATCACTCGCTAAGTGTATATGACGTGGTCCGATTATAAATCGTTATCGGTTATCGGAAATTAAGGCATCGCTAATAATTCGGGTTAGTTGAATTATTAATACGTGTCCGACAAAACAAGTATTGTATAATTATTTTAATATACATTTAATTAAATATAAATCACGTATATTTAATTTTACGAATTAACTGGTTAATTCGCCTTAGCCCATGATATTTAATCCGTATTAAATATAATATCTCAACATCACATATTTGACTAATTACTTAGTCAAATAACTCTGACTAACTGGTTAGTCAATTTTTGGCATCTATATGACAAGTATTTTCATCTTGTCACATCTCTCGAACGTATCCTATAGGTGTGACTTTTAGGGACCAGTTGATCACCGCCATCCGTATGACAATAACGTCAAACTTATCTAGCAAGCCAACCGTTATTGATAAACGTGGATCAACCGATAATAATACCAAAGTATGCCCTTTGATCCTTTTAGAGGTTTATAAGTCCTTGCACTAACTGTTAAGGACACCAACCCCAACAAGCATCCCTCCTAGTTGAGTTCTGGCAGAAGTTATGTATTGAACCGCTTACAAAAGACCAAGAGATGGAGACGCTGGGCCGCACTCGTCGTTCGAAGTCACTATCCACCCTCCGAACAAGCACGCAACAAGGGCGTGGAAAAAGATTGAAGTCGCTAAAACAATGGCCATTGAAAAAGCAGCCAAGCCAAAGAGGCTATATGCATACTGCAAAGAAAGAGTTACCCACGACAGGAGAACATGCCCTCTTCGCATAGTCGATGTAGGCCGAGAAAGCAGCTAAAAAGAAAAAAGTTTGATACTGTTATGATGTTACAGTAACATTGTGACCTTAGCAATAATTAGTAGGATTTTGTGTTGCTGTGACAATAATATGTCACAGTAAAAATAAAAAGTAGAATTGTGTGTTCTTTGTGGCAATAACATGTCACAAGATAAAAAGTCATTCGATTTTCCTACATCATAGTTAACATTTTATACAAAGACTTACAAAATTTTATACAGCAATAAATATTGTTTTAGGACCATTGTCCGTCTCGTTTTAGGAGCATATTTCCTAAGTTTTACAGTAACAGTGTTATACAATTTGTTATACGATTTGTTTTGTTTAAGGAAAAGGGTTTAGGGTTGGATTAGGCGGCTCCGCGAAGCGGTTCCGCCTAATCCAACCCTAAACCCTTTTCCGTCCCGTTTTAGGAGCGTTTTTCCCCAAATTTAAATCCCGTCCACGACAGGGTATCACCCGTCCTTCCCTAGGGTTTAGTATTGGTTTTACTGTAACACTGTTGTACTACGAACAACCTTTGTTTAAGGAAAAGGGTATAGGGTTGGATTAGGCGGCTCCGCGAAGCGGTTCCGCCTAATCCAACCCTAAACCCTTTTCCGTCCCGTTTTAGGAGCGTTTTTCCCCAAATTTAAATCCCGTCCACGAGAGGGTATCACCCGTCCTTCCCTAGGGTTTAGTTTTGGTTTTTTTGCACCACGATTTATTAAGGAAAAGGGTTTAGGGTTGGATTAGGCAGCACCGCTTCGCGGTGCCGCCTAATCCAACCCTAAACCCTTTTCCGTCCAGTTTTAGTAGCGTTTTTCCCCAAATTTAAATCCCGTCCCCGACAGGGTATCAGCTGTCCTTCCCTAGGGTTTAGTTTTGGTTTTTTGCACCACGATTTTTAAAGGAAAAGGGTTTAGGGTTGGATTAGGCGGCTCCGCGAAGCGGTGCCGCCTAATCCAACCCTAAACCCTTTTCCGTCCCGTTTTAGGAGCGTTTTTCCCCAAATTTAAATCCCGTCCACGACAGGGTATCAGCCGTCCTTCCCTAGGGTTTAGTTTTGGTTTTCTCCCACCATGATTTTTTAAGGAAAAGGGTTTAGGGTTGGAGTAGATAGCTCCGCGAAGCGGTGCCGCCTAATCCAACCCTAAACCCTTTTCCGTCCCGTTTTAGGAGCGTTTTTCCCCAAATTTAAATACCGTCCACGACAGGGTATCACCCGTCCTTCCCTAGGGTTTAGTTTTGGTTTTACTGTAACACTGTTGTAGTACGAGCAACCTTTATTTAAGGAAAAGGGTTTAGGGTTGGATTAGGCGGCTCCGCGCAGCGGTGCCGCCTTATCCAACCCAAAACCCTTTTCCGTCCCGTTTTAGGAGCGGTTTTCCCGAAATTTAAATCCCGTCCACGACAGGGTATCAGCCGTCCTTCCCTAGGGTTTAGTTTTGGTTTTTTCTCACCACGAACCCTAAACCCTTTTCTGTCCCGTTTTAGGAGCGTTTTTCCCCAAATTTAAATCCCGTCCACGACAGGGTATCACCCGTCCTTCCCTAGGGTTTAGTTTTGGTTTTACTGTAACACTGTTGTACTACGAACAACCTTTGTTTAAAGAAAAGGGTTTAGGGTTGGATTAGGCGGCTCCGCGAAGCGGTGCCGCCTAATCCAACCCTAAACCCTTTGCCGTCCCGTTTTAGGAGCATTTTTCCCCAAATTTAAATCCCGTCCACGACAGGGTATCACCCGTCCTTCCCTAGGGTTTAGTTTTGGTTTTACTGTAACACTGTTGTACTACGAACAACCTTTGTTTAAGGAAAAGGTTTTAGGGTTGGATTAGGCGGCTCCGCGAAGCGGTGCCGCCTAATCCAACCCTAAACCCTTTTCCGTCCCGTTTTAGGAGCGTTTTTCCCCAAATTTAAATCCCGTCCACGACAGAGTATCACCCGTCCTTCCCTAGGGTTTAGTTTTGGTTTTTTTGTACCACGATTTATTAAGGAAAAGGGTTTAGGGTTGGATTACGCGGCTCCGCGAAGCGGTGGCACGTAATCCAACCCTAAACCCTTTTCCGTCCCGTTTTAGGAGCGTTTTTTGACAATTTTAAACATAGTTACATAATCGTTTATCAATTTAATATACCATAATTCTAATAGTAAATTGGACAATTAACCGAATTAAGATGTCATTCATTAAAAACAAGTGTTACAAACACTGATTACACACGAAATACTTAGAAACAGTAACAGTAGTTAACTTAAATATAAGCTGTCACGATAAGCATAAGTATAAATGTAATAAAGAAAGGAAATATTAAATCTTTTACTCCCTTCTTAGTCGTTTATTCACGGGAGGAGAATGAAATTTGCTTTCGCCCTCTAGAAACTCCTTTTTGATTATTCTGTAACCTTCCATCTCTTCAATAGCTTTGACAACAAGAGGCCACTTCCTGTTAATCGAAGGGTTGAGTTTAGCATATGACTCCCTAAGAGCTGTAACACCAAGGAGAAATTGACGGTCTAAATCGGTTTGAGTGTATTTCTTGACTTATTTTCTTTTAATTTGTTTCCCAATACACTTGTTTTCCGCCATCGAAACTTGATATGAGCTTCAACATTGTTCAAGTCATTTTCAGGCACTTGTACTCGTTCTACCATTTCTATTACCTTACTATCGGATGATATAACCTGCTCAAGTAATGAATCTCTATGCCTTGTCATTTCTTCCAGTTCAAACTTGGTGTCTTCTAGTTTCCTTTGAATTCGTTCCATTTTTCTCTTGCTGGAACAAAAAAAAAAACCTATTAAAACAGAAAAATAAACTGTTTTCCCTAAATTAGAGAAAACAAAATCTATTTATAAACAAACAGAAACTGTTTTCCCTCAATTAGAGCAAGGTAGTCATATAATAAATGACATTTTAGCAACAGTTGTAATATTAAACCATCCATAATCTTTATAGATATTTAATATTACAAAAGATTAAAAAAAATTAGACATGAAAAACCTTTGAATTTGTCTTGGCTTATTTTTTTGTTTAGAAAATGAAGTGTAAATGTTGGATGAAAATGAGATTATTTATAGATAATTGAAAAAAACAAAACAGTTTTAAAAAAAAAATAAAAAAAAATAACTGCCTTAAAAAATGTCACTTTGAACAAAGTGAAAAACTGTTTTAGAAAGATAACTGCTGCAGATTGTAGAATTCAAAGCGTCAAAACCGTCTGTTACAGTAACATAATTGTGTTTTTTGAAAATGAGATTATTTATAGATAATTGTGAAAAACAAAACAGTTATTTTTTTTTAAAAAAATTAATCGCTTTAAAAACCACTTTTATTAATCGCTTTGAAAACTGTTTTTAAATGATGATTGATGTTAACCACGTGCATGTTCCCTTAATTAAGTTCGATTATAAATGCTTTGCACAGAGTGGAGAATTCAAAGCGTCAAAATCTTTTATTATAATTTTCATTTATTACTATCACAGTGTTACAGTAACATTATTTTCATTTTGTCTCGACTTTTTTTGTTTAAAAAAAAACACTAACATTTTAAAAACTGTTTTCAAAATTAAATGCTTTAAAAAAACAGTTAATTTTTGAATTCCAAAAGACAAAATAAGACATGAAATTTATCCAACCCATGTTTCGTATTCCCTATGAAGTGCAGTTATAACAGCTGCAAGAGTGAAGAATTCAAAACGTCAAATTATGTTTTCTCTTTTCACTCTTGAAACTGTCACATTTATTCTGATAACATAGTTAATGAATTCTGCATATAATACGTTACTGTTACAGTAACAAACTTATTTGTAATATATTTCAAAATATTCGAAAATATGTTCCACTGTCTATGACAGCCACTATTACGTTGTTAAAGTAACATTGTTTTAGAGTACATCACTTGATTTTCACTTTAAAACGAAGTACAGGCATTTCGGTGTTGAGTGGCTTCGGTTCATTCTCAATCGGTGGTTCTTTGTCTGACAATTCATCTTTCGTTGCCTTCCCTTTGAGCATTCTAGCGGCTTCCCTCCTTGCAGCTATATCAGGCCAGATTGTTTTCTTTGATTTTTTGAAGATTTCAACAGCGTCCAACAATTCAGCCCGTATTTTGTTGATGTCAGCCATGAGCAAACATGCAGCAATTTGGGAAGCACATGCCCGCCGATAAAATGTGTTGTTGAGCAAAGAAGACTTGTTTGCATATCCCAAAAAATTGGAGACGGCTGTCATAGTGATACAGGCTGACTCTTCAAATACGGAAGCCCGTTTCTGTCATTTAAACTTCACATTTACCACAGGATAGCGGAGCATTTCAGTTACCCTCACGTCGCCCTTTGTGTCCAAGTAGTCACTCATGCAACCGGCCTGTCAGAAACAGAACATTAATTTCCTTTTACTATCAATTAAGAAATCTCGAGTAATCAACAATGTTACAAAGATAGGTGTAATAAAGAACACTCGAAACAACATAAAAATGTTACAAAGATACATATATTGTAACACTGAAATCTGAAATGAAATCGTAAACATACAATTTGACAACTCGGGGGACTTATCACGCCATTGCGATGTCGTAAGTGAATGAAGACTCCCATTTAGCATACGATTGACTGGCGATCACACTAATCTCTTTGTTGAGGAAATTAATACACACACAGGAGTAGTGATAGCCAGCCAAACAAGGTATAAAAATAAGTTCGGCATCAAGTCTGTAATTTGCCTTGCTCGCGTTGATGAAATTATCCCAAATTTCAAACAACTCGTTCTTTATATCGATCGTTCACTATCCTCCCGCATCACCCAAGAGAGCATGCTTTGTAGTTTTAAAAAAAAAAAAAAAAAAAAATGTAAGTGTTAGATTTCCCTTGTAAAAGAATCATATGTTATTGAACAGAAGCAGACATTTAACACCGATGCAACTTACCATGTGACCTAGTCCTAAGTAAAGTATGGTTGGCCCTGCTGCCCTTGTGCCTCTTTTGCTGTTCTCGACATAATTCAAGAGTAGAGACCAGCATTCAAACACCATCCAATTTGTGTGACTCCTAGGACGTAGTGAGAGTATATCAGCTCTTGTCAACCTCCTGTTGTCTCCAAACGCAGCCAGGATCTCACCGTTGAGTAACCATAAGAGTCGATTACTCAAGAGTTTTCGCAGAAAACAAGTGTAACATAAACAGTGTTTAAAAACACTTTTACAAAAATGTGTAACAAGAACACTTTCACAAGTAACAACAAGTATTTTACCTTTTGTGGAAGTCGATATCATCCATAAACGCATAATCAAGAACGTGCCTTCTCGATTAGTTGTCTTTGGACAGCGATTTCGATTTGCTCTCATAAATTCAGAGACTAGGAATATATCACCGTCAATTTCACCGTGACCTAGAGAACATCCCATAGCATCATCTTTATGAAATTTAAATATTATCTCCTTATCTTCACCAATTGCTCTAGGAGAACGCTTGTAAGCAACCGACTTCACCCTCGGCTATTTGGGCTCTTCCTCCTTTTGTTTCTCTTATGGCTTCTTTGTTTTTTGCTCTTCCTTTTTTTCCTCTTCCTTTTTTTCCTTCTTCTCTTCCAGCCTTCTTTTTTGCAGCAGCCTTTCCTTCAGCTATTCCCTTTCATTCCTAAATTTTGATATCCTCCCTTGAACCTCTTTTCGTACTTGATTCAAGTCGCTAAGAACAAGTATTGCACATATTTTAGCACGGTACAACATTCTTTTCCGTTCATCCCCCAGCTCAGAGTCAAAAACCTTCCCCGTGTAGAAAGCCATGTGCATCATCATGAAAACCCCACAATCCACATTTTTTGCAATGCTCTGCCATTTAAATTTCACATTCTGCAGTGGGAAATTTTCCACTTTTGAGCCTTTTGCAATTTGCATTTCTGACAACATTTTCCCCATGATATTTGCCTGCACAAAAAGTAATATTGTTACTGTATCTATGTTACTGTAACAATGATTTCCAAAATTTTTAATGGAAATTTAAAGGTATAACATTGTTACTGTAAGTAGAGAAACTTACCGCATATCTTGCCATTTTTGCTTTTCGGGATCTGGCATATAAGGGTTTGTTGTCTAGGTAGTCAACGGTTTTCGACATGAAATTTATGCAAGCACAGAAAAAGTGGTCCTCCAGAATGAGTGGAATGAATATCTGCAATTAAGCAGATATATATCATTGCTAAACAGAACTTCTATACACTCTACTTATATAAGAATAAAAAAAAAATATTAACAGTAATGTGGTTTACCATATCACAGTCGAAATTCAGTGGACTCGGGTTGTATTTGATCCACTGTGTGAAGGACAGCAAAACTTCACTTTCTAAATGTCTGTTTTGAACGGGTTTTCCAACAGACATAGTTGCTAATGCGTCCTACAAAAATAAATATAAATACAAAGTCAATAAACATTATAGAAACACAAAATAAATAAGAATAAAAATTTATTTATTACAGTAACATACAGATTGACCCAAGCCCATGAAGATCCTCAATGGTGTATCACTTGCTACCTTTCTGGAGATGAGGTCATTGAGCAACATTGACCAACATTCAGTCACCATTATATAAATAAGCTCACCAGGAGCCAACGAAATTAAATCTTCCCTTGGAATGAAGTGATACTTCCCATACGAGACAAGCCTTTCCCTGTTGGAAAATGATATGTAATAGTCAGAACACCTTTTAATAGAGTAACAGTTTAACAGTAACAACTATTCAGTTGAAACAGTATTCACTTGCAAAGTAAAACGTTTTGTTTATCACAGTGCAAGAGTAAATAAAGTACTCACGTATCTGAGAGGTTCTCGTCATCGTCGATAAACAATAGTCAATTGTTTCTTTCCTAACTTCAAGAATATGCGCCATTATCTCCTTGTGTTTTATCATAGTCTTGGACACAAGTGTTAGATCCGGAGTTGGTAGGCCACATTCGATTGTGCAGCCGTAGCGAGGATCCATCACGCGCATCCAGTCTTCAGTTGTTTCGACATGCAACAAATAGTGGTCGCCAGTATCTTCGTCGTAATTGTCATACAGGATCTCATCACTGCAATCATCGACAATATCAACTTCATCATCGTCGTCATCTTCTGCTACCTGACTGCACTGAGTAGTTATTGATTCTTCGTCGCCAACTGTCTCATCATCAGCCTCACTGGGTTTTTCTCCTTCCTCGCCTTTTTCATCATTCCCATCGGCGTCTTCATTACCAGTTGCTTCATCCTCCTTACTGTTATCTTCGTTTATATCGCCAACACTGTCTTCATCTTTATCATCATCGCTCTCTTCATCTGGTTTTTCATTCCCATCATCCTCTTCTTCATCTTTATCGTCATCTTCCTTTTCATTTCCCTCACTGGTTGGTTGGTCATCAACCTGGCCTGATGCATCATCATCGGCCTCTTCCTTGTTATCTGTGGCACAAGTAATTGAATTGAATATAAATTACTAATGTTTTTCGGACCAACAATGCCTCATAGTTATACTAACAAAAAGTGTTATCAGTAAATTTGCTACTTCAATTACCTTCGGAAGATCCTTCTTCAGCTGCCTCAGTCGTTGGGTTCTCTTCAGCTTGGCCCGATGCATCATCTTCGGCCTCTTCCTTGTCATCTGTGTAGCAGATAATTGAATATATATATATATCAATGTAAACTTCTGATAAAACTACGATACAGTATCAGCATTACTATAACAATGTTACAGTAACAGTGCTAGCAGTGTTACATCTGCTAATACAACGAGTGCAAATAGATTTCTCTATTACCTTCGGGAGATCCTTCTTCAGCTGCCTCATTGGCTGGGTTGTTGATGTGAACATTATTTGCGCACATTTAGTCCCCTAACATGAGCACCAAGGGAAAGGCCAAGAAATTGATTGAATCGATCGGGAAGAAGCGCAAGGGATCAACCTCTTCAACACCACGAGATGTGATAATGAGGGGAGGTATTGAACAACTCAACAACTTCCAAGAAGTGATTTTTCTCTCCGACGACCACCGCGAAAAATTCGTCGAGCTTCTAGGTAAGAAATACAAGCCTACTCAATTTGTTGACACTAGGGTGTTGAAAATCCTTAAGATAAGGTACCCTACCGAGATGTTCTTTAATGGCCTTGGCATTGGGAACTTTTTCCATGCTCATGAAGAGACTTACCTTAGTCTCACCCTTGAATTCTTGAGTAGTCTTCACATTATGGCGGATGCCCGCAACAATATAGGCATGGAGTTTAGGTTATGCAACCGAGACCATGTTCTTTCTCTTGAGGAATTTGCCTATGTTTTCGGTCTTGAAGTACCCACCGACTATACCGAAAAGCCCGATAATTTTAATGTGGATTTTCTTTGGAAAGCTATCTCCGGGAGGGACTTTACCCATATAAAGCGTTGCTATACATTTGCTATCCAACATCCGGTGATTCGATTCACCGAACGCTTTGTAGCCGGATGCATCAATGGGAGGTACGAGCAAGATCGGTGTACTCTCATCGACTTAACTTTTCTTGAGTCTTATTTGAATGTTCGAGCGGTGAGGCGTTATAACTTCAATACGCCACTTGAGATACTCACTAGGTTCCATGACTTTGCTCAAGGGACATCTCAACTTAAGACCTTCGTGATGGGAGGTCTAATTACAATTTTGGCTAAACACCTTTGTCCCGGGTTCAATGCCCGAGGAACCTATATTCCTCTTGAAGGGAGGACTTTGATTGATGAGCACACCATCTTCTATAGTCACCGATGGTGCAACTACACTCAAGATGGGAGTGTGGAATGGTACACCAAGGGTTGCACTTCGATGATCCTTGAAGGATGGAAGATACCGGGCATTGACCCAAGATTGAGTCCATACTCTCCTCCACCAAGCTACCTCCTTGATATCCAAATTCTTGAAAATCCCCCTCAAAGGGAAGAGCCACGCCGTCAACCACCTCGTGGGGGGCCGGGTATACCCATGCGCCCACCTTCCTACGTCCCTATCCCACCTTACCCCACTCCATATACCCCATTTCAGCCGGAAATCCCCAATACCCCGGGGATTAATGATTTGATGGCACTCATGAATAGAGTGGACCTTAGGGTGCATAGAGGGAGGGAAGACAACTACTTAGCCCTCTACCCCCAAAAATATAACATGGCTCAACAAGGGTATATTGACCCCGATGGTCCTAAACCCTCTTGGGCACAACCGGAGCTCTTGTTCCCAAATTATGGGGACCAAGCTTGGAATCACGGCGATGGAGGGCATCCTAGCCAAGGTGGAGGGTACTCGGGTCAAGGAGGAAGTTTTGACCAAGGAGGATATTGGGGCCAAGCACCCGGGCATGATCAAGCCGGAAGCTCTCATGGTTATGGCTATGACCAAAATGAGGATGACGAGTGAAAGAGGCCTACTTCACCACTTCCATTTGTATGGTACCCATCTCTCCCCCTCTCTTTTATACTTTTATTGCATCTAGTGTAGCATTTAGCTTGCATTTGTATTATATTTCATATTGCATTTACATTAGTTAAGTTCATATCGTATAGTTTGCATTGTATTATACCTCACATGATTAGATTAGTTTGCATTGTATTTATCCCACATGATTCATGTAGATAGTTGCATATAGACTAGAATTCATGCATAGTCACTAATGACCAATCCTATTCTTTTCTACACTAGAAATAGTGTTTAAATCGGTTTGGGGAGGTTTGATCATAAGTGACCATAGTTTAAATCATGCATCATATAATATAATTTAGATTGAATTCATTTGTCATATATGTCATATAGAATTGCATTTAGTTCAAGCATGCATTCATTCATATCATATCATTGCATTTAACCAAAAATCCAAAAAAAAAAAAAAAAAAAAAAATGTATTTCCTTTTTATTCCTACTCCTACATGTACATTGAGGACAATGTCCAAAATAAAGTGGGGGATGGGAATTTATATTCCAAAAATGCATAAAAATTAAAAAATTTCGAAAAATCACAAAAATATGTTCTTTAATTTCATAAAAACAAAAACCATAAAAAAATTGAAAAATTGAAAAATCCAAAAACATGTTCATTTCCTTTGTAGTGTAGTCTTGTATATATTGTGTTTGTTCATCCTTTTTCACATTGATTAACTATGCCACATCCGAGACATGAGGATATTGAAGACCGCATGGTATGATCTTTCCAATCTCCTTTTTCCTCTTTATGTTAATGACTATGTGGCTTTATTTTGATTGATGCGGTTATAACAATGTGAACTTAGGACTTGCATTTAGATTATATGGCATATTAGTTGGTAGAAACATTTGCATTAGGATGTATAAATGTTAGTTGCATCATGGCATGTAGTTTGCATGGTTAGAAAAATTTTGCGAAACCGTCTACTTGGGAAGCTTGACAAGTGTATATAGGCCCTAGTAGATGCTTTTTATTCTTAAGACTTTGCTTGTTAGAATACTTGTAAAACACCCTAGGATGTGTCATGCTAGTGTCCTTTGACCCATGGATTAAGGCCGAGTCAAGAGTACCTTGTGGTGTGATAACTCCTTGGCTACCGTTTATTCCAAGGTGACCCTTGAAACCATGCATCCATCTATCCATCATCCATGTTCTACCATACATTTTGTCATCAAAGGGAATGGGCACAAAAAGAAATCAATTTGAGTTCAATGAAATGAAAAGTGAAAGAAAGTTTGCAAAAATGCATCAAAAGAAAAGAGGAGCAAAAATAGACTCCTAAGCTTCAAATACAAGGCACCCTCGTTACTAATTGGGGTGACTTTGAAAATATTCAAAAAGAAATGCAAAAAGTTGTCAAGTATTGAAATGCCAAAAATCAAAAAGAAATGGCAAAGAAAGTGTTCTCAAATGTCAAATGCCACAAGAAATTTGGGGGGGAAAAACAAAAAAACAAAAGCAAACTCCCAAAATGAAACTCAAATACTATCAATCCCTTTTCCATCTTATCCATTTTTGTGCATGGTAGAGAGGGGACGACCCTTCTTTTTGTCTAGGCAAGAGGGGGAATTCCGCGATCCTCCAGTGTTTCTAACGCCATAGGGAGTCTACTCTTGACAAAAGCATTTAACGATTGAGGACAAAGGTACCCTAGCTTGACACAACTTGGAGGTGATTTATTGGTATCCTTCTAGGCTTAGTAGTTTCAAGAAATTGTATCTATGAAGGAGTGTGTACCCTTGAATTGCTTCCCTTGTAGATAAATTCCGCCACTTAGATGAGGAAAGTGGCTATTCTTTTGTAGATGCATCCATTATTTGATTTTGTGTGCTTTAATGCTTGGATGTGTCGCCATTTTGGCAAGCCCCACCTTGCCTTTCAAGAAGGCATCCTACCTCATGGTTGTCTTGTTGTGAGTTGAAGGGGCGGAGTGAGACCCGCTAATTGTCTCATATCGGTTATATTAGTAGGATAGTTTAAATAAAGGTCTAGTTTTAGTCACCTCTTTACTCGGGACGAGTAAAGGTTCGGTTTGGGAATATTTGATGTGAACATTATTTGCGCACATTTAGTCCCCTAATTGAGCCTATTTTGCATACTATTATAACATTCTATGGCCATTTTATCTGTCAAAACCTTCCTATTTGCTTTTCTATCGCATTTCATATGTTTTGTAGAAAAGGAGATAATAAGGCGGAAATTCCCGTCTTTCGTGCACATTTGGAAGCTACTTGACGATAATAGATGGACTAGTATGAAGAGGAAGCAAGGACTAAAGACCAATCCCGCAAGAATAAAATGGAAATGAGCAAAAAGGGAAGAAAAGAAGAAAAACCACTGCTGAAGAACAATCCGAGCGGATTGTCTCAAATCCGCCCGTCTCCACCATACAATCCTAGCGTCCTGCTCAGAATCCGCTCGGATTCCTCCACCCGAATCCGCCCGGATTCTCTTGAATCCGCTCGGATTCCATTGCCAGATTCCGCCCGTCCCGACCCCAATACGCACGGATTCTTCTCAGCACAATTTCGTCTTCTCCAAGCTATAAAGAAAGAAGCCCTTCCTTCGAAAAATACCGGCTTCTCCTTGCTCAACTTAAAAAGTGTAATTACTAGTTTAGCCCTTAGTTAACCTAATGCATCCAACTAATTTCCACTATAAATACCCCATCTTTGTAATTAATCAAGCATGTTGTTTTTGGGTAGAAAATCCTTCTTTAGATTAGATTAGGAGTAGATTAGAATAGATTACTCTTTAATCTTTCCACAAATTACACATTAATCTCTCTTTAATTATTGTTCAAGTTTATTATTCAAGTTTATTATTGGGTAATCGAAGATTATTGGGTTATTATTGGGAGATTGACAACCTTCCATCAATCAATCAAGTTTCTTCTATTATTCTTGCTTTATTATTTGGATCATCTTAAGTTGGTATAATTCCTTTACTCTTTAATCTTTATTGTTCATTTCTTCATTCTATTATCATGTTTATACTTGTTGTGATGATTGACACCATTAATGACATGTTTCCCATGATAATGAGTGAGTAGTCTCTTGCTAGGATTAGTGGGTAATTAGGGGAAACCAACATGGGATTGATTCATGCTTAATCTAATATGTTCACATGATTAAATTGCTTTCTTGTTGTGGTGTCAACTTTATGCACATGTTATGTTTGATGAAATGCCAAGCCTATGAATCCTTGCATTTTTACCATCTCTTATCTACTCAACTTGACTTGTAAGATATAAACCAACTCGAGTCTTGTTAGACCATGCATAGAAGTTGAATAGGAGGAAAGTAAGTCGACTTGTAGGTGTTGTACAATCTAATCGATTCGGCTCCGGGACCCAACTCTTCCTAAGAACCGTAAGATATAACCCAACTCGGTTCCTCCACAACATTAATTGCTTGCAACTTTGTAAACATGTTTGTATGATCAACACCATGAATCCCCTATGACCCCATGATATCCTAGCACTTTTAACCATTTGTTTACATCTTTCCTTTTATTGTTTGCTTTACTTTATTGTTTACATTAGTCTAAACACAACTACAAACCCAACCAAATTGTGACACTAGCATAAATCGAGATAGATAGACTTAGAACCCAAAGCACACCGTCCCATGGATCGACCTCGACTTACCGCTAACTAGTTGTTTGTTGAGTATTATAAATGTGTTTGATTGAGAGCCCCAACGACACTCACATCAAAATGGCGCCGTTGCCGGGGATGGTGCTATGTGATTAAGTTCTTACTTGTTTGTCTATTTTGATTTTGCTTTCACCTTGAGGAACTTGTTCCTCAAGGATTGTTCTTACCGTTTTTGTGTAGTTTCCATTGTTTGTAGTTATCTCCTTGTCTTAGTTATGATGACTCAAGACATGTGTTATGGAGTATGTGGTGGATCTTTTGAGTATGACTATGGGTATGGGGAGTTTGAGGAGCAAGTCAACACAAACCTACCTTATTATTTGTACAACGAAAATCCTAACCACTACCCCAATTTTTCCCACCAAAATTACCACACCCAATATCAACAACAACCACCCACCCAATACCCATTTAACAATGAACTTCAAATGCCACAATATAACCATTTTCACACCCACCTACAACAAAGAAATGAACCCATTCAAAACATGATCCTCCAAATGATGGGAGACCAACAAAACTTCTTCAAGAAAATGCTAGAAGAGAGCCGAAAAGAGGAAGATGTTCTTAACAACATCGCCATCCAAAGAGAGGAATTGGGGATTCAAATTGCCCAATTAAAAGAATTCCAAGCAATCACTCACCACCGTTCTTTGGATATTGAGCATAAATGCGAGTTTGAAGTAGTGACCTTTGACATGAAAGATGAGAAGTGGGAGGAGCCAAGTTCCTTGAGCTCTTGTGACCATGAAAGTGTTGTGTTTGATAAGAGGAAGACATGAGGTTGAGCAAACCAAATACTCTTAACCTTTGTGAGTATGAAGGTGTGTCCTTTGATGTGAACGTTGAGGTGATGGAAAAAGAGCTAGATGAAGCCCCCATTCATGATTTATGTGAAGATAGCAACAATGATGATGAACCTAGAGGAGGGATTCACAATATCACCTTGCTTGAGGAGCCTATCCTTGAGACATTTGAGATACCCTATCACGAAGAATAACGTCCTTCCTTTACCCTTCATGAAGACCACTTGGCACCTATCATGGAGCCAATGATCATTGAAGAGGATATGTTAGATCTTCTTCAAAAAGCCAAAGTGTCTTAC
The DNA here is from genome assembly GCF_048544455.1 of Silene latifolia. Taxonomy (NCBI): domain Eukaryota; kingdom Viridiplantae; phylum Streptophyta; class Magnoliopsida; order Caryophyllales; family Caryophyllaceae; genus Silene; species Silene latifolia. Next base: position 107,640,990 of record NC_133534.1, read on the forward strand.
AAGAGTTATTTGGTGAAAAAGCTCAAAGAGAAAATTGCTCGTGAGGCTACTTGTGAAGATTTGGCACCCATAATCTCGACTCCTATGGTATCCAATCATCAAAGTCATGAAAATTCTCCTTCCACCTTGGAAGGATTGAAAAATCAAAATGCTATCGTCATCACCAAAATTGAAGAAGAAGTTGGTAAGTGGAAGTCCCCGGATGGAAATGAACCACACTTCATGCTTAATCTTAACAAGAATCACGGATGTATCTACTTAAAGCATTGGGAAAGCCCTAACACTAAGGAGGAGGCAAGAAAAAGAACATTCTACAAGCCTCCTTGGCCAAATTTCATTTTCAAATGGAGCAACCCATACTTATGCTTGTTTGGAGCTTGTTCACAAGCTTTTGACCTTTTGTTGAGAGCCTTGAGCTCTATGGATAAGAATTGCTACAAATTGAACTAGTTTGGTGGAGTCCTACCTCAAACCACCATTTGTAAGATATTTCTTGAACCCTTTTATCTTGTATGATATTGCACTTTTACATTTGCATTTAATTTCTTGCATGAGAGAGAAGAGAGAGAGAGAGTCATCTTACTTGATTTATGAGCAAATTTCAGAACAAGATAAGGAAAAAGAGAAAATCGGTGAAAAGGGGTTTATCATTTCACGAAAGAAGAAAGAAGAAGAAGAAAGAAGCAAAGACGCCCGGATTCTGGAAAATCCGCCCGTCCACGGCCAACGGAAAAGAAAACTTGAAACTAAGGAAGAATCCGAGCGGATTCAATGAAATCCGCCCGTCCCAGACAATCCGTCCGTCTTCTCCACGGGACGCCCGTCCCGTATGTCGTCCAGAAGCAAGATTTTAAACTGTGTCAAAATCCGTGCGGATTATCAAGAATCCGCCCGTCCTGATCAAGCCGTGCGTCCCGTACAAAATCCGCCCGTCTTTTCCTTGCTTCTCAACCATAGGATTTCTCTGTTCTAGAATCCGAGCGGCTTCTACAAAATACGCCCGTCTTCCCCATCGAGAATCCGCCCGTCCCGATTGCAATCCGCTCGGATTGTATTGTTCATGCGGATAAAACGGGTTTGGTCTATCCTTGTCCGGTCGGATTCCCTTCTTCTTCTATATAATCACCCCCCTTCTCCCTCATTTCCTCATCCTACCAAACCCTAAACACTCTCTTCAATCCTCAAAATCACCTTCACATCCTCAAAAACACCCCCATCACCAACATGAGCACCAAGGGAAAGGCCAAGAAATTGATTGAATCGATCGGGAAGAAGCGCAAGGGATCAACCTCTTCAACACCACGAGATGTGATAATGAGGGGAGGTATTGAACAACTCAACAACTTCCAAGAAGTGATTTTTCTCTCCGACGACCACCGCGAAAAATTCGTCGAGCTTCTAGGTAAGAAATACAAGCCTACTCAATTTGTTGACACTAGGGTGTTGAAAATCCTTAAGATAAGGTACCCTACCGAGATGTTCTTTAATGGCCTTGGCATTGGGAACTTTTTCCATGCTCATGAAGAGACTTACCTTAGTCTCACCCTTGAATTCTTGAGTAGTCTTCACATTATGGCGGATGCCCGCAACAATATAGGCATGGAGTTTAGGTTATGCAACCGAGACCATGTTCTTTCTCTTGAGGAATTTGCCTATGTTTTCGGTCTTGAAGTACCCACCGACTATACCGAAAAGCCCGATAATTTTAATGTGGATTTTCTTTGGAAAGCTATCTCCGGGAGGGACTTTACCCATATAAAGCGTTGCTATACATTTGCTATCCAACATCCGGTGATTCGATTCACCGAACGCTTTGTAGCCGGATGCATCAATGGGAGGTACGAGCAAGATCGGTGTACTCTCATCGACTTAACTTTTCTTGAGTCTTATTTGAATGTTCGAGCGGTGAGGCGTTATAACTTCAATACGCCACTTGAGATACTCACTAGGTTCCATGACTTTGCTCAAGGGACATCTCAACTTAAGACCTTCGTGATGGGAGGTCTAATTACAATTTTGGCTAAACACCTTTGTCCCGGGTTCAATGCCCGAGGAACCTATATTCCTCTTGAAGGGAGGACTTTGATTGATGAGCACACCATCTTCTATAGTCACCGATGGTGCAACTACACTCAAGATGGGAGTGTGGAATGGTACACCAAGGGTTGCACTTCGATGATCCTTGAAGGATGGAAGATACCGGGCATTGACCCAAGATTGAGTCCATACTCTCCTCCACCAAGCTACCTCCTTGATATCCAAATTCTTGAAAATCCCCCTCAAAGGGAAGAGCCACGCCGTCAACCACCTCGTGGGGGGCCGGGTATACCCATGCGCCCACCTTCCTACGTCCCTATCCCACCTTACCCCACTCCATATACCCCATTTCAGCCGGAAATCCCCAATACCCCGGGGATTAATGATTTGATGGCACTCATGAATAGAGTGGACCTTAGGGTGCATAGAGGGAGGGAAGACAACTACTTAGCCCTCTACCCCCAAAAATATAACATGGCTCAACAAGGGTATATTGACCCCGATGGTCCTAAACCCTCTTGGGCACAACCGGAGCTCTTGTTCCCAAATTATGGGGACCAAGCTTGGAATCACGGCGATGGAGGGCATCCTAGCCAAGGTGGAGGGTACTCGGGTCAAGGAGGAAGTTTTGACCAAGGAGGATATTGGGGCCAGCACACCGGGCATGATCAAGCGGAAGCTCTCATGGTTATGGCTATGACCAAAATGAGGATGACGAGTGAAAGAGGCCTACTTCACCACTTCCATTTGTATGGTACCCATCTCTCCCCCTCTCTTTTATACTTTTATTGCATCTAGTGTAGCATTTAGCTTGCATTTGTATTATATTTCATATTGCATTTACATTAGTTAAGTTCATATCGTATAGTTTGCATTGTATTATACCTCACATGATTAGATTAGTTTGCATTGTATTTATCCCACATGATTCATGTAGATAGTTGCATATAGACTAGAATTCATGCATAGTCACTAATGACCAATCCTATTCTTTTCTACACTAAAAATAGTGTTTAAATCGGTTTGGGGAGGTTTGATCATAAGTGACCATAGTTTAAATCATGCATCATATAATATAATTTAGATTGAATTCATTTGTCATATATGTCATATAGAATTGCATTTAGTTCAAGCATGCATTCATTCATATCATATCATTGCATTTAACCAAAAATCCAAAAAAAAAAAAAAAAAAAAAAATGTATTTCCTTTTTATTCCTACTCCTACATGTACATTGAGGACAATGTCCAAAATAAAGTGGGGGATGCTAATTTATATTCCAAAAATGCATAAAAATTGAAAAATTTCGAAAAATCACAAAAATATGTTCTTTAATTTCATAAAAACAAAAACCATAAAAAAATTGAAAAATTGAAAAATCCAAAAACATGTTCATTTCCTTTGTAGTGTAGTCTTGTATATATTGTGTTTGTTCATCCTTTTTCACATTGATTAACTACGCCACATCCGAGACATGAGGATATTGAAGACCGCATGGTATGATCTTTCCAATCTCCTTTTTCCTCTTTATGTTAATGACTATGTGGCTTTATTTTGATTGATGCGGTTATAACAATGTGAACTTAGGACTTGCATTTAGATTATATGGCATATTAGTTGGTAGAATCATTTGCATTAGGATGTATAAATGTTAGTTGCATCATGGCATGTAGTTTGCATGGTTAGAAAAATTTTGCGAAACCGTCTACTTGGGAAGCTTGACAAGTGTATATAGGCCCTAGTAGATGCTTTTTATTCTTAAGACTTTGCTTGTTAGAATACTTGTAAAACACCCTAGGATGTGTCATGCTAGTGTCCTTTGACCCATGGATTAAGGCCGAGTCAAGAGTACCTTGTGGTGTGATAACTCCTTGGCTACCGTTTATTCCAAGGTGACCCTTGAAACCATGCATCCATCTATCCATCATCCATGTTCTACCATACATTTTGTCATCAAAGGGAATGGGCACAAAAAGAAATCAATTTGAGTTCAATGAAATGAAAAGTGAAAGAAAGTTTGCAAAAATGCATCAAAAGAAAAGAGGAGCAAAAATAGACTCCTAAGCTTCAAATACAAGGCACCCTCGTTACTAATTGGGGTGACTTTGAAAATATTCAAAAAGAAATGCAAAAAGTTGTCAAGTATTGAAATGCCAAAAATCAAAAAGAAATGGCAAAGAAAGTGTTCTCAAATGTCAAATGCCACAAGAAATTTGGGGGGGAAAAACAAAAAAACAAAAGCAAACTCCCAAAATGAAACTCAAATACTATCAATCCCTTTTCCATCTTATCCATTTTTGTGCATGGTAGAGAGGGGACGACCCTTCTTTTTGTCTAGGCAAGAGGGGGAATTCCGCGATCCTCCAGTGTTTCTAACGCCATAGGGAGTCTACTCTTGACAAAAACATTTAACGATTGAGGACAAAGGTACCCTAGCTTGACACAACTTGGAGGTGATTTATTGATATCCTTCTAAGCTTAGTAGTTTGAAGAAATTGTATCTATGAAGGAGTGTGTACCCTTGAATTGCTTCCCTTGTAGATAAATTCCGCCACATAGATGAGGAAAGTGGCTATTCTTTTGTAGATGCATCCATTATTTGATTTTGTGTGCTTTAATGCTTGGATGTGTCGCCATTTTGGCAAGCCCCACCTTGCCTTTCAAGAAGGCATCCTACCTCATGGTTGTCTTGTTGTGAGTTGAAGGGGCGGAGTGAGACCCGCTAATTGTCTCATATCGGTTATATTAGTAGGATAGTTTAAATAAAGGTCTAGTTTTAGTCACCTCTTTACTCGGGACGAGTAAAGGTTCGGTTTGGGAATATTTGATGTGAACATTATTTGCGCACATTTAGTCCCCTAATTGAGCCTATTTTGCATACTATTATAACATTCTATGGCAATTTTATCTGTCAAAACCTTCCTATTTGCTTTTCTATCGCATTTCATATGTTTTGTAGAAAAGGAGATAATAAGGCGGAAATTCCCGTCTTTCGTGCACATTTGGAAGCTACTTGACGATAATAGATGGACTAGTATGAAGAGGAAGCAAGGACTAAAGACCAATCCCGCAAGAATAAAACGGAAATGAGCAAAAAGGGAAGAAAAGAAGAAAAACCACTGCTGAAGAACAATCCGAGCGGATTGTCTCAAATCCGCCCGTCTCCACCAGACAATCCTAGCGTCCTGCTCAGAATCCGCTCGGATTCCTCCACCCGAATCTGCCTGGATTCTCTTGAATCCGCTCGGATTCCATTGCCAGATTCCGCCCGTCCCGACCCCAATACGCACGGATTCTTCTCAGCACAATTTCGTCTTCTCCAAGCTACAAAGAAAGAAGCCCTTCCGTCGAAAAATACCGGCTTCTCCTTGCTCAACTTAAAAAGTGTAATTACTAGTTTAGCCCTTAGTTAACCTAATGCATCCCACCTAATTTCTACTATAAATACCCCATCTTTGTAATTAATCAAGCATGTTGTTTTTGGGTAGAAAATCCTTCTTTAGATTAGATTAGGAGTAGATTAGAATAGATTACTCTTTAATCTTTCCACAAATTACACATTAATCTCTCTTTAATTATTGTTCAAGTTTATTATTCAAGTTTATTATTGGGTAATCGAAGATTATTGGGTTATTATTGGGAGATTGACAACCTTCCATCAATCAATCAAGTTTCTTCTATTATTCTTGCTTTATTATTTGGATCATCTTAAGTTGGTATAATTCCTTTACTCTTTAATCTTTATTGTTCATTTCTTCATTCTATTATCATGTTTATACTTGTTGTGATGATTGACACCATTAATGACATGTTTCCCATGATAATGAGTGAGTAGTCTCTTGCTAGGATTAGTGGGTAATTAAGGGAAACCAACATGGGATTGATTCATGCTTAATCTAATATGTTCACATGATTAAATTGCTTGCTTGTTGTGATGTCAACTTTATGCACATGTTATGTTTGATGAAATGCCAAGCCTATGAATCCTTGCATTTTTACCATCTCTTATCTACTCAACTTGACTTGTAAGATATAAACCAACTCGAGTCTTGTTAGACCATGCATAGAAGTTGAATAGGAGGAAAGTAAGTCGACTTGTAGGTGTTGTACAATCTAATCGATTCGGCTCCGGGACCCAACTCTTCCTAAGAACCGTAAGATATAACCCAACTCGGTTCCTCCACAACATTAATTGCTTGCAACTTTGTAAACATGTTTGTATGATCAACACCATGAATCCCCTATGACCCCATGATATCCTAGCACTTTTAACCATTTGTTTACATCTTTCCTTTTATTGTTTGCTTTACTTTATTGTTTGCATTAGTCTAAACACAACTACAAACCCAACCAAATTGTGACACTAGCATAAATTGAGATAGATAGACTTAGAACCCAAAGCACACCGTCCCATGGATCGACCTCGACTTACCGCTAACTAGTTGTTTGTTGAGTATTATAAATGTGTTTGATTGAGAGCCCCAACGACACTCACATCAGTTGTCTTCAGGCTTGCCTGATTCATCAACTTCTGCCTCTTCCTCGTCATCTGTGTCACAGGTAATTGGATTTAATATATATTTGTGGACAAGGCCCTCGGGAACTGCGTCCGAGGGATCCACACCCGGCATAATCGACTCGAGGTTCTTTCGAATCGAATTAAGACAAATTAGAGTCGCCACCAAGTTTTTTGGGAACTTGGAACCGTTCAAGTCAACTTTACACCTTTCATCGAAAAGCATAAAGCCAATCGACTACGAGTGATTAAAGATAAAGACTTGTACCCTATATCACTCGATTTGAATGACTCTCGTAATCCAATGGTATTTAGACGGATCCACAAACCATAGATCTTGAGTAAGGGGTGAGGGTACGTGTTGGGAAGCCCATAAGGACACCCAACCCCGCCCGTCAATAACGGCCTCTACTAAGTCAAGTGTCGGATTTCAAACAAGGTCATAGCTACTGCGATGTATGATATGCAAACGTTGTTTTAACCCTAACATGTGACAACAGTTTCTATGTCGTTTTAGATGCAACTAAACTAACTTTGTCAAAGTTGTAATTTAGCATGTGGGTTGATTGATCTAACAACATTCAAACAAAGCAAACAAGGCTTAAGGGGGAATGGGGGAGCCGTTGGGATCTACCTATTACAAACCAGGCATTTCATGCCGACACAACAATAAATTAAAGATACAACTCGATCTAAATACAATTGCTACATACGACGCAATACACGACACAAGGCACGGCCATTGGCCTAGAAAACCGTGCACATGAGGGGTGGCCCACGGCTCACATGACACACGGCCTTGGGTCACTCCTCGTAATGTGTGCTTTCACTTAATCCCATCGAATTAGACATAGGGCTACGCACCAAAACATGCATTAGCATAAACCGGGCCATGTTGCTTTAGACAACACGCGGTTTACTACGCTCCTACAAGCATTGGGAACAACCGTCTAACCAAACAAGACCAAGGTTTTTAGAAAAGGTTTTGACTCAATAAAAGTAAAACAAACTTGAAAGATTACAACTCGATAAACAAACTGTAAATTACAAGCTACAAAACAACAAAGAACAAATGATAAACAAAAAAAGAAACGAAATAAGAAAGCCAAAACACACGGCCAACTAACGGCCCAAACTAACGACAACCCTCACGGCCAAGACAAGGCCAACCTAGTTCCTAAGTTAGATTCATTGGTTAGAGCGAATGATTGCGAAAAGGGGAAAGAAACAAGTTAGACAACGATGTAGAAACGATGTTGATTGATTGTCGCATGAGGGTGCATTCTACACGGCCTAAAGGGTCTAATTAGGTCAAATTCGCTAATTAATTTAACTCATCGAGTGTCCATAAGAAGGTGCTAATCACGCACTCTTATACTAGCGAGAAATTAGGTGAAAGAGAGAGATGCATTCAATTATTTACAGAATCGTCGATTGATTTTATAACTTACGTCGAAGCCACCTATCGTGTCTAATTAGATTATTAAACTAAATTAATGTTATCTAAATATGTCGTAGGTTAATAATCAGAGGTTAAACTAACATACAACGGGTCCTAGGGTATGTCGATTTGGCCGAAACAAAAGGGGGTCGAAAGCGAAGAACGAAGTTAGACAATTGTTTTATTTATGCCCTACCTTGAACACGAGGATATGTAAATGAGACGGGGGTGTACGACCGACAGAAGGAGCGGTTTCTTTTCCCATCTCAAGTCAACGCGGGTGTTCATGGTGGTACTTTAACTCATACTCGGACTAACTAGTTTCATAGTTAATTTAAAAACAATCGATAAACAAAACGAAAACAAACCAAAAAACAAACTAAAAAAAGGCATAAGAAAACGAAATAAAAAGAGGAAAGAGAAGGGGATTTGGTGCACCCTCAACCTACATGTATCGTTGACACCGTCTTGGGTCGTAATTGATGGTAGATTTTATCTCGAGAGGCCGTCGTCGACGAAGAATAAAGCAAACACGCGTTTTGGAAAGTTTCTGGACAGCGATTTTAAAACAGTGATATCTCCCTCGTTTCACGACGAAAATTCGATTCGAAAGATGTTTTGGAAACTAGAAATAGAGGAGAACAGGGATCTTAAAGCAACCCCTGCTCGTTTTGGGTTATTGGGCACGAAAAACGAGCACAAACAGAACTGGACAGACAAGAAGAAACCGCGAAAACAGAGTGTTATTTCACTCTGTTTTTCGAGGGATTTCGTGTACTCTCAAGGGCAATTTGGCTCGTAATTCTTTGTCTAATGTGTATATGGATGTTATGTGGTTAATTAGGAACAAGAAACTCGAATTTTTATGGAGTTTTGATGGAGGAACGAATGGGTTTTCGAAGAGGACACACAAACAGTTTCAGTTTGTGTGTCGGTTTTGTTTAGGTTTTTTGGAGGATGTTTAGGGTTTGTTTCTGAGGTTTAAAGCTTGTGGGTGATGGTTGGATGTATGGAGAACTTAGAGGAATGAATGTATGGTGAAGGGTGGGTATTTATAAGGAGTTAAAGTAGGGTAAAAGGGAGGAGGAGGCAGTCGGGCCTGTTGAGCATAGCTGCTGTCCAGCAGCTTTTGGGGGGCTTTCTAGGGTTCGTATGGGGGGTTTTCTTGAGGGTTAAGGTAAGGTAATATGGGTAGGATATTAGGGTATGGGTTAGGGTTAATGGGCACGGGTTTTGGTAGTGTTTGGAGCGGGTTTTGGGCTCGGGATTGAGCTGCCAAAACAGGGGGCTGCATCGGTTATGCGCGGGCTGTTGGGGGGCCTGTTTTGTACGAGAATTTGGGCCGTGGTTAGGGGGTTCGAACAAGGGTGGATGGGTAGAGGCTTGGGTTGGTTAGTGTACTCGAGATTCGTGCCAATTCGCAAAGAAAACGGGCTCAAAAACCGAGCTAAAATCGAGCTCAAAAACAAGTGTTCAAAACGAGTTCTTTTCGATTTTCAAAACGATTTTTCAAATCAATTAACCCATTAAAATAAATGACTTTTCAAATCAAATATACTCATAAAATGATTTTTCAAATCAATTATTTATTTTATTTTCAATAAAATAAACTTGGGAAAATAAATTCAAAATAAAATAAAATAAATTGAATTTACCTAAAAAAACATAATTTAAATATCAGTTAAATTAACAAAATGAACTCACTAAAAAACATTAATTTAAATATCATTTAAAATAATAAAATGAATTCACTTAAAAAAAAACATTAATTTAAATATCATTTAAATTAATAAAATACTTCATCGACGACGCCCATTCTACATCGTAAAACGAGCTCCAAATAATGACAATGACAACTAAGGAATACATGTGTCCTATCATCATCGGGTGTTTGTCGGGTTCTCTATAAATTCCAATATCGACGGATACGGGTATCTACAGAGCCCCCACTTTGACTGAGGCTTGGACAAGGCGAAAGTCAAAGTATACCCCAGTCCCTTTCGACCGAGGATTCTTCCGGTCGTTTATAGTCCATTAGACTTGCGTATATAAGCTCGCCAGCCATAAGAAGAGATCATACCTGAAACTTCGTTGGGGATTAACTCTTGCTTCATGTTGCGTCGAATTATCATCGTTGGTCATCGACCCATAAATTGCATATATGGTGGGTTGAGCCTTATCCTTAGGCGCCTACGTATCCGTTTCTGACGGAATCAAACCCGCATCGTAGTTCGGCAACTGCTGACACATGCCCAAAGTTTATCATCTGCTGGCGTTTGTCCAAAATTCATCATCTGTTGACACTTGCCCAAAGCTTATCATCTACTGGCAGGTGCCCAAATGGGACGGGACTTTCCAAGGAGGTTGCCGCCGCTTTCATCATTTGCTTTCAGCTACGGAATTCTTCCATTTCATACTCTTGTATTGAATTGAATTCTGAGTGGATGTCATCCTTTTCATCTTGATAATGGTCTCTGAAGCCAACGGCTTCAGAGCCCCCAGTTTGCAATGGCTCTAAAGTCGAAGACTTTAGAGCCCCCAGTTGAAGCATATCCTGCTACATTTGAAACACAAAAATGTACTAGCAATAATCATCACATAAGCACATTTGGATCATCGATCTTGAAATTGGATCATTTGAAATACTAGGTCATCGACCCGAAAATTGAATTTGAAAATTTTGAATAATTGGGCCATCGACCCGAAGTTTAAATTTGACATCACTTGGTATGTTGGGCCATCGACCCTTCAAAAAAATTGAATTTGAAATTTTGAATTTCGAAGGATTGGATCATCGACCCAAATTTTTTTGAAATTTTGAAATTTTTTGAAATCGAACCTTGATGGGTGAGCATGAAATATGACTCAGACACTCTGTATGACTCATAAACAACGTGGGCGTAGCCCACTACCGTAAAACAAAAAAGGAAAATAAAACCGTAAGTGTGCCCGGGTTTTAATTCGATTATTGACTTGCTGGGGGTAGAAATGTAAATTGGCCATTCTGGCGCCAAAAGATGGAAAATGGGAATCACAAGGCCATCGGACTTGAGACAGAGATATCGTATGGCATGGGCATACTCCCAAGGGCACACGGGAATCAAGATCACTTGGCATTGACATGGTGGATTAAACTCACGGAGCAACAACGTTGGCTTCGCCTGACACTAAACACGGACTGATTTTATGAAAGCACTTAGACATCACACATCACTCTTGTTGGGAACATTCTGTCACTCTTCTCCTCGCATCCTTTCTTTTCAGCGAGTTTCATCATTCTTGCCACCGCCTTCTTTCTTTTCAGCGGGCTTTTACTATTTTTTCTTCCACGCCTTCTTTCTTTTCAGCGGGTTTTTCATATTTTCTGTTCCCAACACAAACCCACATATATGTGCCTCAGCATCTTTGCCTAAACCGTTAGATAAAGCTCATTCTGAGACTTGATACTATTCATCTGAACCTATATCCTTATCCTAGCCTACATCGAGTGCTAAGACCGACTCAAACAAAGGTGGCTTCATTTGGACTTGGTTAAGACCCATAAGAAACCGACAAGATGACAACTTGGATGATGGGTGGATTGAATCCCTTATTCTGAAGGACTGCCTACGTATTCGCGTGGAGCGAAATCAAATCCGACGTAGTTCGATCATGGTGCATAAACATGGCATTCTGATTGTGTGTACACACTCGAAGGTTTCACCTAAGGTATCATGTCGTATCCCATTCTAGCCTGTAAAGTACCGTTAAATCCCGTGTTTGGGGTTAGGTGTAAAAGGCTTGGATCTTTTGGGATGTGGAGCTTGGTAATAACAAGTTGGAATGGTTAACCATCATTCTGAAGGTTTGTTTTTTGGTGCTAAGGCCAAGGGCTATGGTTGCTGATGTGGTTGGAATGGGTGTCTCGGGTTTGATGAACCACGAGTGCAAATGGGTTGAAAAATGATGTGGGTTCAAATTTCCATGTCTGGACCCTAGAGGCTGGGTGTAAGAACACAAGCGGAATAATTCTCAAAATTCCCGACTATCCCTTTATAACTGTCTCAGGAAGGATTTAGAGGGTAAAGAGGTTACTACTTAAGCTTTTGGGCTTCGCCCATTGAACTTCAACTATGGGGTACTTGACTTGACTTCTGGCTTCCGTAACTTCGACATCCAACCAAAAAGCGTTCCGCAATAACTTCAACATCTTTATTTCTTTTTTCTTTTTTTTTTTCTTTCATCACTTTTCTTTTTTCATTTTTCTTTTCTTTCATCCCTTTTTTTTATCTTTTCATTCTTTTTCATTTTTCCAATTTTTCTCCTTTTTCTCCTTTTTTCATTCTTTTTGAAAAAAAAGTCTTCTACTCATTCTCCTAGTCACAAATGGATACACCTTGAAAACTGGGCTTCGCCAACTAATTTGGGTAGGAACTAACAATTCCTTGTTAGAACGGGTTGATATCTTCTCTCTTCGAGATGGGATGATTTTGTGGGAAAAGGCTTGCCTTCCGTCATCGATAGGGGAAACAAGGAGCTAGTTCGGGTTCGTCATAGAATCATCTAAAAGCTTGTCATAAGCACTGGTTTTGATGAAGGTTTTCTACCGCCAGACATAGAACAGGTAAAGGAATCAAACACGGGATCCTAGTGTACCTTACATTTTGAAACGGGACATATTTCTACCCCAGGGATGCCTTTGAGTGTGTTGTGCGTTTTATCATGTTTCGGAATGATTGAGGATTGGAAACAAGACATATTTGGAAATGAAACTGCAACTTTTATTGGAATGACACATGCTTAACAGACTCGAAGGAACGATTCCTAGGACACACCCTAGGTCATCGTGGAACAAACGACTCAACTTCAAGAAAAGAAAGTCCTAGACTCGACTCGACTAAGATAAGAAAACAGATTCCGACTCATAATTTTCAAATATGGTCTTGAGCTTTCCCTTGTTCAGCTGTCAACTTAGATGCTCGGCTCTTGTCCTTGATCTCTTTGATGATTTGCCTCCATCTTGAGGTAGCCCTCTGAGGATCTACGCCAATGATGAAGGTTGGTGAATCGAATTGTCCTTTATTAATTTCGTTAACGAGAGGAGTACATTCTGGAGCAAGACTCCCGACTTGAATATCATTCTTCTGGTTTGGCAAGAATTCAAAGCAATCCACAAATATCTCCCCGATAAACACCCCTTTCAAATGACATGGGCGGATAAGATGAGAATAATCGACATTGTCTTCGACAGAAACAAAGTTGGCGTGATCGCCAAATGGATTAGTGATGTTATTGGGTTTAATGGCTGGGATTGGGAGCGTTCCGTTCTCAATCATGTCTTGAATTTCGTGCTTCAGTCGATAGCACCTTTCAGTATCATGGCCTTTCCCTTGATGAAAGGCACAGTAGGCATTTGGTTTATACCATTTACCTTGTTGATCAGCAGGAGGGTCCGGAGTTGGGCCAATAGGCTTCAGCTTTCCTTGGGCTATGAGCCTTTGGAGAGCGTATGTATAAGTGCATCCAATATCGGTGAATGCCCTTGGAGCTTGGCGCTGCGGTTTTTTCGATTGCCCTTCTAAGAGATTGATGGCTTCATCAATATGGGTCGTTGCTGGGGCTTTGCCCTTAGACGATGAGGCCCCTTGGTACCCTTTCGGCTTTTCAGCCTCTGCCCTTATGACATCATCTTCTACCTTTATCCCAATTCTTATCAATTCTTTGAAAGAACCAAAATTCTGGTATTTCAGAGCATTACGGTAAATAGGTCGCAGATTCTTTACGAACTTATCTACCATTTCAACTTCATCAAGCTTCTTGGCTAATTTCACGCTTTCAGCGCGCCATCTTGCGAGGAATTCAGTAAAGCCCTCTTTTTCTTTTTGCGTCATAACCTCCAGCGTTCTTATATTGGTTTGAATCTCGACATTGTCAGCATAGTGCTTACAGAACTCCACCGTAATATCTTCGAAAGTGGGGAAGTTCTTAAGGTCCAGATTGTAGAACCACGCCTTCGGGTGTTCACCCAGAGATTGGGCGAAGATTTCAGAGAGCATATCAGCAGGTACTCCCTTTAGTGCTAAGTACCCTTTATAGGCCTTAACATGGTGGACTGGATCTTCAGTGCCCTTGAACTTGGGGATGTCAGTGAGTACCATGTTCGTGGGCAATTTGTCCTGAACTGGGGCATAGGCCCTAGCATTCTCATAGTGAATGTTCTTTCCCTGGGAGAGCTTCAAACGGTCCTCGATGAACTTGAACCGTTTCTCCAAATCAGTCAGAGGTGGGGTAGATGAAGAGGAATCTTCAACCAACTTAGACTCGATCACATCCATTCGGGTCATCATGAGGTTCACGGCCTCCGTGAGCTTGTTGATAGCATCTTCCATTGCTTGACGTCGGGTTTTTGGCGGCCTTTCTACAAGAAAACCCCGAACCGAGTCAATATTCGAATGTAAGAGCCCCTGCACACTTAAGGACACGACCTCAACTTGACTCAAACAAAGACTCGACTTGAGATTGACTAACCAGAGGTTCGACTCACGGTTTGATTTAGACATCGGTTCATTTTAGACTGGACAAAACGACATGACTCACTTGTCATAACTCGATTCTAAACTGGACTTGGTGTGACTAAACCCGTGATTGGGCTAACACAGCCCATGGGTTCGAGTGAAAACGTCCTAAAGGGCCTAGCTTGGACGTTTTTTGTGGACTATCCTAGACCAAAAGGTCGACCAACATGACTCGAAGCCCAAGAGGTGAGCTTGGGTGACCCAACAAGGTCGTGTTCTAGACTCTTAGAACAAAACAAACCCGGCCTAACACGGCCATGACCCGGACACGACTCGACGCATTTCATGCTTGGTTGAGGTTCGAGAAACATTTTGGATTGATTTTGAAAAAAATGAAGGATTGATTTGAAAATGAGATTTGAAATGGGCAGCATGCCGGCTATAAAAGCTCATTTTGGGCTGAAATTTCTAGCCCTATTTGGGCAGCGTTCCGCGTTTTTTTTAAAACCATGCTATTTCGAAAATAAGTTGTTCAAAAGTTCGGTTTTGAAAAGGACATGGGAATTTTCGAAAAACAAGACTCGGGAAAACACATTGCACATTGTCATTCTCATGTTATAAGGATGTATGCTCTTAGACATCTCTAAGTCTCGGCAAGTCTTCTACAAGAAGGTCTATGCCCTCCATCCTTTTGCGGTCTTATAAAGCGAGGTGTCTTAAGGTAAAGTACCTAGAAGATCGTCCCCATTCCCAAGAACCACGCGAGGCGAAGTGGAAGCGAGCAATGTGCAGCTTCCTGGCATAGTGGGACGTCGCCCCCCACGCATCACGAAGAAACGCATTTGGGACGGCCGGGCAAGTCCTTAAGGGTTTATGCATGAATCGTAGCACTATGAGTAATGTTTTACTTTCCAACACTTTCTTTTCAAGTTTCACCTCGGAGGAAAAGACCCTAGAAACACGGTGTAACTAGTCCTCTTTTCCCAGTGAGTCGCCAAATCGTGGACAAGGCCCTCGGGAGGCTGCGTCCAGGGATCCACACCGGCATAATCGACTCGAGGTTCTTTCGAATCGAATTAAGACAAATTAGAGTCGCCACCAAGTTTTTTGGGAACTTGGAACCGTTCAAGTCAACTTTACACCTTTCATCGAAAAGCATAAAGCCAATCGACTACGAGTGATTAAAGATAAAGACTTGTACCCTATATCACTCGATTTGAATGACTCTCGTAATCCAATGGTATTTAGACGGATCCACAAACCATAGATCTTGAGTAAGGGGTGAGGGTACGTGTTGGGAAGCCCATAAGGACACCCAACCCCGCCCGTCAATAACGGCCTCTACTAAGTCAAGTGTCGGATTTCAAACAAGGTCATAGCTCTTTGCGATGTATGATATGCAAACGTTGTTTTAACCCTAACATGTGACAACAGTTTCTATGTCGTTTTAGATGCAACTAAACTAACTTTGTCAAAGTTGTAATTTAGCATGTGGGTTGATTGATCTAACAACATTCAAACAAAGCAAACAAGGCTTAAGGGGGAATGGGGGAGCCGTTGGGATCTACCTATTACAAACCAGGCATTTCATGCCGACACAACAATAAATTAAAGATACAACTCGATCTAAATACAATTGCTACATACGACGCAATACACGACACAAGGCACGGCCATTGGCCTAGAAAACCGTGCACATGAGGGGTGGCCCACGGCTCACATGACACACGGCCTTGGGTCACTCCTCGTAATGTGTGCTTTCACTTAATCCCATCGAATTAGACATAGGGCTACGCACCAAAACATGCATTAGCATAAACCGGGCCATGTTGCTTTAGACAACACGCGGTTTACTACGCTCCTACAAGCATTGGGAACAACCGTCTAACCAAACAAGACCAAGGTTTTTAGAAAAGGTTTTGACTCAATAAAAGTAAAACAAACTTGAAAGATTACAACTCGATAAACAAACTGTAAATTACAAGCTACAAAACAACAAAGAACAAATGATAAACAAAAAAAGAAACGAAATAAGAAAGCCAAAACACACGGCCAACTCACGGCCCAAACTAACGACAACCCTCACGGCCAAGACAAGGCCAACCTAGTTCCTAAGTTAGATTCATTGGTTAGAGCGAATGATTGCGAAAAGGGGAAAGAAACAAGTTAGACAACGATGTAGAAACGATGTTGATTGATTGTCGCATGAGGGTGCATTCTACACGGCCTAAAGGGTCTAATTAGGTCAAATTCGCTAATTAATTTAACTCATCGAGTGTCCATAAGAAGGTGCTAATCACGCACTCTTATACTAGCGAGAAATTAGGTGAAAGAGAGAGATGCATTCAATTATTTACAGAATCGTCGATTGATTTTATAACTTACGTCGAAGCCACCTATCGTGTCTAATTAGATTATTAAACTAAATTAATGTTATCTAAATATGTCGTAGGTTAACAATCAGAGGTTAAACTAACATACAACGGGTCCTAGGGTATGTCGATTTGGCCGAAACAAAAGGGGGTCGAAAGCGAAGAACGAAGTTAGACAATTGTTTTATTTATGCCCTACCTTGAACACGAGGATATGTAAATGAGACGGGGGGTGTACGACCGACAGAAGGAGCGGTTTCTTTTCCCATCTCAAGTCAACGCGGGTGTTCATGGTGGTACTTTAACTCATACTCGGACTAACTAGTTTCATAGTTAATTTAAAAACAATCGATAAACAAAACGAAAACAAACCAAAAAACAAACTAAAAAAAGGCATAAGAAAACGAAATAAAAAGAGGAAAGAGAAGGGGATTTGGTGCACCCTCAACCTACATGTATCGTTGACACCGTCTTGGGTCGTAATCGATGGTAGATTTTATCTCGAGAGGCCGTCGTCGACGAAGAATAAAGCAAACACGCGTTTTGGAAAGTTTCTGGACAGCGATTTTAAAACAGTGATATCTCCCTCGTTTCACGACGAAAATTCGATTCGAAAGATGTTTTGGAAACTAGAAATAGAGGAGAACAGGGATCTTAAAGCAACCCTTGCTCGTTTTGGGTTATTGGGCACGAAAAACGAGCACAAACAGAACTGGACAGACAAGAAGAAACCGCGAAAACAGAGTGTTATTTCACTCTGTTTTTCGAGGGATTTCGTGTACTCTCAAGGGCAATTTGGCTCGTAATTCTTTGTCTAATGTGTATATGGATGTTATGTGGTTAATTAGGAACAAGAAACTCGAATTTTTATGGAGTTTTGATGGAGGAACGAATGGGTTTTCGAAGAGGACACACAAACAGTTTCAGTTTGTGTGTCGGTTTTGTTTAGGTTTTTTGGAGGATGTTTAGGGTTTGTTTCTGAGGTTTAAAGCTTGTGGGTGATGGTTGGATGTATGGAGAACTTAGAGGAATGAATGTATGGTGAAGGGTGGGTATTTATAAGGAGTTAAAGTAGGGTAAAAGGGAGGAGGAGGCAGTCGGGCCTGTTGAGCATAGCTGCTGTCCAGCAGCTTTTGGGGGGCTTTCTAGGGTTCGTATGGGGGGTTTTCTTGAGGGTTAAGGTAAGGTAATATGGGTAGGATATTAGGGTATGGGTTAGGGTTAATGGGCACGGGTTTTGGTAGTGTTTGGAGCGGGTTTTGGGCTCGGGATTGAGCTGCCAAAACAGGGGGCTGCATCGGTTATGCGCGGGCTGTTGGGGGGCCTGTTTTGTACGAGAATTTGGGCCGTGGTTAGGGGGTTCGAACAAGGGTGGATGGGTAGAGGCTTGGGTTGGTTAGTGTACTCGAGATTCGTGCCAATTCGCAAAGAAAACGGGCTCAAAAACCGAGCTAAAATCGAGCTCAAAAACAAGTGTTCAAAACGAGTTCTTTTCGATTTTCAAAACGATTTTTCAAATCAATTAACCCATTAAAATAAATGACTTTTCAAATCAAATATACTCATAAAATGATTTTTCAAATCAATTATTTATTTTATTTTCAATAAAATAAACTTGGGAAAATAAATTCAAAATAAAATAAAATAAATTGAATTTACCTAAAAAAACATAATTTAAATATCAGTTAAATTAACAAAATGAACTCACTAAAAAACATTAATTTAAATATCATTTAAAATAATAAAATGAATTCACTTAAAAAAAAACATTAATTTAAATATCATTTAAATTAATAAAATACTTCATCGACGACGCCCATTCTACATCGTAAAACGAGCTCCAAATAATGACAATGACAACTAAGGAATACATGTGTCCTATCATCATCGGGTGTTTGTCGGGTTCTCTATAAATTCCAATATCGACGGATACGGGTATCTACAATATTAACAATTTTTCTTTGAACCAAAAAAGGCACAATAGATACACTGTAAATTTCTGTTAAAATTACGTCACAGTAACATTGTTACAGTTACATCCTCTGACACAACGAGTTTAAATAGATTCCTCAATTACCTTCAGGAGATGCCTCTTCACCTACCTCACTAGTTGGGTTATCTTCAGGCTGGCCTGATGCATCACCTTCGGCCTCTTCCTTGTCATCTGTGTAGTAGATAATGAATGAAAATATATTACTAAATTGTTTGTTAAAAACGCACCCAGTAACAGAAAGCCTATAACAGCATTACACTATTACCTTCACCAGATCCATCTTCTGGCTTGCTAGTTGTTTTGTCACCCTGCCCTGACGCATCATATTCATCAGCATCATCGTTTTCATCTAAAGGAAAGTAATTGATTATTAGTAATTATTTGTAAAATGAAAACTCTATAACAGCGATCATGTAACAGTGTTAGTGCAAGTGATTAGATTATTGTAGTATTGTTACTA
This sequence comes from Silene latifolia, assembly GCF_048544455.1. Taxonomy (NCBI): domain Eukaryota; kingdom Viridiplantae; phylum Streptophyta; class Magnoliopsida; order Caryophyllales; family Caryophyllaceae; genus Silene; species Silene latifolia. The sequence continues at coordinate 107,660,304 of NC_133534.1, forward strand.
TATTACCTTCATCAGATGCATCTTTATCATCCTCGCCACTCCCCTCTTTGTCGTCTTCATTTTCTTCTTCTTTATCATCCTCCTCCTCTTCATCTCCGTCATCCTCTTGACCTTTGCCAGATTCATCCTCTTCATCTGCATCATCGTCTTCATCTGCATCATCCTTTTCCTCTGCATCATCCTCTTCATCTGCATCACAAGTAAGTAATTGAATATTATATTACTAACTATTAATATATATAAAATATTACAGTAACAGTGTTATTGTAAAACTATAACTAAAAGTAATAACAGTAACACTGTTACTCGATCTATTACCTTCACCAGATTGGCTTTCAACATCCTTTACATCCTCCTCTTTGTCCTCTTGGTCTTCTTCCTCTTCATCCTCCTTTTCCTTTTCATCCTCTTCATCGTCTTCCTCCTCATCGGCACTTTCTTCATCGTTATCTATGTCCGTGCCACCCTCTTGAAGCCTGTTGTTTTTAAGGCGACTCTCAACATCGCCGCCATCGTCATCCCCGTCCTCATCATCATCCTCTCCATCATCAGTCCCGTCATCATCGTTGCCATCATCTGTCCCATCCTCATCATCACTTTCCACTCCGTCCTCCATCTCATCTTGCCTGTCCTCGTCATGAACCTCCTCATCCTCTTCATCATCTTCTTCATGATGTTGCTCACTTAAATTGCTCAATACTTCCTTTACCAGGGATTCTGACTTAACTGTCCTGGGACTTTTCTCTGTTGGAAATGGTTCCAACTTCCTACTGACTTTGGACCTTGTATATACCGGGAAGTCATTCGCCCTCCTCTTCAACGATTCAGCCTTTGGCACAACATCTTCGGCATATTTAAGGTATTCAGGCTTTAGTGGTGATTTCTGTTTCTCCTTTGATTCGAAAACCTTCAGTCGCTGAGCAAATCTCTCGTGAACAAGGTTGGAATCCCTTCTATACATCAGTAACATCAGGTCGGTCTCCTAAGTCAATATACCAGACAGAAAGAAATGAATTAGATACCAGATTTGGGAGTTGTAACAATTGCAGACAATTAAATTTATAAAAATAACTCACATCAACAGCTTTTTCCTTCAACTCGGCATCTGTTTCAATGCCAGGAAGCTTCTCCATCAAGATGTACTCCCTTCCCTCACTACTCTTACGAAAAACTGGCTCGTCATCCTCACCTTCATCAGATTATGCCCATCCTATATACAGAAACATATTAGTAATTAGTAATTAATATTAATAATTAACAATATAGTAAGGTAACAGTAATGTTATTACAGTAAAGCCATTACAGTAACGATATTACAGTGACCATATTACAGTGACAATATTACACCGACGGTGCCACATTACCTTGGTTGGGATCCCTTGCCAAGGCAAATAGGATAGACAGTTTCTGACATCTCATCAGCTTCTAGACAGCCAATCTTTCCTTCGTCTTTGACTCTTTTTGAAAGACTTTCATCTGTCCAATGCTGTATCAGAGGTAAGTCAGTTGGTTGTACCTCGCCATGGAACTCAAACCGGTGAATGTAGGCCAACAGCAGCACCACAATACACCCACAAAGACAATTAACCGTTCCTGTCTTCAACCCCTTGACACCCTCAACTACCTTCTCATAGACATACTTTGACCAATTAAAACCTTTTATTTTTTCAACATCGTCCACAACCTTCAACAGTCTGAAATCAACAGAATAATTTTGAGTCGGCGCTAAAAAAGTGGAGAGCGTATAAAGAACGAACATCTGCTTGAACACATCACCGCAGGCACCCTTGTTATTCTTAAACCAACTAGTCACCAAATCTAGCTTGATGTTCTGTGCTGTAGAGATGTTGAACTTCCTTCTCCATTTGTTTTTTAACTCAGTGTCCTCAGCCTGGGATCCACGACCAGTCGCGGTCAGCACCACATTATTACCCTTCACCGGCAGTAAAAATAGGTCATGAACATCATATTGTGACAGCACAAACTCCTCTGTTTCAGTTACATGAACCTTCAAACTGTCGTAATCAAAAGCCTCAACAAGCAAGTCTGTTAGCCCAGAAGGGACTACTGATATATTCATCTTCAATAGTCCTCCAAAACAAATTTCTTTAATGGCTTTCTTTTGCTTTACGGTAAACTTGCTCATAACATCGACCAACGACTGGGCCCTGCACTTAGTTGGTTATTTATCCGGCCTGTATTAAGGAAGTGTAAATTAGCTCCACTGCTTAAACAGTGTGACACTATTTTATGCCAACAAACCAGCAGTAAAAAAGCAACAAAACAAGGATCTGATAAAGGTGTTACTGTAACACTGAAACTTTAAACAACTCAACACGACGAACAAATAAATCAGTAGAAAGGAGAACGGTAACACACATTAATTGCTCATTTATTACAAATTATTAACCCTAATTTTGAATCGAAAAACTAGAACGCAGAAAATCAATTACTCACTTCGAGCAAAACAGTTAGGCTAAATTTATTACGAATCAGTATAATCGACACAAACAACAACAATAACAACAAGAACAGCAACAACCTAATTTTTTAATAGAAAATTAATTTCCTTCTAAGATCAATTAACAAACAAGTATAATCGATAATGTTAAGACATCCATTAAAGTAGCACTTAAACAAAGACATAAAAATGTTACAAAGATAGGTGTTCTTTGTAACATCGAAATCGAAATGAAACTTTAAACATACAAGTTTTGGCCACTAGAAAGACACATACTTTTTTAAGACCTCTTCTTTTTCAGCCTTCACCACCGTCTTGGCTGGTCTCTTCTCTGTTTTAGCCCTCTTCGACATTTTGGAGCTGACGCTCGAGTCTTCCGAAACCTCATAATCTCTATCACTTTCATCTTCAGATGACATGGGCTTATCTCTAGGTCTCTTTTTTGTTACTCGTACTGGTTTCTTTGTTTCTGCCACCTTTTTTGGCACTGCGTTTGTCGGTTTCTTTTTTACAAACACCTTCACGCTCTCTTTCTTGCTTACTAGCTTTTTTGCTATTGGCTCTTTTGCCGCTGAAACTTTCTTTTTTGGTACAACCTTCTCCGCCGTCTTTTGTTTGGGCACCTTCTTCACCACCTCTTCTGTCACCAACTCTGCAGATTTGGCCGTTGCTGTTTTTGGGGTCTGACCCTTTGTTACAGTAACTTTTTTGGGCACCTCTTCTTTTGTCTCCTTTGCAACCGATTTTGATTGCTTAGTCGCTGCCTTTGACGTTGGCACAATTGCTGCCTTTTGAGGAGGTGCACTTGCTTGCTTCTCAATGGGCACCGATTGCTCCTTCGACAACACTGGTACATCATGCGACGGCTTTTTCTCGCACGCCTTCTTCCTCGGCACATTGGTTCTTCTTTTTTACTTTCTTTGGATCGGAACATTCGCACCTGCTCCTTTGGTCTTCTTGGTGGTGGCTTAAGCACCTTTTCAGTAGGCACCTTACTTTCCTTCACTGGCACCTTTTTTGAAGGAGCAGGTGTTGCCTAGCGTAGACTCTCTGTAGGCACCTTCGTCGCCTTTTCAGCTTTAGGATTTGAAAGCTTTTCGGTCTGCATCTTCTTAGTCGGCTTTGGCAAGTTCTCTGTCGGCACCTTTTTGCTCTGTGGCTTCTCTGATGCGGCCACTCTAGCCTTCTTAGTGGGAGCTGATTTCTCAGGTACCTCTTCTTTCCTGACATTGTTATTTTCAAAAATTAAAATCAGGAGTTTACAATAACAATATAACAGACAACAATTAAATTGAAAAGGAATGATGGTAATCAAGTCGTTGAAGAAATGACAAATGGAATACGAATAATGGCGGTCGAATAATTTTTTAAAGATCAATTGATTCATTTCTTGTAACAATGAGACAATATATCATAAACCCTAATAGTAGTGACTTGCGGTCGAGCAAAGATTTGTAGACACATACTCAAATGCATGAGATGCTTCGACTTCTTTTGTCTTTGTTGGTTTTGATGGCTTTCGTGTCGGCACCTTTTTGCTAGGTGTCTTCTCCGATCTTTGCTACTTTTGCCTTCTTCGTCGCACTGATTTCTCGGGCACCTCCGCTTTCCGACATTGTTTTTCCAAAAATCAAAATCGAATAAGATTAAAAGTAAATCAATTACAGCTACTACACTGATAGGTAATGATCTTTGCTCTTTAAAAGGATAGGGGTAGTATACGTATTATTGTATCGTTGTTACAAAGTAACATTGTTAATATGTATATGTTGAGAAATATTATAAACTTCAGGAAAAGGGACATTTCATGCAAATCACTAACAACTCAACACAACGAAGAGACATAGGGACATCCGATCCGCATGAGATGTTTCAACGTTTTTCGTTCTTTGGCATTTTGGAAGGCTTCGTGTCGGCGCTTTTTTGCTCATTTGTCTTTTCCGAAGCTTCCACTTTAGCCTTCTTCTTCGACAGAGATTTCTCGGTTACTACGTCATTTTCCCGACATTGTTTATCAAAAAACCAAAACAGAATAACATTAAAACTAAAACAATTACTGACTATTAAAAAGCGAGAATGATGGTGGACGAGTCGACAAAGAATGTGGAATGGAACAAGAATGATAGTATCCTCATAGAATGAGACAGTGTTACAGTATTGTCAAACAATTGTTTTGATATAAAACTACAGATAACAACTGTTATTCTGAAGCAATTCTTTGCTCTTGAAAAGGATAGGGGATACACTTTTTACACTGATAGTGTTACAGTAACATTGTTAATGTAGATCTGTTGAGAAATATTATTAATTTCAGGAAAAGGGACATTTCATGCAAATCAGCTCAACACGACGATGATTTTTCAGGTACTACCTCTGCTTTCCTGAGATTGTTTATCAAAAAACCAAAACAGAATAACATTAAAACTAAAACAATTACAGCTATTAAACTGAAGAGGAATGATGGTGGATGAGTCTGAGAAAGAATGTGGAATGGAATAAGAATGATAGTATCCTCACAGAATGAGACAGTGTTACAGTATTGTCAAACAATTGTTTTAATATAAAACTACAATAACATTATTCTGAAGCAATTCTTTGCTCTTTAAAACGATAGGGGATACACTTTTACTATGACAGTTTCTGATAATATTATTCTTGTAGATTTGTTCAGAAATATGATTAACTTCAGGAAAATGAACATTCCCTACAAATCCCAAATAACTCAACACGACGAACAAATAAATCAATCGAAAGCAGAACGGTAATACACATTAATTGCTCATTTATTACAAATCATTAACCTTAATTTTGAAGCGAAAAACTAGAACGCAGAAAATCAGTTACTCTCTTCGAGCAAAACAGTTAGCCTAAATCAATTACAACAACAACATTAACAACAAGAACTGTAATAACCTAATTTTTTTTTACTGAAAACTCAATTTCTTTCTTCGATCAATTAATAAACGCTTCAAATCACTATAATCGAGACTAACAACAACAACAACAACAATAACAACAACAACAACAGTAATAACCTAATTTTTTTACTGAAAACTCAATTTCTTTCTTCGATCAATTAATAAACGCTTCAAATCACTATAATCAAGACTAACAACAACAACAATAACAACAACAACAATAATAACCTAATTTTTCGCGGAAAAATCAATTTCCTGCTTTGAGCAAAATAGGAACCCTAAGTCGATGATTATTTGATGAAAAAAGAGTATAATCAACACTAAAAACAACAACAATAACAACAATAATAGCAACAGCAATAACATGCAGAGGCGAAATAAGTTTAAAAACAATATAATGAAATAGAGCGATTTTATACCTCTTCGTCATCTTCGAAACGATTGTTCTGAGTAAATATTATAATGATCTTCACTTGATTAGTGCGATTTTGCTTGATGTAATAAAATTTAAGGAAAAAAATTATGGTTTAGTGAATTAACTGCCAAAGAAAAGGGACGTGAAGCGGTTTTTACAGGGAGATACAGGCGTTTTAGAGAGAGAAAAGGAAGTGAATTTATGATGAATAATGAATGTGTCGTTCTTATTATATCAGCGCGCCTAGTTTTTTTTTTTTTTTAAATTAACACACGTGTCATAATCAGGACGGTTGGATCAATAAGATCCAACGGTTCTTATTGATATGCTAGACTCATCTAAGATGCTAGACTCATGGGATGCTCACTCTATATATATATATATATATATATATATATATATATATATATATATATATATATATATATATATATATATATATATATATATATATATATATATATATATATATATATATATATCGGGATTGATCAACCCGTATCAAATACATTTGATCAGAATTATTTGGGTTCCATCCTTTAGGTGTGACCTCAAGAGATCAACTAATCACCACCGTCAAACGACAGTAACTGATACGTGCATTTTATATAGTCTTTTTAGCCTATTTTATGCACGTATTTCTATGCTTTTATCGTAGTTTTATGCTACGAAATGCCCCGAATATGCTACTTTGGGTTATTTTGTCTTATTTGCAGGAATGAACCCAAAAGTAATGAAATCGAGCCATTTATCGTCCGTTTTGCATGCATTTGGAGGAAGAGTGAATTTGGAGCGGAATTATTGCTGTTTTGGGATGCGTGAAGCTGTTTCGGGAGTTAAAAGGACAAGTCAAAGTCAAACTAATGAGAATTATGAGCTGCTGAAGTTAGTATTGACTTGATCGAGTACTTTACTAGTCGATCGAGTGGTTTTAGATTCAATAATTAGTCGATCGAGCACTTTATATGGTCGATCGACCAGTTCCATATTAGTGTTTAGTCGATCGAGCACTTTGTTTGGTCGATCGAACGGTCTGAGCTCTATTTTGCTCGATCGAGTAGTTTAAAACCACTCGATCGAGTGGTTTCTCCTACGCCCCTTGGGCTTTTTAGGTTTATTTCCGTCATTAGGTTAAATAAATCCTATTTCCTTATAAATAGGAAGGTAGGACGTCATTGTAATATCTCTCACTCTCTCGGTTTCTGGATCGCACGTTACTATTCCTTGGTTACTGTTTTAATGCTACTTTCTGTTCTTCCTTATTTCCGGATCTATTTCTACTGTAACTCTCTTCTCTCCCTTTTCTCCTTATTTTAATTTAATGTTTATTATTCCCCCTTCCCTTATTCTTGCTCTTTCATTTATGTCTAGCTAATTCTCTTGCTAGGATTAGGGTAGTCAATGAATGAATGTTAATTGCTAATTAGGCTATTAGATCTGTCGTTGCTGTTGTTGTCTTTGTTGTTAAACTGCCCTTAACTGTATCTTGCTAGTTGATTCGAACCAATTAGCCTTTTAATATTGGTAACCCTTGACCTGGACCAAAAGGTTGGAATAAGTGAGACCCGCAGTGAGCAATAGGATGCTTTAGTGAGGGCGAAAGTTAAGCTAATAGCATTTTAGGGTGAATTGAGACCGAAAGGAGATATTCATTGCCCCTTAGACCGACACATCGACTGATTTGTGACCTTACCTGCAATTAACTGACGTTCATTGATGACCCGAAATCCTAGTTCCCTTCTCCTATTGTTAATTTCTCTTGTTTATTTTCTCTTGCCTTTAGCCTCATTAGTTTAGTCAAAACAATTCAAAACCCCCAATTGTGACATTAGACAGATAGAATAGACAAGCAGATAGTAAACCGCCTCCCTGTGGAGATCGACCCTACTTACCGCTGACTTCTGTTAGTAGTAGCTAGGTATTTATTTTTGGTACAGAAACGACCGTATCAAATTTTGGCGCCGTTGACCGGGAGGCAACTATTTATTTATTTGTTTAATTATGTCTGTTTTTAGCCTCAGTGGATTTTTCCCTTGAGGTCGTTCTAATCTTTTTCTTTAGTGCTGTTTTGATAGGCCTTACAGGTTCTACCTAGACAGTTCTAGGTGAAAGATCGTCAAAGGGAAGGCTTGAGTACCTTTGACCCATCACCTATGTCCCATTATATGGCACAACAGGTGATTTACTGCGGGAGATGTGGTGCTGCTGAGCACAATGCCGTTCTTTGCATGGCAGAAAATGACGCGGTCTACTAGTTCAAGCGTTGGGGACGTGTTAGCCATTTCCCTGTAGTTGTGCCGCCACATCCACCCTATCAATGGCCACTGCAACAAGATCCTCCTGATATACAGAAAGAAGAGCTTGCAGAGCTGAAATATTTGTTGGAGACACTTGCATTTCAAATGCAAGATGATGATAGACGCACTTGTGCGCGATTTGATAAGCTCGAGTCTGAAATTGCTCAGTTATTAGCTGAGTCGGATAGTTGGCAACCAGAAGAGGTATACTTTACCGAGAGCGGTTTTTCCCCTGAAGAACCCGTGTTGCCCAATGCTGAGGATGATTTATATGACTCGGATGACGAATTTCTATCATATTTCAAGAGCTTACGCGAAGATTTCAGCGCTGTACCGGAAGAATCACTCGATCGAGTGACTTATATTAGTTGATCGAATGAATTTCCAGAATAAAGTGCTCGATCGAGTGATATTTCTACTCGATCGAGTGAAATGCAGGAGGAAAGCACTCGATCGAGTAATAATTCTGCTCGATCGAGTGAGTTGGCCAGTGGGAGCTTTGAATCGTCACTTGGGTTCATTCTAGATGACGATTTTAATGATGATAATGGTTACGCTGAATCACCGCTTTTCAAGGCCGAGTTGGATGCACTTGAGGCCGCGATTTACGGGACGAATTCCACTGAGGGCAACGAAGGGACAGCTGAGTCGGTATTTGCTCCTAACACGGATGAGGTATTACATTCTTTTGTCGATGATTCCATTGAGAGCAACCTACCTGAGGTAATTAGCGATAATTTTATTATTGTTAATATTCAAAGTACGCTACCTCACTTGACTTATGCTTCGCCTTTTAATGCTATACCCCCTCCCATGTGGACGTTTAATTTAACGTATTTTCACCGTCCTTGTCATTTCAATTTTGTTAATCTAAACGGGGCCCTAATTTATTGTCAATTGCTCCAGCACTCCTATATTTTGTGGATAAATTTAGGAGCTCACATAGGAAATTTGTTAGGCTTAAACATTTCAACATTTTATTTTCCTATTTCTTTATTCCACTATGGTGCTACTTACATTTCTGTGTAGCACATGCGCAGATGTACGATCTAATGCTGCGCGCTTTGAGCTGTTTTGATTGTAACTAATTAGAGAGGCTCGAAGAAAAGAAGGTCGAGCTGGGACCTGACTGAAGCTAGCGCTACCCGGGAGGCAACCCGGAGTTTTTATTTTGCATTTTTATTTCATTTCAGTTGTAATAAATGGTTTTCATACCATAGACTATCTCAGTAGCTTGTTTAGTTAGTTTGCGAGCTGTTTTTAATTGCGTTTTACAGGAAAACACTGGGGATCACTCGATCGAGTACTTTTTGTACTCAATCGAGCACTTTTGTTGCTAAATCCACTCGATCGAGTGATTACTTTACTCGATCGAGCACCTGCAAAGAGAGAACTACTCGATCGACTGCTATTCTTCTCGACCGAGCAGTTTTAGACGCCCAGTTCACTTGATCGACCACTGTTCGAGTGCCATCGAGTGTTTTTGACTTGGATTAGCTTCCTGAGACGGTATTCCGGGCCTTTAGAAACCTCCCATGTTCATGGCTGGTTTGGGGAGGTCCCTTATTCGCGCAATCTTGTAAGTTTTCCGCATTTACTCTCTTTCTCTTCTAGTTTGCATTTCCTTTCCATGTTTTGGTACAATGGGGGCATTATACGGTTTGGTTTGGGGAGGTTATGCATCCATATATGTGTCTGCATCTTGTTTTTATTTGCATTTCTGTTATCACGTTTAATTTTCGTATGCATTGTTGTTTATTTTTCATATAAAATTTAAAATCTCATAAAAATTAAAAAATTGTTAAAATTCAAAATTCACGTTTATTTTAGCATATAGGTTGAGTCGGAACGGTATATTTCAATGATGAAATTGCACTGCAATTTGTCTTTTTGCTTAAGCCTTGCAATAAACTATTATCTTTTAGCTTTGTCTTATTGCATATCTACGAGTTAATGTTTAATTTAGCTGAACGAATAGACTTGACCTGAAATTTTGGCAACCTACTTACAAATTCTAAGGATTAGAGCCTTATAAACTGGTGTCATTTGTGACCGGTTTCATGTAGGATTATGAGTAGTTACTCCTTGCATAACATGTATCATCAATTTGCACATATATGAAATTCAATTCTTTTTGCCGTCATACATTCGGGTTAGTGGTTGGTGTCACATGCAGGGAGGTGCTTACAATTTCCTTTTCTTTCATTTTTACCCATTTAACTCCACATTAGCCAAATTTGCCTGTTGACCCTTAGCTACATTCCAAATTTAGCCTGCCTTGTCAAGCTAGTTTAGTGTATGTTTTGCTGTATATATTTCATTGTGCCAAGTTTGGCTCGTATTCTGTTGATTCGGAGTTGGTAATCTAAGAAGAAAGGGAGGATGATGAAAAAAAAAACGTGAAAAATGAAAAAAAAAAAAGAATTCGAAAAAAAAGAAGAAAAAAATGTGAAGAAAAGAAACCGAAAAAAAAATAGAAAAAAAAAGAAAAAAAAAAGAGTTTGTATTGTTGACGGTTTCGCTCCTATGCTTTATCTATATCATTTGAGGAGTATTTTCAGTTCAGTTTGGTGAGTTTTATGCCAAATGAAGGGCATTGTGCTTATCTCATACTTGAGTTGGAATCGGATGTTGTTACATGGTTTTGTTTAGGTACTAACTTGATCACCTATACCTCCACATTCCCATAAATGTTTTGCCTTTTCTTACCCATTGCCTCACTTTACCATATTTTTGTAAGCCCTCGGCTGTGACAGGACCTTGTTTGGTTGGAATGTGTGTACGGTAGCTAGAATTGTCTATCATATTAGTTGCATGCATGTTTATGTGGGTCGTAGTTTAGGTGAGCGACTATTTTTCTTTCTCTCTTACATATATATGTTCACCCTTTGCTTCATGAGAGAAGAGTGACCCGTGAGACTCCATTATTAAAGGTCTTGCAAGGTCGACGGTTCAGCTCTATTATAAACATCTTACAACTCGTTTGCATTTGACTGTCTTGCTATAAGTGTTTAGTTTGCTTGCATTAAATTGGTTTAAGTGGGCATTTGTAGCGAGCTCTGAGTTATCTTTTCCGTTCCATTAGTTTGCATTTAGTTTACTCGAGGACGAGTAAAGGTTTGGTTTGGGGAGATTTGATACGTGCATTTTATATATCTTTTTAGCTTATTTTCTGCACGTATTTCTATGCTTTTATCGTAGTTTTATGCTACGAAATGCCCCGAATATGCTACTTTGGATTATTTTGTCTTATTTGCAGGAATGAACCCAAAAGTAATGAAATCGAGCCATTTATCGTTCGTTTTGCATGCATTTGGAGGATGAGTGAATTTGGAGCGGAATTATTGGTGTTTTGGGATGCGTGAAGCTGTTTCGGGAGTTAAAAGGACAAGTCAAAGTCAAACTAATGAGAATTATGAGCTGCTGAAGTTAGTATTCACTCGATCGAGTACTTTACTAGTCGATCGAGTGGTTTTAGATTCAATAATTAGTCGATCGAGCACCTTATATGGTCGATCGACCAGATTCATATTAGTGTTTAGTCGATCGAGCACTTTGTTTGGTAGATCGAACGGTCTGAGCTATATTTTGCTCGATCGAGTAGTTTAAAACCACTCGATCGAGTGGTTTCTCCTACGGGCTTGGGATTTTTAGGTTTATTTCCGTCATTAGGTTAAATAAATCCTATTTCCTTATAAATAGGAAGGTAGGACGTCATTGTAATCTCTCTCACTCTCTCGGTTTCTGGATCGCACGTTACAATTCCTCGGTTACTGTTTTAATGCTACTTTCTGTTCTTCCTTATTTCCGGATCTATTTCTACTGTAACTCTCTTCTCTCCCTTTTCTCCTTATTTTATTTTAATTTAATGTTTATTATTCCCCCTTCCCTTATTCTTGCTCTTTCATTTATGTCTAGCTAATTCTCATGCTAGGATTAGGGTAGTCAATGAATGAATGTTAATTGCTAATTAGGCTATTAGATCTGTCGTTGCTGTTGTTGTCTTTGTTGTTAAATTGCCCTTAACTGTATCTTGCTAGTTGATTCGAACCAATTAGCCTTTTAATATTGGTAACCCTTGACCTGGACCGAAAGGTTGGAATAGGTGAGACCCGCAGTGAGCAATAGGATGCTTTAGTGAGGGCGAAAGTTAAGCTAATAGCATTTTAGGTTGAATTGAGATCGAAAGGAGATATTCATTGCCCCTTAGACCGACACATCGACTGATTTGTGACCTTACCTGCAATTAACTGACGTTCGTTGGTGACCCGAAATCCTAGTTCCCTTCTCCTATTGTTAATTTCTCTTGTTTATTTTCTCTTGCCTTTAGCCTCATTAGTTTAGTTAAAACAATTCAAAACCCCCAATTGTGACATTAGACAGATAGAATAAACAAGTAGATAGTAAACCGCCTCCCTGTGGAGATCGACCCTACTTACCGCTGACTTCTGTTAGTAGTAGCTAGGTATTTATTTTTGGTACAGAAACGACCGTATCAGTAACGTCAAACTCTAGTCAGCCAATCGCTACGGATAAATGTTGATCAGTTGACTATATAATGTATCATCCCTTACGTATTCTTATGATGAGATTTAAATATGTGATCGCACTATTGTTGAGGACACATACTCCAACAATCTCCCACTTGTCCGAGACAAGTGTGCGTCACCAATTCTCTTGTCCTATTACCATATCCCACTCAATGCAAGGTGTCTTGCAGGTCGTACTTGCATGTGATCATATCTAGAGTGGTTTCCTCGATTTGGAGAGTAACTGTTTGATCGGAATTATCTGCCGTAGATTCCTTCCGAGCGTGGCCACGCATTTCCAGTTCACTACTCCTCGAGTGGACCTGAGATTTAAATAACCCTGACAAGGGGGTGGACAATTCCTATCGCACTATTCCCTTCGAATAGCCACAACTCATCATGACTCAAAATATGCCCATTTGCATTCCATATACGGAAGTGGAGCAAAAATCAAAGTCAATCAGAATCTGTGCCACCTTGGGTGAACAGTCTCTAGTTAAAGAATCGAATCAAAAGAATACTATAGTAGCTCTCGCCAGGACCAGGCTATATAAATATTACCAGAACTCTATAAGCGGTCACTGCCCGACAGAGTGTCCCATACAGTCTGCCTATGTGATCGACTAGTCATCTCTAATGACTCTATGGCACTTGAACTTGCCATCAATCAACTCACACTCTAGTCACTAGGAGACGCCACCTCTTATAAGTGACTAGGGGCCAATACTATGTTAATCCAGTTCACTTTAATAGGGTTCAATGTTTTCTTTACAACCTATTTGGATATAACAAAGTAATAAAAGAGTTTTAAAATAAAACTCAAACGAAAAATGCAATTATCACATATGAACAATCAATACAATATTATTGCTTCATATTTCATAATATCAAGATTATAAAATCCATGTTACTACATGGTGGTTTCATCAAACCTGTAATGACAACTTGGTTAAAGATTATAGAATCCGTTTTTAAAATAATGCTCAAAAACAAAATATTTATCGTTTTGGGTTGGGTTTGAAAGTATTTGTCAAAATGGTGTCCACGTAGGTTCGGAAAATTCCGAACTTGGAACACGGGATAAACACGCCATTAAGAATGACGTGTTTACGGTAAAACTAGAAATTGAAAAAAAAAATTATAAAAAAGGAAAACACGCCGTTCAGTATGGCGGGTCTTCTACATTAAAAACGCCAATTAGACTGAAGTGTCTCTATATCCCCCAAAAAATCTAAATCTCTGGAACATTGAATCACAAATCTCTCTTCGTCCTTCTCCATTTCATATTTTATTTGCAAGGTGCAAACCCCAATTTTCTAGGTTTAGTTTTATTAATTGATTACATGCTCCATTGATATCAATAATGATTGCTCTCCTCTACCGTTTCCGCACCACAAGATCCGAATTAATCACCTTCGTCCTTTGCTCACTTCAACAACAAACCTGGGCACTACACCGACAAAAAATGAATTCCTGAAACACCTTACCTTACACCAGAGCTTAATTATTGATTGATATCAATGGGTTAACGATTAAAGGTAATCGATCGGTGATTGAATTAGGATCGCGTAGTGCGGAATCGGTAGAGGAGAGCAACATGAGGTAGTTCTAGATGATTGGGTCGGTGACATGCTTTGTGGTGATGGTGGTGGAGTAGGTCGTTAATTGAGTGAGGTTGTTTTGTGGTGGTGTTGGATGCTCCATGCTATTCAAGAGTTGCAGGATACCGTGAAGAGAAACTGAGAAAGGCAAGGAAAAGAGACATGCCATTCTAAACGGCGTGTTTTCCTTTTTTATAATTTTTTTTTCAATTTCTAGTTTTACCGTAAACACGCCATTCCTAATGGCGTGTTTATCCTGTGTTCCAAGTTCGGAATTTTCCGAGCCTACGTGGACACCATTTTGACAAATACTTTCAAACCCAACCCAAAACGATTAATATTTATTTTTGAGCATTATTTTAAAAACGGATTCAAGATTATACAATGTAACCATCAACTTCAAAACTGTCATTTCCTTCTTTCGATGTAATCTCTTAATTACATGAATTTTCTAAGTACATGTCTAGACTTGAATCTATATTTGGGCTCCTTTGCTTGAAAGATGCTCCCACTGTTATCAAATAACATGAGATATGATCCATGGTTTAAAGAATTTATTTTCAGTTCCTTTACAATCCATCTTATCGTTATCACAAAGTACTCAGACTCTATTTCTAGATTTCACAATGACAGACTTTTCAAGGTTGTTCTCGCTATTCGCACTTCTGACAATTGACAACAAGATCAGCCTAAGAAACTCGAGCTTTTGTAACCCTCTATACAAAACTCCATGTTCTTATCAATCATAAGAACGAATCCGTATTCCTTCTCAATAATTCAAGGATGTATCTAGCGGCTATCCATTGACTCTCACATGGATTAACTTGTCTTGCTTAAAGCTTACAATTTATCAGTGCTTATGCATATATTAGGACATTAGGTCGATCCAATGGCGAAAACATTGGGAATCGATTTCATTCATTCAAAAATTTCAGATTCAGAGGGTAACTGTGAATCGTTCAAAGTAATCCCACAACCCATTGGAATAGAATCCCTCTTGGATTTATTCATGCTGAAATGACGAAAGATCTTATCAACATAAGACGAAGAGTCTTATCAACATAAGACTTTTGATATAATGCCAATATCCCTTTTAGGTCTATCTCCATAGATCCGGATATCAAATATGTGATGTGCCTCACCTAAATCTTTCATCTGGAAATGATTTCCCAACGTTACGGAGGTAAACATTGGTACATCATTCCTAATGAAAAATATGTGAAGACAATTTTTGCTCCCACTAAACTTCATGTATAAACATGGGTCTTCGACAAATCGAGTGAAACCATTCTCTATTATCACATGAACTCAAAATAAGCTCCCACTAAACTTCATGTATAATTATGGTTCTTTTGAAAAATTCAAATGCAACCATTTTCTATTATCACATGAACGGAAAGGATGAATTTTACAATCTCTTAATATTTAGCTTAAAATCACATATGGATCCCTTAAGCATATTTAGCATGTTAGAATTGTTAGACTTAAACCTAAGATTAGTGTCACACACACATCCTTTTCTAAATACCTATTTAGAAAAGCGGTTCAACATCACTTGCCATGTTTCATCAAAATGAAATGCGGCAATTACTAACATGATTTGATTCGATTAACATCACCATGTTCATCTAGGCTATTCTCTACTTAAAAACCTTACTTCAAAGAAACAAATATCTTAAAGTAATTATTCTTAGCTTTGCGTATAGAATCTATCACGGATTGTAAAACCATGACTTCTTTGCAACAAACTCCGATTTGGATCACTAGCAACAATTCACTTGATAGATGATGATTCTATTACTTTCAAAAAGCAACTCTATTTACAACACGTGTATGACTTTTAGAACATCTTCTTATGTCATTATACTACAAAATAAGTTTGTAGCGATTTTTCTCCCACTCTATCTTTTAGAAATACACCTATTTTCCAAGAATATAGCTTTAAGAGCTACAAACAATTTTGTTCTTTTTAATGCAAAAAAGCATTAGGCACATGTTATCCTTGAGATATCAATTAATATATGTTGCCAATTTAGAGACTAATCTCTTCCACATCTTGTATGGAGTCTCGTTAGTGATTCATATTGCGCGTTTTCTCTTTAAACAATTACTAACATGGAGTAACATCCCAAATATGAGTTCAATAACTCATTTAAACTTTCAATCGGTTGATCTTACATTACATAAGAAATGTCATGTTGCCATGAATCTTTTAATTGGGAATCAAATTAACAACTTAGGTCTTTACCGTATTGAACAAATCATCATTTTTTCAATATTATCGATTGAGTTAAGTTGATTTATGTTATAGATATTAATAGAGAAAGAGGAAAGATGTCTTAGAACTTAAAATGCCATAAACCGAAATGACTTGGGTTGAAAGCCAAGTCATTTAAAACCAAATACAATACTTGTTTGGAGATGCAAAATAAAGAAATTTCCATGTCTAACATGGAAACAAAATAAAGTTCATAGACAATGTCTAAACATAAGACTATTATGAAGACATATTCAAAGTAAAACGCCAAGCCAAGTCCATAGGTCTCGATCTATGCGGCGGCTACTCTAGCTCCCTTTGGAGATCCTCCTCATGCTTTCTTAGCTTTTCCTTTCTTCTCATGCCCTAAATTCAATAAGAAGGGTGAGAAACACAACTAGTATCTTAATACAATGTTGAGTTGGAAAATTAATATCAATATCATAAAATTTCGGAAGAAATATTACCTACTGGAGTCACACGTTTAGCTTTGATGTCTTCCAAATATTTGGGGCAATTGCGCTTCCAATGGCCTATGCCATTACAATAATGGCACTTGTCATCGGGTTTGACTCCCCTTTTGGGTTTGGAAGAGCTATTCTCAATAGCTTTCTCCTTACCTTTGTGGGTTTCTTACCCTTGTTAGCACTTTTCTTAAACTTTCCCTTACTCTTTGCATTGATGTTGAGCACATCCTTGCTAGTGCTTGCATCAAGCCCCATGTCCCTTTCGGCTTGCACAAGCATTTTGTGCAACTCATGGAGATCGGTTTTCAAGTTTTGCATGTTGTAGTTTACTCTAAACTGAACTTATCCCTTGATTCGACTTAAGGAGTGAAGCACTCGGTCAATCACGAGTTGCTCGGGGATGTCAACCCCTTGCAAGTTGAGGGTCTCACATACTCAGTCATTTTTTGAGCACATGAGGACTCTGTTTTTGTCCTTCTTTGATATTGAGGTCAAAGAATTGGGAAACCGCTTCATATTGAATAATCCTAGGAGCTTGTAAAAACATGGTCACAAGTCTAGTATATATCTCATAGGAAGTGCTCATCTTTATGGCACTCCTTTGAAGATCGGGTTCCATGGAGAAAATCAAGACATTCTTGACCGCGGCGGATTCTTTTTGGTAGGTCTCAAAGGCCTCCCTAACCGCGGGTGTTGACCTAGCACTGGGAGTAGCGGAAGAAGCCTCGGTAAGGTATTTGAGCTTGTCATCACCTTCCGCGGCTAAGCGAAGTTGCGCATCCCAATCGGTGAAATTCGAACCTTTCTTTTCGAGTTTGCAACGATTCATAAAGGATCGAAGCCATAAAACGGTAGTGAGAGATGGTGCGGACGAGCTAGTGGATGCCATTGTGATATTTCAATTGACTACAAAATATGAGATGAAGGAAAAATTAACATTTATCGTAAATTAGACTTGTTAATATTTTAGACAAATTTAACATTTATATAATGACCTCCACCCAATTATATAAACAATTCCAAGACCCAAATTCATACTAGCTTGATTGCGGGACAACGGTCCCTCTACAACTTTTACTAATACAACTTGGTGGGTTAACTCGTTTAACCGATTCTACACTTAGAACTCTTGGTCGATGAATTTACACTAAGTTCATCTTTAGCCCGAACCTATTGAGACAACGGTCCCTCTAATACTTTCGTTGAGATCAACCAAATTTAGAAGTGTAATAACATCTTATTACCCCACTTACCCAACATTAAAAGAAAGCACCCCGGTATAATATTTCAACACCGTATTGTATGCCTAATGAAATTAGGACTCATGAGTTCCTAGTATTTGGTAAGGCTAAGTCTCAATTTTATAAAATGTGAAGGTCTTGTTAATTTATTATCTATCTCTTTTATGAGAACTAAATTAGTGATCTATCGATAATTATAATTGACAAGGTCGCTGATTCGATATAAAAGATATGCATGTGATGTTATGGCGATTTGGCATGCATACAAACATATAAGGAAACAAAATGTAAAGAAAAACAATTCTTACTATGGCCTTCCTAAAATAGAAAATCTAATAATCTATTACATATTCGGAAAGCAACTCCTTTGGTCCCTTGAACTTCATGTGACACCCCTCCCAAGGAAACACCGTCTTGATCGGAACTCTATTCCGAATGGCTCCGTCTCTAGGAAACTCCGGAATTACAAAATAATAATGAAATACATAGCTATTCCTATTATACATTTTTAATAAAAATAAATCTATTAAATTACAAAACGGAGATGCGAAATCACATTAAAATTACAACCTAATCGATATTCCCTTTCATTACGGGTAATACCAATTAAAACTAAGGCCATACTAAGACAAATTACATTATTCAAAAATTACATAAATTTAAATGATATTCATACCTAAAATTATGCAACAAAATATATGTATTCAAACATGCAAAAAGAATGTGCCAAATCGCCTTACTAGATTATATCGTATATAGCTCGATTTTTATGGAAATGCGTGATCTTTAACTTATTAAAATCACCAATTAATACTTAAATCAAATTTAAGTCCAAGTTAATTATCCCAACTGATTTAGGACTCAAAAATTAGTCTTCCCTAAAATTTGACAATAATCTAATTTGATTTTATATTATTGCTCATATTTAACCCCATTTATCGTAACAATTAAGAAATAATTCCAAATTTCATTACAATAATCTAAAAATTTGAAATTTAAATTTTTGAACATTCTGAAATATTACCATGACCCTCATAATATAAAAAAAAATGGGTAAAATTTTTTGAAATAATTTAGAGAAAAATATAGTTGCGATTTATCGGTTTTATCAAATAAAATTCCTAAAGCATACGAAAATTAAACTAATCAGTTTTACAATCTTACATATGACATGCAAGACATAAATTCAACCAAAAATAATTTTCTCATGCCATGAAATTCGTTTTAGCTATTTTTAGCTCATATAATCTCATTTTATTCCATTTTAACCATTAAAATCATAAATCATGCAAAATTAATCTAATTATTCTCAAATTGTACATACAATAAGTAAAATATGCATGTGAGATCATATTAAAATTTCATGGTCAGATTCGAAATTTAACTATTTTTAGTCAATAAACCATCATTTTACTCACTAAAATGTAATTACTATACTAAAAATCATAAAAATGAGCAATAAACTTCCATAAACCATCTAAAATGACCTAAAACATTTTAGGACTAGAATGTAAATATGCATCAAAAATTCGTGCATTTACCATATTTACACAAATTTTTCGGTTTTTATTTTAGTTATCTAATAACTCGTAAAAAACATAAAACGATTTGCATGCAACAACCAAAGCTCTTGATACCAATTGTTAGGTTCATAAACCCTCTTATAAGACTCATCTAATAAAAATATAAGTAACTTATTAATTAGATTTGGTGGATCTAGTTACATGCAAACAAAAATAAAAGTAAAAGGAGAAAATGAATTTTCCTTATATTAGAATGAAACGGAAATGGGCACAAGGTTGAACTCCTTCCAACTTTGTTCTTGAGCTTAATTAATTTGGGATGATCCTACAAAAATCCAAGTATCCAAATTAGAATCCCTCCTCTTAGTGTACCCAAGACTTCACCCAAATACTCAACTTATTATTAACTAGACAACAAGAAGAGATCTAAACCTTGCTAATATTAATAATAGTACTACTCTAGTAATATATGGTAAATATTAGTTTGCAAGTGAGTTTTAGAGAGAAGATGAAGAAAAATAATAAGCAAAAGCAAGTAACAAAAATAAGACAACTAAAGTCTCCCTTTTGTAGTGCCTAAAACCGGTTCCCCCACCCACAATGGGTGTGTTTTGCTTTTTATTTTAATCTTATGTATATTAGGTAGATTGTAGTGGAAAGCAATATGATTAAAGGCTATAGGACATGTCATTGTCACATAGTAGAATGTGTATATTGAGAAGAATAATCATCATTGTCCCTAGTGCACAGAAAACCGGCTACCACATGCAAAATAGGTCCGTTTTGATTTTTCGTATTTGTCCCACAAATGCCTTTAAATCATATGCTTAATTATCGTGCATAATTAAGTATTAATATGATCATACAATAATTATATGATACAAATTAATAAGTAATGTATACTTAACTTTTAAGTGATATTTTATCATTATATCAATATATAATGGGTCCTACAATGCCCAATTAAATTAATTTATAATTCCTTTGTAAATATAATCAACAAATAACCTCTACCTCTAAATATACAAAACCTCGATTAATTTAATGAATTAAAGCTTAATTATTAAATTAAATCTTATTTAATCACATTACAATAAGATATAAAATTTCATTAGTCAATCATCGCAAAATTGAATAATAAACTTGCGTTGACTCGACTTCTAAACTCGACCTCAACAAAAATCACACAACTAAATATATATATATATATGTATGTATATATATATATATGTATATATATATATATATATATGTATATATATATATGTATATATGTATATATACACACACACACACACACACACACACACACACACACACACACACACACACACACACACACACACACACACACACACACACACACACACACACACACACACACATATATATATATATATATGGGCGGGTTCAGGTACGAACTACCTTAACGTACGAACTAGCTTCAAACCAGCTTTTTTTTTTTTTTTCAGATACACTTTATTTCTTTACCAAATACACCTCTTATTCAGATACATTTTATAACATATGTAGATACACTTTTTTAAGCACTAATTTTTTTGGGAGTTTTAAGGCTAACTCTCGAGATACATTTTATACTATTTGCAGATACACATGTCACTATTGTGAGATACACATGTCAATACTCTCAGATATGCATATCGGTACTGCCAGATACGCATATCAATAATCTCAGATACGCATATCCGTGCCAGATACACATGTCAATACTTTCAGATACACATATTGTATGTGTATCCAGTGTGGGATTTATCTGTATGCATCTCTTTAAAATTAAGGATTATAACGAATTATAATGATGAATAGTAGTCATAAAATTAAATTACATAAACAAAAAGGTAAAGAGATGAAGAAACAAACTTCGGTCCTAGCAAATTCGGCCTAAGAACAATATCGCATTGATATTCGCCTATTAATTGCACCCAAGACGATATGAGATATGCCCTTCACTTGTTGCTAGAATCGATCCCTCAATTTCAGTAAATTAATTAGGGTTTTCGGTATTTTTGTGTTGAGATGAGAGGCAAGAGAATGAGTTAGAAAATTAGGTTAGAAAAATTCCTCCTTTATCTCCCTATAAACCGAGTAAGAGGAGCAATTAGGGTAGATTTTTCTTCTTCTAATCTTTCGGCCTATTTCCGAAATTAAGAGAGTTATATTCTCTCTTTTTTCGGTTTCATTTCCTACCCAAAAATAAGGAGATTAAATTTTCTTATTTTGGTAGTATACAAAATGTATAAAATGTATTATTTATAAATTGTCATTTAGTGAGGATCGATCTCATAACCTCTTGGTTTGAGTACCCTTACTATTACCACTATGACACATTCATCTTGTTGATTAAATATAACCGATTACATTTAATTACGAATTAACATATTAATTCGTCCAAGCTAACATTATATACATTAATTAAATATAACTTATTATATTCAATTTACGAATTGACAGTTAATTCGTCTCAACTAATATTATTTAATCGGCATTAAATAATCGTCTCATCAACACATTGACTAACTATTTAGTCATATAAGGCATCAATGTGATTACATTTCTATAACCACATCTCTCAAACACATCCCTTAGGTGTGACCTTTAGGGAGCAGTTGATCACCGCCATCTGTATGATAATAACGTCAAACTCTCTAGCAAGCCAACCGTTATTAGGTAATCGTTAATCAACTGATTAAAATACAAAGTATACTCTTGTGAACCTATAAGAGATTTATAAATGTTATCACACTAATTTGTGGAGGACACAAGCTCCAACAAACTCCCACTTGTCCTCACAAGTGTATGTGCGATAACCGATTCTCATATCCGAAAATTTCTCCCACTCAATGTAAAACAATTTGCAAATCCGTATTCACAAAGGTCGTATTTTACAAGCGATCATTATCAAGAGTGGTTTCCCCGACTAGAGAGTAACTTAACTGATAAACGAATCATCATTCGAGTATGGCCATGCATTTCAGTTACAACTCCTCGAGTGGCCCTGAGAAATAACTATACCTGATGAAGGTTGGATATTTTCCTCAACTCGAATCCTGCAGATTTAAGCACAGTATGAAATGACCAAGAAAAAAACTACTTAGCCTCAAGTTACGGCAGACCGTGAGAAAGAAACCAAAGTCACCCAAAAACTGCCTTAATCTCAAGAGACAGTCGATAGTCAAAAGAATCGGCTCTAGGAACACAATGGATGTCCTATCCACGACCTGGCACCGAATGTTTTTAAACATTTAGGACTCCATTACGTTGTCACAAAAATTTGTCCTACGAGGTATCGTTATAATCTCGCATTTGTGATCGATCAGTCAACAGTTTAACTTATGGCTCGTTGAACCCACCATCAATCGACTGCACAATATAATAGCCAGAGTTATCAGCTCATTAAGGCGATTACGGACCAAACAAAATATAATTTAATTCAGTTCACTTTGTGGTGTTCAATGTTGTCAGTACAATCCACATGAAAAACAAATATTATAATAAAACGATGAAGTTATAAATAGTATATGAAAAAGATAATGTATCAAATCCATAATCAACAACTACAACTCAGGAACATGTTTAATTCCCATGGAAATAACGTGCCCTTCATGCTTATCAAAATTCAACGGTTTAGTGAGAGAGTCCGCGATGTTATCATCCGTCGCAATCTTGTCAATCACTATCTCTTCTTGCTCCACGTAATCACGGATCAGGTGAGCTTTCCGATGTACATGTCTAGATTTGTTGCTAGACTTTTGCTCCTTAGCCTCGAAGATGGCACCTCTATTATCACAATAGATAGTGATCGGGTCATTCGAACTAGGAACTATCGTAAGTCCTTGTACGAATTGACGCATCATATCGCTTCCTTAGCTGCTTCCGAAGCGGCATAGTACTCGGATTCAGTGGTAGAATCTGCTCCAACACTTTGTTTGGAACTCTTCCAGCTGACCGTAGCACCATTAAGAGTGAAGACGAACCCGGACTGAGATTTTGAATCATCTCGATCCGTTTGGAAGCTAGCATCTGCGTAACCGATTGCGCATAGCTTAGTATCGCCTCCATAAGTCAATACCCTATCCTTAGTCCTCCGTAGGTACTTGGGGATATTTTTAACAGCTATCCAGTGTCTTTCACCTGGATTCTTTTGGTACCGACTCGTCATACTCAATGCATATGCCACGTCTGGACGTGTGCATATCATGGCATACATGATTGATCCTATTGCAGATGCATAAGGAACACGACTCATGCGCTCAATCCCTTCAGGGGTCGTGGGTGACTAAGACTTGCTCAACTGCATCCCAGACGTCATTGGAAGGTTCCCCTTCTTGGAGTTGGTCATGCTAAACTTCTCTAGAATCTTATCCAAATAAGACTCCTGACTAAGTAATAACGTCCGTCGTGATCTATCTCGGTAGATACGGATTCCCAAAATGCGTTGTGCCTCACCCAGATCTTTCATCTGGAAATGGTTCTTCAACCATTCTTTAACCGAAGATAGGAGAGGAATGTCATTCCCAATCAAGAGTATATCATCGACATACAATATCAAGAATACAATCTTGCTCCCACTCGACTTGATATATAAGCATGGTTCCTCGACCGATCGAGTGAAACCATACTCTTTTATCACTTGGTCGAAACGATGATTCCAACTCCGAGAAGCTTTCTTAAGTCCATAAATGGAACGCTTAAGCTTGCATACTTTCTTAGGATGTTCAGGATCTATGAAACCTTCGGGTTGCACCATGTACAACTCTTCCTCCAAATAACCGTTTAAGAAGGCGGTTTTCACATCCATTTGCCAAATTTCTCATGAAAAGCGGCAATCGCTAAGATTATCCGAATGGAACGTAGCATGAGTACAGGTGCAAAAATCTCATCATAATGCAATCCGTGCACTTGAGTGAAACCTTTTGCCACTAGTCGTGCCTTATAGGTATTTGGTTGTGCGTCTACAGAACGCTTTATTTTGTAAAGCCATCTGCACGGTAGAGGTTTTACCTTATTAGGTAAATCAATAAGATCCCATACGTCATTTTCATACATAGAGTCCATCTCGGATTGCATGGCTTCGAGCCATAGCTTTGAGTCGGAACAGGCCATAGCACCTTTATAGGTAGCGGGGTCATTACTCTCTAGGAGTAAAACGTCATTCTCCTCGACCATACCAATGTATCTGTCCGGAGGATGAGAGACTCTACCCGACCTCCTAGGTTCCTCAGGAATATTAACCGTATCATCAGTTGAAGGAACATATTCCTCTATCCGTTCCTTGGTTGTTGGTTCTGGAATCTTCGACAGCTCAAAGGTTCTATTACTCGTCTTGTTCTCGAGAAATTCTTTCTCTAAGAACGTCGCACTAGCCGCAACAAAAACTCGATGTTCGGTAGGCGAATAGAAGTAATGACCAAATGTTCCTTTTGGATAACCTATAAAGTATGTCTTGACCGATCGCGGGCCGAGCTTATCCTCGTGTCTCCACTTGACATAAGCCTCGCAGCCCCAAACCCGAATAAAGGACAAGTTAGGGACCGTTCCCTTCCACATTTCATATGGAGTCTTGTCGTGACTTTAGTCGGACTTGGTTAAGTATAAAAGCGGTGACAAAGAGCAAAACCCCATAATGAATCAGGCACTACCGTGTGACTCATCATGGATCGAACCATATCAAGTAAGGTTCGATTTCTCCGTTCGGACACACCATTTAATTGAGGAGTTCCAGGTGGAGTTAACTGCAAAACGATTCCACAGTCTTTAAGGTGTTGATCAAACTCATTTGAAAGATATTCGCCACCCCGATCTGAACGGAGTGTTTTAACCTTTCTACCCAGTTGGTTTTCAACCCTGTTCTGGTATTCCTTGAATTTCTCAAAGGACTCACTTTTATGCTTCATTAAGTAGACATATCCATATCAACTCAAATCGTCCGTGAAAGTGATAAAATATCTATAACCATCTCTAGCGGTAATTGACATAGGTCCACAAACATCAGTATGTATGAGTCCTAATAGGTCACTAGCGTGCATTCCAACACCTTTGAAGGAAATTCGAGTTATTTTGCCAATGAGACATGATTCACACGTGCCATATGTAGAAAATTCGAATGCGGGAATAGTCCCATTATCGACAAGTTTCTTTACGCGTTTCTCATTTATGTGTCCCATTCGACAATGCCATAGATAGGTTTGATCTTTGTCACCAACCTTTAATTTCTTATTATTCATGTGTAATATTTCCGTGGTTTGATCTAAGATATAAATTCCATTCATGGAAACCGCTTTGCCATAAATCATTTCATTGAGAGAAAATACAGCTATTATCCTTTATTAAAAATGAAAATCCGTCTTTATCAAGTACGGAAACTGAAATAATGTTCTTAGACAAACTGGGTACATAGTAACAGTTATTTAAAAATAACTCAAAACCACTAGGGAGTTGGATTACATATGTTCCCTTCGAGACAGCAGCAACTCTAGCTCCATTCCCGACTCGCAGGTCCACATCACCCTTTCCGAGAGGTGTGATGTTTCTTAAGCCCTGCAAATGATTACACAGATGAGAACCACAACCAGTATCAAGTACCCTAGTTCTGAAACTTGCATGGTTAATCTCAACCATATGAATATAAGATGACATACCAACAGGAACGACGCGGCCTGCTTTAATGTCCTCACGGTACACGGGACAGTTCCTCCTCCAATGTCCTGTCTTGTGACAATGGTAGCACTCAATGTCACCGCCCTTGCTATTTGCCTTGCCATGTGAGCCACTAGTCTCACCGGGCCCATTCTTACCGTTTCCTGGCTTCTTGAATTTTGGCTTACCTACAGTTAGGTCGCCTGGAGCTTTGCCCTTACTTTTACCCTTGTTGGAAATCGTGAGAACATCCTGCTTCACGCTCCCACTCAATTTCATATCCTTCTCGGTCTATACGAGAAGGGAGTGTACCTCATGGGGACTTTTTTTTCAAGTCATTCATGTAGTAGTTCGCCCTGAAAAGGGCAAAACCATCGTGAAGAGAATGAAGCATTCGTTCAATGACAATGCTCTCACTGATTTTGCAATCAAGTGCCTCCAACTTCTCGACATTCTCAATCATGTTAAGAATGTGTGGGCTAACCGGTTGGCCCTTTTGGAGTTTCGTATCAAAGAAGCGACAGGTATGCTCATAAGTAACAATCCTCGGTGCTTTTGAGAACTCGTTAGTGAGCGTGGTGAAAATCTTGTTCGCACCTTGGGCAATGAAGCGTCTCTACAAATTGGTTTCCATTGCAAAGATGAGTACGTTCTTTATCGCTCCCGCTTCCATAACGAAATCACTATAAGCAAGTGACTCGTTAACTCCCGCATTGGGGGCTGGGTTGACCGGTATTGGTTCAGTTAAGTACTTGAGCTTACCGTCAGCAATGGCAGCATTCCGTAGTCGCCTCCCGAGTCCCAAAGTTGGACCCATCATTCTTGATCGCGTGTCTTGATTCATGTTGTCCATAAAAACTTTCAGCCAGGACTCGCGTCCAAGTGTGGCACTAGGCATTGGGATTTCGTTATTTCCAGCCATTTGTGGTAACAGTAATGTAAACGTGTTCTACATTGTGAAAAGAAGAATAAATAATAAGCATGTGCATCGATTTTAATTTAAGTCTAGTGATCTAATGTCATAACGCGAAGACTCAAGCATTTATACAATTGACCTTCCTCAAGAATTATATAAATGATCCCAAGACTCAATTATCTGTAAACTGATAAGCCAACCTTTTGGCTAATTCTACTGTTAGAATTCTTGGTCGATAAATTTCTGCAAATTCTATCTTTAGTCCATCATAATCACGAGAAACTCTTCGGACTATAATGTTGAGATAAACTAAGTTAACATAAACTACTTACCCAACATAGAAGGGGTCATATTATGCCTACCGACGAAGAAGGGATTCATAGTTGTTTGCCCTTATGAAGACTAATCTCAATTTCCATTTTAGAGGAAGATTCCATCAACTTTATTTTAATTCATTTTAAGTGAACTAATATCTAGCATGCGTGAATGAATAAACTAAGGTGATGGCTTAAAAACATGTGACATATGTATGTCTATGAAAACTAACATACAACCTATATGTGTCAATTTTCATGCATTTTAGTAGTAGGTGGTTTGGTTTTAGGCGGAAAATGATGCATAAACTATCATGTGAATGAAAAGCAATAGGAATGAAAAATGTAAAAACCATAAAAAAAAAAAAGTCCTAGTGTGGCCTATCCTATCAAAATGAACATTAAATACAAATTTGGAATCCATCCTTGGACCCGAGAAGCTTGTCTCGATGTTCCATCTTGATCCATGTAGCGGGAGTGAGCTCCAATCTCCATCTTTAGTCTTCTTTGAAAATTACAATAAATAAATTTACACAATAAACCTATTTATTACATTCTAATTTCAAAACTCAAAAACTAAAGAAAAAATAAAGGAGATTCGAGATCTCATAATTACATAAAAAT
The DNA here is from genome assembly GCF_048544455.1 of Silene latifolia. Taxonomy (NCBI): domain Eukaryota; kingdom Viridiplantae; phylum Streptophyta; class Magnoliopsida; order Caryophyllales; family Caryophyllaceae; genus Silene; species Silene latifolia. Next base: position 107,688,524 of record NC_133534.1, read on the forward strand.
TATGTTTCCTTCATTACGAAAACATAATTAACTAAGGCCACACTAAGTATTACAAATTACAACCGATTGCAAAAAAAATACGTAAATAAATTCATTCAACGATTCATTCAACAAAAGAAAAGCATCAACTAAAAAATTAAACATGCAAGACATAATTCTTTAATTATGTAGATTAATTTTATCCAAATCACCTATTTAAATTATCAAATTAAGTGACAATTCCTCAATTAATCACATTAATTTCAATCTTAATTCATATTAAACTTGTAATATGAATTTAATCCATCAATATTTTAAACCGCTTTAAAATAATTAGGTATCTTTATATGTGAACCTTTTCACTACAATTAATCATACATTAAAATGTATAATTATAATTATTGGCCAAAAACAACAATTTTTTTTTTTTTATAAAAGTTCTCGGCAATGCAGCAAAAAAAAAACAAAACAGCCCGTTTTTTTCTTTCTTCACGGTTTTTCTGTAAAAACCGAAACAAAAAAAAACAAAAAAAAGTTTTTTTTTTTATTATTTTTTTTAAATCTGTCCATACGTGAACAGTAACAGAAACAGAAGAAATTTTTTTTTTCCACGGCTAAAAAAAAATTAAAACAGCCGTCCCAATTTTTTTAAAATCGGCATTATGCCCTAAATTATCAAAAAACATGATTATTGATGAACAAAATCGCTTATTGTTGCTATAAACAAGATTGGCATATTCATCTAATAATTTAAACATGTAAATTTATGAAACATGATTCTAAACAACAATTTAGAACCATTTATGCCAAAAACAATATAGCAAAAAAAATTTTATCTCAATAAAACTAAGCAATTTCATTTACATATCAATTTAAATTTTATTAAATCAATACTTCTACAAATTCATTATATTATCATTTTACCCTATTAAAACAATAATATTAATAAATCAAATGGAATTAAAACAACAAAAGAAGAACAAAAGCGGCTGCAAAAAAAACAATTCGGCATAAAAAAAGTTTCAGCCGTGTGCCTTTTTTTTTTTTTTTTTTTTCGAAACCCTAAAATTGTTTACATCCAATTTTATGAAAATCATCAAAATTAAAATTCGTGGCCTTGGCTCTGATACCACTTGTGCGATTTATCTGTATGCATCCCTTTAAAATTAAGGATTATAACGAATTATAATGATGAATACTAGTCATAAAATTAAATTACATAAAAAAAAGGTAAAGAGATGAAGAAACAACCTTTGGTCCTAGCAAATTCGGCCTAAGAACAATATCACAATGATATTCGCCTATTAGTTGCACCCAAGACGATATGAGATATGCCCTTCACTTGTTGCTAGAATCGATCCCTCAATTTCAGTAAATTAATTAGGGTTTTCGGTATTTTTGTGTTGAGATGAGCGGCAAGAGAATGAGTTAGAAAATTAGGTTAGAAAAATTCCTCCTTTATCTCCCTATAAACCGAGTAAGAGGAGCAATTAGGGTAGATTTTTCTTCTTCTAATCTTTCGGCCCATTTCCGAAATTAAGAGAGTTAAATTATCTCTTTTTTCGGTTTCACTTCCTACCCAAAAATAAGGAGATTAAATCTTCTTATTTTGGTAGTATACAAAATGTATTATTTATAAATTGTCATTTAGTGAGGATCGATCCCATAACCTCTTGGTTTGAGTACCCCTTACTATTACCACTATGACACATTCATCTTGTTGATTAAATATAACCGATTACATTTAATTACGAATTAACATATTAATTCGTCCAAGCTAACATTATATACATTAATTAAATATAACTTATTATATTCAATTTACGAATTGACAGTTAATTCGTCTCAACTAATATTATTTAATCGGCATTAAATAATCGTCTCATCAACACATTGACTAACTATTTAGTCATATAAGGCATCAATGTGATTACATTTCTATAACCACATCTCTCAAACACATTCTTTAGGTGTGACCTTTAGGGACCAGTTGATCATCGCCATCTATATGATAATAACGTCAAACTCTTTAGCAAGCCAACCGTTATTAAGTTATTGTTAATCAAGTGATTAAAATACGAAGTATACCCTTGTGAACCTATAAGAGATTTATAAATGTTATCACTCTAATTTGTGGAGGACACAAGCTCCAACATTCAGTAGTATTCATATACGTATCTAGTAGTATTCATACATGTATCCACCCCCAAACACAACTTCCCACCACCAACCACCACCACTACCAACTCCCACCACCACCACCAACTGCCACCACTAACACCCCACCGCCATCACAACCCACCACCACCACCACCACCGTCATCGCCATCACTACACCCCATATCTCGGTCACAATTAACCGCGCCGACGACACCATTTGTCAACATAAATAATGTCGGCGACCTCAGACGTCCTCCGACCTGCTCCGATGACATCGCCGGTGACCATAGACTCGCTTTAACAATATTTCGACACACTTAAATAATCACCACCATATTTCGACACCCACAAAACCATCATTAACCCCGACGACCAACACCATTTTTTCAAGACCACCACCACGACCAACCTCCACTCACCACTCTATTATCACCACAACGCCACAATAATTGAAAGGAGACCAGATCTGGTCGAAAAAAGATAAGGAGACCAGATCTCGCCTTAATATTCACCATATTTCGATTGAATTCGGAAGCCTCTACAATTTCCGACCCATGGATTCTCAGTTATCCTCACAAATTACATACAGAAACAAATGTAACCGTCATTTCTAATCTATGCGCCAATTCACAAGAACCACATCAACACCGCCAAGTCCGCCACTCACTACCACCGTCCACCTCAGTCCATCACCACCAACACCACCGCCACAAATCACCAGGAATCTATGGCTCTCACATTGACGAAATTAATCTTACCGCACCAACAGCCGTCACCGACGAAATAGACGATTCTTCGCTCTTCAAAACGACCTCGACCAAACATTGCTACTGTATATTTTAAATTTTCCGAAATTAATTTCTAGATCTATTAAAAAGGAAAATGAATTTCAAAAAAACAACTACACACTAGACATATTCAGAAATCGTCGCATCGGAAAGTGTAATATTTGGCCGGAGATTTAATGGATATGGTGGTTTACGCATCCCTACCGCCACCGTTGATCTCATTCTTTTGAAAAAAAATTGAGATTAATTCATAGATTTAAAAAAGTGAAGAAGGATTTACAAAATGTGTAGTCCATTTCGGACGTCAATGGATTTGATTGTGGTGGTGGTGGTGCCGCCTGGATTTGATATTGTATAGGAGAAAAAATAGCAAATGAATTAAATGGTAGGTGTGTAAAGGTGAGAGGGAAAGTAAGGTGAGAGTATGTCAGTGAGTGTATACATTATAAGTGAGGTGAGAGAATGTGAGCGCGTGTGTTTGTAATGTGCCTTGGTTTTTAAGTCAGTTCGTATGGTTCGCACCGTAATTTAGTTCGTACAGGATCCTGATTCTCTCTCTCTCTCCCTCTCTCTCTCTCTCTCTCTATATATATATATATATATATATATATATATATATATATATATATATATATACATATATAAATATCAGGGATTGATCAACCCGTATCAAATACATTTGATCCGAATTATTTGGGTTCCAGCTTTTAGGTGTGACCACAAGGGATCAACTGATTACCACCGTCAAACGGCAGTAACTTCAAACTCTAGTCAGCAAATCGTTACCGATAAATGTTAATCAGTTGACTATATAATGTATCATCCCTTACGTATTCTTATCATGAGATTTAAATATGTGATCGCACTATTGTTGAGGACACATACTCCAACAACTATGTGATCATAAGTCCTTCTGTGTGACTTCCAAACTTTTCAAAACACCCTTTTGCGCCGTCATAATAGCCATTTCAAACCTCGCTTTTTCCCCACCGTTGCAAACGCCTTTTTCATGTCGTCGTAATGACGATTTTCAACCGCAGTTTTTTCAAACCGTTTCAACAAAAAACAAGCACCTTTTTCATGCCGTCGTAATGACGATTTTCAAACCCGGTTTTTATAAACCACTTCAACAAAAAAGCACCTTTTTCATGCTATCGTAATGACGATTTTCGAACCCGGTTTTCACAATCGTTTCAATAAAAAACACCCTTTTTCAGCCGTCATAATGACTGATACGTGCAATTTATATAGTCTTTTTGGCTTTTTATTGAACACATTTCCATGTCGTTTCTATAGTTTTGTATTGCAAAATGCCCCAAATAGGCTACTTTGGTTTGTTTCGTCTCATTTGTAGGAACGGACCTGAAAGTAGTAGAAATGTGCCTTATTCAGTCCTCCTAGCATGCATTTATGGAGATGGAGGATTTAGAGCGGAAGTGCTGTGCCTCGGGAAGCGTGAAGGGGTCCTTGGATGCTGACCAAACGAAGATCAAGCTGTTCTCAGTGGCTGAGTACTCGATCGAGAGTTCTTTTGTTCGATCGAGTGGTTTTGACGGTTGCTGGTGTTCGATTAAGTCCCTGCTGAACTCGATCGAAGTGTCCTAATTTGGAGGTCCTCGATCGAAGCCCTAACTTTGTTCGATCGATAGGAATTGCTGGGAAAGTACTCGATCGAGGAGCCTCAAATCCCTCGATCGAGAGGTTTGCTGCTTAATACGGGATTTTATTCCGTGTTTATCTTAGTTTAGTTAATAAAATGCTTCCCTATATAAGGTGAGGACGTGATTAGGTTAAAATCAATCTTTTACACTCTATTATTCCCTTAATTACTCTCTTAAGCAGACTATTGCTTTCTTTTTTTTGCACGTAGCTTTTGCTCTTAGTTTTCGGATCTTAAGCTTGTAATCCTTCTTTACTCTTACTCTTACTCTTAATTCAATTCTTCTTTGTTTGCTCTTAATCTTTGCTTCTTAATTTATGTTCAATTATTGTTATTATTAGTTTATATTTCATATTCATTATTCTTATATTATGTCTCTTGCTAATTCATATATCATTGTTATTAGTTTCACCAATATTATGAGTAGCTAAATCCCTCTATGTTAGGATTAGGGGAGCCATGGTAGTGAGTTGACAATGTTGGGAATAGGTTAGATGATTGAATTGTGGGAACTGTTTTATGACAATATAATTGTAATCGTTTAGTTGAGTGAACGCTTCTAAACTAGTTAAATCGGTTAAATTCAGACCTAGATCGGAAGATTGGAATGAATAGACCTGTTATGAACAGTAGACTATACAAATGAGGATGAAAGTTAAGTTAGTTGTATTCTAGGGCGGATAGCGGACCGGAAAGACCTTTCCCGTACCCTTCCCACATTAGATCGTCTGACCTATTTACGACTGAGTTGATTAACTGCCATGGTGAACTGACTTCCTAACATACTTCTCTTTATTTGATTACACCTTTAATTCTCTTTACTCTGTTTTCTCCTTTCTCTTGCCTTAATCTCTGTTAGTTTGTTAGAAATCAATTTAAAACCCCCAATTGTTACCTCGATAGACTTAGATTAGCAGATAGATAAAATAGCCTCCCTTTGGAGATCGACCCTACTTCCACTAGCTTCTGTTAGTTTTTTTAGGTATTTATTTTTGGTACTAAACGACATGTATCAAATTTTGGCGCCGCTGTCGGGGAGGCAATTAGCCTATTTATCTGTTTATTTTCATCTGTTTTCGTCTCAGGGAATTTTTAATTCCTTGAGACAGTTCTTATTTATTTTTTTCTCTAGTGTTGTTTATGCCTAGGTTTAACAGGTCAAAATTAGTGCCAGCTAGGGATGTCAATTTCACCCGCACCCGATCAAAATCCGATCCACCAGATCCTAAAAGACGGATGAAAACCCAACCTAAATGGATGACGGATGGATGATGGACGGAACAGATGACGGATGACGGATGGGTTGGATGAAGAAATTTCACCCGTCATCCATCCACCACCCGATTTTACTAATTTTTATTTTGAAAAAAATATATGTATTACATTTTTAAGATATAAAATATTCAATTTCTCTAATTTTTCTACTTTGAAAATATATATTTTGTGAAAATACACACTAAAAAGTCACATTAAATTAATTATATCACATAATTTTTGTAAAGAATAAAAAGTCTATCATTTTTTAGTCTTAAGCATACATATATACTATCACCCGTTTATCACCCGATCCACCCGTTTCATCCATGGATGACGGATGGGTGGATGACGGATGATAATTTTCATGGATGACGGATGGGTTGGATGAGATTTTAATGTGACGGATGGATGACGGATGAGGCTTCACCCGATCCGAACCCGATCCATTGACATCCCTAGTGCCAGCTGATCATGAACTAGAGCGGACTTTTCGCTATAGACAAAGATCGCTGAGAAAGAATCAAAAGGAAGCCTTGAGTACTTTTGAACCCGAACTTGAACACTTTTTATTTGCAGAAGACCAGTCTTTTGAAGAAGACAATTCTATTTATGCAGCCAATTCTGTGAAGATGCCTAATATCGCGAGTCATTCCGAGCCTACACCTGCTTCCATTCCTAAAGGTTTCAACCTTGCAACAGAGGATGGTAGTACATTTGACATTCGGCCGTCCTATATCAATTTGGTCGAGAGAAATATGTACCGCGGGGTAGCTGGTGGGGATCCACGGAAGCACATGGAGGTCTTCACAGACTAATGTTCTACCATTCCCGCTACTAAGGGAGTGACACAGGACAAGATTAAGGAGGTTCTATTTCCTTTCTCTCTGGCTGATGGAGCCCGAGAGTGGCTCACTGGTCTTGATAGAGCTGCAGCCGGGATTACTAACTGGGAGACCCTCGCCCTGGCCTTCTATAAAAGGTACTTTCCTCCACAACGAACTAATCAGTTGAGAGGAAAGATTACAAGTTTCAAGCAATCACCAGACGAGAACTTGTTCGAGGCGTGGGGTCGGGTTAAGAAACTTGTGCGGTTCGTTCCTCATCACGGTTTCAATCAGTGGTTTTTTTGCAACCAATTCTATAATGGGTTATATGACGATCACCGTGCTATTTTGGATTCTGCATCAAATGGTCGGTTCTAAAATAATATCGATGATGACAAGGGGTAGGGAATCATAGAGGAGATGGCTACCCATTGTGCTGAATATGGGAACCTAAGAGGAGGAATTAGAACAATATCTTATGTTGATAGTGCTGTTGTGGCTCAGTTAGAAGCTATGAATGCCAGGTTTGACAAGTTGGAGTTACAGAATGCAGGAGATCAAAAGACGGTTCACTTGTTGACTAGACAAGAAATCGTTTCATGTGAGAGATGTGGTGGAGAAGATGGTCACACTGCTGTTGACTGTCTAGCTGAGAAGGAGCAGGTTTTTGCCTTACAACAATATAGGCAAGGGGGCTCCTATTACAACGATCAGAGTGGAGTCCATCCTAACTTGAGATGGACTAGTCAAAATGTATTGAATCCTACACCCCCACCGCAGCAGCAACAACCATACGTTCCACCTCATAAAGCTCAACAAGGCTTCCAAAAGCCTCCATCTTTTCCACCGCCGCAACACGATACTTCGTCCAGTGGTATAAGTGAGATGACCGAGTTGAAGTCAATGATACAAGCGTTGACTATTCAATTGCAAAAAAGTGACCAATAAAAAGATGCATTTATTAAGTTACTTGAGTCACAAATAGCTCAACTCGCCACCAATCAAGCTTCGAGGCAGCCGGGTCATTTACAGTCCCATCCTGATTAGAAACATCGTGAGACGGTGAATTTAATTAATTTGAGGAGTGGTCTTTCCTATGAAGGACCCAAAATACCGACTGGAAGTGATAAATCAGACCCGGAAATTGATGTTGCTGTACGTGAACAGTCGTCTTTGGACAAAAATATGCTGAATCCGAAGAGAATACTCGATGGACTTATCTCAGGTGGTCGACCGAGGGAAATTGATGAATAAATTACTCGATCGGAGGGGTCTGAAGCTCGATCAAGTACTGTTGAAAAGAGAGACTTCGATCGAGTGAAATTGATGAAGAATCTACTCGATCGAAGGAAAAGCGTGCTCGATCGAGTATAAATGATGCTGATCGTGTTGATTCTTTGGCAAAAAGAAATGAAGGTTTAGAAATTCCCATCACGGTCCCTTTCCCGAGGCGATTGTAGAACATGAAGGCTAAACAACAGTTCGGTAAATTTGTTGATATTTTAAAGAGCCGTCACGTCAACGTTCCCTTCGCTGAATTGCTAACCCAGGTATATAAATGATCATGAAACGATAGCTTTAACTGAAGTGGGCACTGCCCTAATTCAAAATAAGACACCACCCAAACTGTCTGACCCGGGTAGGGCCCATTTATCTGACAATGCGTTATGTGATTTGGGAGCTAGCGTGAGCGTCTTATCGTTGACTCTCGCTAAGAGACCGGGTTTGACCAAATTTCACTGTACCAACATGACTGTGCAGATATCCGACCATACTTTATCACGGCCCCTAGGTGTCTTAGAGGACATACCTGTAAAGATCGGGAAATTCTTTATTCTCGCTGACTTTGTTGTCTTAGACATCCCTGAAGATTCTTACACTCCTATCATATTAGGACGACCATTTTTAATTACTGCTCGCGAAGTGATAGATGTCGGGGGAAAGACTCTTACTTTTCAGATAGGTGATGAGGATCTGATTTTCTATCAGGCCAATGTTCGTAGGGCCCATATGCAGGTTCAACCTTGCAATGCTCTACCCTCTATTGACCCTGACACGGATTCTCCAGTTGATAATATTGACTCATGTTCTGCGATTTTAATACCTCCGCCTCAGGCTGAGAGCGATATGGAGGACCATTTCGTCGTTACTGTTATCGCAGGTATAGACAGAGTGGACATTGGAGATCACGTCGATAAAGGTACAATGAAATTTAGGCTCACGGATGCCAAGGAAGATGCCAAAGAAAACGATCATGACCGGGAAAAGAAAGAAAAAGTAAAGAAGAAAGTGAAGGCGTATGTGGACGCGAACTATTCTTCTTCAACCAGTTCAAATTTATGGCATTCCAAGACGACGGTCCGCGATGCTGAAGGGACTTCCTCCAGTCAGAAGTCCTCTTTTGGGCTATTAAAGTGCTTCGTAAAATAAACGGTAAATGTCCCGTTGTAAAAATTTTGTAATTTGGATTTTTGTTAGACATTTTATTTGCTTTTTAGACAATAACGTAGTTAGTTTTTAGCGTAAGACCGAATATAGACTGCGTATTGTGGATTTGGTATTTTTGGTAAGTATTTTTCTTTGTTTTTATGCAGGTTTGGGGAAGATATTCTACATTGGGATGCGTGCCAAGCCAAAAGGCTTCGATCAAATACTTTTGTACTCGATCGAGCAGAATGCCCAGATAAATTTCTTCGATCGAGTAAATTAGAGTACTCGATCAAAATGTACAATTTGAGGATTCCTCGATCGAGTTGTCCTGTACTCGATCGAGAAGAAATGAGAAGCGAAAGTCCTCGATCGAAAACTATGCCGTATTTGATCGAGCAAAATCCAAAGAGAAAGAGGAAGCTTTTGATCGAACACCTTCAAAGCCGTTGATCGAACAGAATGGAGAAGAAAGCTCTCGATCGAGTGGTATCAAATCACTCAATCGAGTGAAAACCGCTAATAACACGCAAGGAAGTAACTTTCTTCCCTATTCTATTTCATTTCTCCTTTCTTCTTTCCTCCTATTTTTGCGATAAAACCCCTCATATCACCCCAAATCTCCATTTTTCTTCCCTTTCTACCAAATTAATTACCCACAAATTGTTCCTTTCAATAATTTCGACCTTTGCCCTCTAAATTCCCCTTGAAATTTCGTGTTTTAGTGAGATTTTCCGCGAATTAGGGTTTGCGAAAAATCGGGTTTTAATCCGATTATTTGGTGCTTATTTGTTGATTTTAATTACATTTATTCTTGGGTAATTAGTCAAGTAAGTCCTCTTCCCTACTCTCTGTTGTTTAATTGCATTTTTAGGCTTTAATTGTGCAATTAGGGTTTCAAAATTTTCAAAATTTTGGGAAAAAATCATCTTATAGTTGGATTGTGTTCTGATTTTAGGACTTATTTTGATTATTAGGATGGACAGTAGTTCTATGCTTGCTTCTAGTTCTACTACTGCTCCATCTACCTCTGAGACAGTGGTCCCCACTGCCACAACCGTCACTACTCCCGCTGTCACTGTTACAGCTGCTACTCCTGTCACCACTACTACTGCTACAACTGTTGTACCGCCCTCAGTGTCGACCCCTGCTGTGTTGACACCATCTGTCACAGTTACATCGTTTGCTCTTGTACCTCGACCGGTTTCTGGCCGCGCTCCTGGACAAGCTGCTTCTGCCATGGCTGCTGCCGCTGTCTCAGGTTCACGAGGACGGGGACGGAGAGTGGGCTCCACAGTTGCTGCGCGCATGGCCGCCAAGTTTGCAGCTGATGATTCTTTGGATCCTGTACATGAATATCCCGATGTACGCTTCATTAACCCACTTCACCGTATTCGTTTCATGCATTTGATGGATTATGACATTACCTCAACACGTTTCTTGTGTCGTTCTTCATTAGACAAATTGGAGATTTTAGAACCCGTGGCTGAGTTGTTAAATGAGACTGGGATGACGGGTCTGACCACGATGAGAGCGCTCACATATGAGCAAGTGACCCTCGAGTTTTTTAGCTCTTTTACTTTCTCATCCGCTGCCTATGACACTGACCCGGGGAGTTCTTGTATTTCATTTCGACTGTTTAACCGGACCTTCACTTGGACCATAGCTGAGTTTGGGAGGAGGTTATGTTTGACTAGTGACGGCCCTCAAGATGCTTCTAGGAAGCTTCTGTCTTTACTTTGGGACACTATTGCACAGACTCCCTTTGACCAGAGGAAGGTGGCTCACATCCATCTTCCCGCAGCCCGTTACTTTCATCGTCTCCTCGGGGAGACGATCTTTGGCCGCCACGAGCCTAACAACATTAATAACGTTGAGTTGTCTATTTTAGCGGGCTATTTAAACATTGATAGTGTTGGCCCCTTCGTTCTTAACATTGCTTATCTGACAGCCCAACATTTTAACGTTTTCGGGTAGAAGAGGAAGGGCACGATTTCCTGTGGTAGGTTGGCATCCTACATTGCTCGTAGTCTCTTTACTGACTTCCCCCATGGCCTGACACATTTAGATAAGAACATGTACATTGACATTGGCGCCATGCTGGCGATGTTTTGGTTAGCTAAGGACCAACGGACTTGGAAGATTAGTGATTTCGAGTCCGTGACCTTACCTTTTCTCGACCTACCCCGTCTTTTACCTTTGACCACTGCGTCGGGTAGGTTACCTCCACCTCTACCTTCTTACCACCTTTCCCTTGCTTCTCCCGCTTATAAGAAGCAGAAGAGACCTGAGACCAAGGAGGGGTCCACACTGACTCAGGCTAGGCAGACGTCCACGTCCACGTCCACGCCTATGCCTACACCGACTCCTATCCCTACTCCTTCTGTCCTACAGCCGGTTTGCCGGCTAATTTTGTTCCTCATACTCCCTTTGTGGCGCCTGAGGTCATGGAGCAAGGGCGCCGTGACTCTTTGCTCCTTGAGATGTGCAGTCGAGTGGCTCGTATAGAGCAGGATCAGGCATTTGCCTTGTTCCCTCTATACGAGTACCACATGAGGAAAGGACGTACCGTTCCAGACGACTGGCCACACCCTTCTTTCTACCGGTATCCGGCGGAGAGGTACCCACAGCCGGAGAGCAAGGTAGATACAACTGAGCAGGAGGAGAGAGCTAGAGCTGACGAGAAGAGGAGACGTGAGCAGGAGCGTGACCCCGACTTCGTGGTGGCTCATGAGGAGGAGGAGGCTGACGAGTAGCTACTGGTCTACTCACTTCCCCAGTTTTCTGGCTGGTTTAGGGAAGTTCACTCATTTTGTAAGTATTTCTGCTTTTATTTATTTTACATCTCCTTTTATTTATTTATTTCATTCATTTGTTGGCTGTATTTATCCCATTCCCCATATATATACTGCTGGTGTATGCTGGAGGACAACGAGGGCGTTGTCCGTTTTGGTTTAGGGGAGGGTATTGCATCCTTTGAGTCTGCATTTGCATTTGTTTTTGCATTCACGTTTATTTTATGCTTGCATTGTTGTTTTAATTTCATAAAAAAAACAAAAATCACAAAAAAAAATCACAAAATTCAAAACATTCAAAAATATTTCACGTTTATTTTCACATATAGGTCGAGTCGGAATGGTAGATTCATGTGATGATTTTGCACTGTAATTTGTCTTTTCACTTAAGCCTTACAACAGATTGGCATCTTATTAGCTTTGTCATGCGCATGTCTACGAGTTAATGTCAAAAATACAGCTGAACATATAGACTTGACCTGAAAAAATTGGCAAACTACTTAAAATTTCTAAGTTTTAGAGCCGTATAACTGGTGTCATCTATAACAAGTTCATGTAGGAATTGAGAGTAGTATACTCCTTGCATAACAAGTTCATTAATTTGCACTTTTATGAAATTCGATTGCTTTTTGCTTGCATACATTCAGGTTTGTAGTCGGTGTCACATGCAGGGAGGCGCTTGCAATTTTTCCTTTCTTTCCTTTTAACCCATTTAGCTCCACATTAGCCAAACTTAGCTTTTTGACCCAATACTACACCCAAATTAAGCCTGCCTGTCAAGCTAGTTTAGTGTATTTTTACGGTATATTCTCCATTGATGCGAGTTGGTTTGTTTTATATTGTTTGGAGTTGGTAGAAAAGAGAAGGGAGGAGGTTGGATAAAAAGAAATTGAAAAAAAAAAGAGTTGAAAAAAGAAAAAAAAAAAAAAGAAAAGATGTGGGCAGGAAAATTAGAAAAGAATTAGAAAAGAAAAAAAAGAGAAAAAGAAAAACAGACCGAGTAAAAAAGAAAAGTTTTTATTTGAGACGGTCTTACTCCTATGCTTTACTTATATCTTTTGAGGAGTTGTTGTGTTGGTTGAGTGACTTTTTGTGCCAATTGAAGGGTACTTGTGATTGATTTTATAATTGGCTGAGAATCGGATTTGCTTTGTATGGTATTGTTTAGGTGCTAGCTTGACGCTTTACCTCCACATATCCCATAACTGTTTTGCCTTTTCTTACCCGTTGCCTCACTAAACCATAACTTTTGTAAGCCCTCGGTTGTGACAGAATTTGTTGGTTGGAATGCATGTATGGTGATTAGAATTGTCTATCATTTTTTGTTGCAAGCATATTTTTGTGGGTCGCAGTTTAGGTGAGTGACTATTTTCTCTTCTTCTCTTACACTTATATACTTACCCTTTGCTTCATGAGAACAGAGTGACCCGTGAGAGTCCGATTTTAAAGGTCTTGCAAGGTCGACAGTTCAGCTTATTTATAGACATCATACAACTCGTTTGCGCTTGACTTTTGTAGCTATAAATCTCAGTTTTGTCTACATTAGACGTTTTGAGTGGAAAAGTATAGCTAGCTCTGAGTTTTCATTTCCGTCCCATTAGTTTGCATTTATTTTACTCGAGGACGAGTAAAGGTTCGGTTTGTGGAGATTTGATAAGTGTAATTTATATAGTCTTTTTGGCCTCATATTGCACGCATTTCCATGTCGTTTCTAAAGTTTTGTATTGCAAAATGCCCCGAATAGGCTACTTTGGTTTGTTTCGTCTCATTTGCAAGAACGGATCTGAAAGTAGTAGAATCGTGCCTTATTCAGTCCTCATATCATGCATTTATGGAGATGGAGGATTTAAAGCGGAAGTGCTATGCGTCGGGAAGCGTGAAGTGTGGGTATACATCCGTATAATACCCTTTAAATTTAGGACTATAACGTAAATTTAACATGCGAATATTGTCATAAAACATAAATACAATATAGAAACGATAAAGATAGAAATCAACCTCGGGTCCTTTGATGCACGGCGTAAAGAACAGAAATCAAACGAGATTCCCTCCTAATTGTTGCACCCAAGACTTGTCCGAGATATGCCCTTGTGCTAGAACGTGTTCTCCGATTGCCTTGCAATATTGGGAGAACTTGTTGTGAGGTTTTCGAGATGTGAGATCTGAGTTTCAGAGAGAAAGTGTCTCCAAAACCCTAGTTTTCTGTAAAATGAAATGTCTAGGTCAAAAGGAGAGGGAGTCTCTCCTTTTGTTAACCTCGCCCAGCCGTGGGTTTGCATGGGGAAGTGGGCTTCCACTTCCTCTTAATTTTACCTCGTGGTCCGGCTCATAAATTGCTAAATGTATATGACGCGGTTTATTATAAATCGTCATCGGTTATCGGCTATTAAAACATCAACTAATAACACGGGTTAGTTGAAGTATTAATACATGTCCGACAAAGACGATATTGTATAATTTATTCAATATACATTAATTAAATATAAATCGCTTATATTTAATTTTACGAATTAACTGGTTAATTCGCCTTAGCCCATGATATTTAATCCGTATTAAATATAATATCTCAACATCACATTTTGACTAATTACTAGTCAAATAACTCGGACTAATCGGTTAGTCGATTTGGCATCTACATGATTGTATTTTCATACCGTCACATCTCTCGAACGTATCCTATAGGTGTGACTTTTAGGGACCAGTTGATCACCGCCATCCGTATGACAATAACGTCAAACTTATCTAGCAAGCCAACCGTTATTGATAAACGTGGATCAACTGATAAAAATACCAAAAGTATGCCCTTTGATCCTTTTAGAGGTTTATAAGTCCTTGCACTAACTGTTAAGGACACCAACCCCAACAAGCTCCCACTTGTCCGTACAAGTGCATGTGCAATGACGTTATCCGCACTAACTGGAGGACACAAGCTCCAACAAACTCCCACTTGTCCGTACAAGTGTATGTGCGATAACCGATTCTCATATTCATTTAAAATTTCTCCCACTCAATGTAAAACAATTTGCAGATCTGGATCCACAAAGGTCGTATTTTACAATCGATCTGTATCTAGAGTGGTTTCCCCGACTAGAGAGTAACTTAACTGATAAAACGAATCCGTATCCGAGCATGGCCATGCATTTCGATTCTGACTCCTCGAGTGGCCCCGAGAAATATCGAGTACTGATAAAGGCTGAATATTTCCTTCAACTCGACTCCTTCCGATCTAAGCACAGCATGAAATGACCCAGAAAAAATCTACTTGGCCCCTGTTACGGATGACCGTGAGAAAGAAACCAAAGTCACCCAAAATCTGCCTTAGTCTCAAGAGACAGTCGATAGTCAAAAGAATCGACTCTTAGGATCACCATGGAAGTCCTATCCACGACCGGGCAGCAAATGTTATAAAACATTTAGGACTCCACGTCGATGTCACAATGGTGTCCTACGAAATATCCGTATAAATCGCCTCTGTGATTGGTCAGTCAACTGGTTGACTTATGGCTCGTTGAACCCACCATCAACCAACGTCACAAAATAATTGCCAGAGTTATCAGCTCATGTGGGCAATTAAGGACTAAAAAAGATATGATGTTTGTTCAGTTCACTTTGTGGTGTTCAAAATTGTCGTACAATTCCACATGAAAAACAAAATATATATATATAATATCAAAACGATGATGTCGTATAGAGTACAAAAGAGAATGAATCTAATCCATAAGAGAGTACTACAACTCAGGAACACGTTTGATTCCCATGGAATTTACGTGCCCTTCATGCTTATCTTGTCGTAATGCTTTAGTGAGAGGATCTGCTATGTTATCATCTGTAGCAATCTTTTCTATCACTACTTCCTTTTGCTCCACGTAATCCCGGATTAGATGAGCTTTCCGTTGTACATGTCTAGACTTGTTGCTAGACTTTGGCTCCTTAGCTTGGAAGATGGCACCACTATTGTCGCAATAGATGGTGATCGGGTCATTCGAACTAGGCACTACAGAGAGCCCATGTAAGAATTGACGCATCCATATCGCTTCCTTTGTAGCTTCAGACGCGGCATAGTACTCGGACTCAGTCGTAGAATCTGCTGTAACAGTTTGTTTCGAACTCTTCCGGTGATCTGCAGCGCCATTAAGTGTAAAAACGAATCCGGACCGAGATTTCGAGTCATCTCGATCCGTTTGGAAGCTAGCATCTGCGAATCGGTTGCGCATAGCTTTTGAGAGCCTCCATAAGTCAATGCCCAATCTTTAGTCCTCCGGAGGTACTTAAGAATGTTCTTGACCCGACCAATGTGGTTCACCTGGATCTTTGTTGGAATCGACTTGTCATACTCAATGCATATGCCACGTCCGGACGTGTGCATATCATGGCATACATGATTGATCCTATTGCCGAAGCATAAGGAATCCGTGTCATGCGCTCTTTCTCTTCCGGTGTCTCGGTGCCGAGACTTGCTCAAATGCACCCCGGAGCCATAGGAAGGAACCCCTTCTTGGAGTTAGTCATCTTTGAATCTCTCTAGGACTTTGTCTATGTAAGACTCTGATCGAGAGATAACATCCGTCGTGATCTATCTTGATAGATACGGATGCCTAGAATTCTTTGTGCCTCTCCCAGATCTTTCATCCGGAAATGGTTTTTCAACCATACTTTCACCGAAGTTAAGAGAGGTATGTCATTCCCAATCAGGAGTATGTCGTCAACATACAATATTAGGAAAACAATCTTGCTCCCACTCGACTTGATATATAAACATGGTTCCTCGACCGATCGAGTAAATCCATTGTCTTTTATCACTTGGTCGAAGCGATGATTCCAACTCCTCGATGCTTGCTTAAGTCCATAAATGGAACGCTTAAGCTTGCACACTTTCTTAGGATGTTCGGATCGATGAAACCTTCGGGTTGTACCATGTACAACTCTTCCTCCAAAAAGCCGTTTAAGAAGGCGGTTTTCACATCCATTTGCCAAATTTCATAGTCATGAAAAGCGGCAATCGCTAAGATAATCCGAATGGAACGCAGCATGACTACGGGTGCAAAAATCTCATCGTAGTGCAAACCTGGCACTTGGGTGAAACCTTTAGCAACTAGTCGTGCTTTGTAGATATCTTGTTGACCTTCCACAGAATGCTTTATCTTGTAAAGCCATTTGCATTGAAGGGGACGAACCTTAGCAGGTAAGTCAACAAGATCCCACACGTTGTTCTCATACATGGAGTCCATCTCGGATTGCATGGCCTCAAGCCATATCTTTGAGTCAGAACTAGTCATGGCACCTTTATAGGTTGCGGGTTCACTACTCGTTAAGAGTAGAACGTCATCTATGTCATGTTCCTCGACCATACCAATGTATCTCGTCCAGGAGGAATAGAGACTCTTCCCGACCTCCTAGGTTCCTCAGGAATATTCACCGCGGCAAGGGATTGAAGGAATCGGTTCCTCCAATGGTTTCTCGGTGTTTGGTTCTGGAATCTCCGACAGGTCGAAGGTTCTATCACTCTTTGCATTCTCGAGAAATTCCTTCTCTAAGAATGTTGCACTAGCCGCAACAAAAACGCGTTGTTCGGTTGGCGAATAGAAGTAATGACCAAGTGTTCCTTTAGGATAACCTATAAAGTATGTCTTGACCGATCGCGGGCCGAGCTTATCCTCGTGTCTCCACTTGACATAAGCCTCGCAGCCCCAAACGCGTATAAAGGACAAGTTGGGGACCGTTCCCTTCCATAGTTCATATGGAGTCTTGTCAACAGCTTTAGACGGACTTCGGTTAAGTATTAGAGCGATCGACAAAAGAGCATAACCCCATAATGAATCGGTAAAATCGTGTGACTCATCATGGATCGAACCATATCAAGTAGTGTTCGATTTCTCCGTTCGGACACACCATTCAACCGAGGTGTTCCGGTGGAGTTAAGCGTAGGGCAATCCCACAAGTCCTTTAGGTGTTGATCAAACTCGTGAGAAAGATACTCGCCACCACGATCCGAACGCAGTGTTTTTATCTTTCTACCCAATAGGTTCTGTACCCTATTTTGGTATTCCTTGAATTTCTCAAAGGATTCACTCTTGTGCTTCATTAAGTAGACATAGCCATATCTACTTAAATCGTCCGTGAAAGTGATGAAATACCTATAGCCTTCTCGTGCGGTGATTGACATAGGACCACATACATCCGTGTGTATGAGCCCTAATAGGTCAGCAGCGCGCATTCCAACACCTTTGAAGGAAATCCGAGTCATCTTACCGATGAGACATGATTCACACGTGCCAAATGATTGAAAATCAAAGGCCGAGATAGCTCCATGTTTGATGAGCTGTTTTTACGCGTTTCTCATTAATGTGTCCCATACTACGGCGATTGCCATAGATACGTTTGATCTTTGTCACCAACCTTTAACTTTTTATTCTTACGTGTAATATTTCATTGGTCTGATCTAAAACATAAATTCCGTTCATGGAGACGCCTTGCCAGTAAATCATATCGTGTAATGAGAAAATGCAAGCATTATTTTCTATTACAAATGAAAAACCATGTTTATCAAGCGCTTAAACCGAAATAATGTTCTTAGAAAGACTAGGTACATAATAGCAGTCATATAATGACAACTCAAATCCGCTAGGAAGCTGGATCACATATGTCCCCTTTGAGATGGCAGCCACTCTTGCTCCATTCCCAACACGCAGGTCCACCTCACCCTTTACGAGGGGTTCGATGTTTCGGAGCCCCTGCACATGATTACACAGATGAGAACCACAACCAGTATCAAGTACCCAAGTTCCGTAACTTGCGTGGTTAATCTCAATCATATGAATAAAAGTAGAAGAAGAGGAAGACATACCAACAGGTTTAACACGACCTGCTTTTAAGTCCTCATGATAAACAGGACATGTGCGTCTCCAATGCCCGATCATGTGGCGGTGATGGCATTCCATGTTATCTTTCTTGCTCTTTGTCGCGCCTGATGAGTTACTCGACTCACCAGGACCACTCTTACCCGAGCCCGACTTCTTGAACTTCGCCTTACCTCGCTAGGTTTGCACGAGCTTTGCCCTTACCCTTCCCTTTATTCGACACAACGAGAACATCCTGTTTCATGCTCCCCTTTGGACTTCATGTCCTTCTCGGTCTGTACGAGAAGGGAGTGCAGTTCATGGGGAGTTTTCTTCAAATCATTCATATAGTAATTCGCTCTAAATTGCGAATAACCATCGTGGAGTGAGTGAAGTATGCGGTCGATAACAATGTTCTCGCTGATGTTACAGTTAAAGGTCTCCAGTTTCTCGACATTCTCAATCATGCTGAGAATGTGTGGGCTAACCGGTTGGCCCTTCTGGAGTCTCGCATCAAAGAAGCGAGTGGTATGCTCATAGGTCACGATTCTCGGTGCTTTCGAGAATTACTTGGTGAGCGTGGTGAAAATCTTGTTTGCACCATGGGCTATGAAGCGTTTCTGCAAATTGGGTTCCATTGCAAAAATGAGTACGTTTTTAATCGCACCCGTTTCCATACAGAAATCATTAAACTTGGTGATTTCAGCAGCTCTAGCCGTGGGACCGGGGTTTGCCGGGATGGGCTCTAATAGATATTTGAGCTTCCGTCGGCAGCAGCAGAGCATTCCGTAATGCCGCCTCCCGGTCCGCGAAGTTGGATCCATCATTCTTGATCGAGTAGACCGATTCATCCGATTCATGAAGATCCTAAGCCAGGACTCACGGTCCAAAGTGGCACTTGGCATTGGGTTATCGGTAGAACCACCATTTGTTGTTTAGCGGTTTAAAAACGTGATCTACACTTTGAAAAAGAAAGAAAAACAAAACGAAATAAGCAACTCATCGAGGTGATTTAAGTCTATTTAAAATTCATTTTAACATGTAGACTCTTGCACTTGCATAATTGATCTCCCTCAAGAATGATACAAGTGATCCCAAGACTCAATTTCTGTAAATTGATAAGCCAACTGTTTAGCTAATTCTTCCGGAAGAACTCTTGGTCGATAGATTTCCGTAAATCCTATCTATAGTCCACCATAATCACAGGATCGTACGAGTGACCATAGTGTTGAGATAAAATAGGTCAATCGGTTCCAACTTACCCGACGTAGAAGGGGTCATATTATGCCTACCGACGAAGAAGGGACTCATTGGAGTTTGACCTATAAAGACCGTTCTCAATTTTTGTTTATACGAGGAAGATCCCATCAACTAAATTATAATTCATATTAAGTGAACGAATAACTAGCGTTTATCGTGAATGAATTTATTTGGATGATGGCTTTAAAACGTGTGACATGAGAATGTCAATGAAAACTAACTCGTGACCTCTATATGTGTCAGTTTTCATGCAATAATTAGGTGGTTTGGTTTTTAGGCGGAATATGATGCATATTATCGTTACGAAAAATAAATAAAGGAATGCAATACGTAAATAAAAAGGTCCTAGTGTGGCCTATCCTAGTATAAGAACATAATACAACTTTGGAATCCACCGTTGGACCCGAAAAGCTTGTCTTGATGTTCCATCTTGATCCAAGTAGCGGGAGTGAGCATCCGGTCTCCATCTTTGGTCTTCTCAAAAATTACAATTTAAAATTACAAAAATAAACCTATTTACATTCTAATTAAAAACTGTAATTACAAGTGAAAAATCCAAAACGGAGATACGAGATCTCAAAATACAACCAAGACCGTGTTCCATCATTACGGTAACACGTTCTACTAAGGCCACACTAAGTTACAACCGTTTGCAAAAATTAAATACGTAATAAAAAGGTATTCACGACATTCAAGATAAACGATAAATAAAAATGCATCAACTAAAAACAAATTCATTCGTGACATAATTCCGTAATTATGTTAAATTTATCCAAACCACCTTTTAATGATTAAAATTCATGTGATAAAACCGCTTCTATCATTTAATTTTAATCCATTACAATCCGTTACTTTAAATACGCTTTAAAATAACTTAATGGTACGTGTGTGAACCGTTTCACAATCATAGCGAGTGTACAATATCCGTATAAAGTACATATTGAAGCCAAAAGAAAATTTAAATCAAAAGAAACAAATTTTCAAAGCTGTTAAAACGGAAATCCTTCGATCCAGGGACATAAGTGCTCGATCGAGGGACAAAAGGGCTCGATCGACTGAACTGCAAGTCGATCGAGAGGGTTGCCAAACAGGAAGTGCTCGATCGACTAAACTGGTGGTCGATCGAGTACCTATATCAGCAAATCTACTCGATCGAGTACGAGGACAACTCGATCGAGCAATAGGGTTTAGAAAGGGGTCGATCGAGTACAACAGGGACTCGATCGAGCAAAAGGTTTTTGGAACAGGGTCGATCGAGTACAACAGGGACTCGATCGATCAAAAACAAGACAGAAAAAACACTCGATCGATTAAAAACTTGTTCGATCGAGTACAAAACTTTCTGAAAAACTCCAAACCCCCGTGAAACAAGTTTTATGATACAAAACCACAACAATTTTGATCAAAAACGCATAAAAACAATTTTAACAATTGACAAAAACATGACATATTGTTATAATATCTGTATAAAACAACAATATGCATAAAACAAAACGAAAACAGGATGATAAAACCGTGTAAAACATGTCACGGTTTCAACAAGAACAAAACCGAATCAGCCGTGTATACATGGCACGGAATTCAAGCGTAAAATCATCGTTTCAAAACGTTTTATGAAAAACACATAGAAAAATTTACGTGGCCTCGCTCTGATACCACTTGTGGGTATACATCCGTATAATACCCTTTAAATTTAGGACTATAACGTAAATTTAACATGCGAATATTGTCATAAAACATAAATACAATATAGAAACGATAAAGATAGAAATCAACCTCGGGTCCTTTGATGCACGGCGTAAAGAAAGAAGTAAATCAAACGAGATTCCCTCCTAATTGTTGCACCCAAGACTTGTCCGAGATATGCCCTTGTGCTAGAACGTGTTCTCCGATTGCCTTGCAATATTGGGAGAACTTGTTGTGAGGTTTTCGAGATGTGAGATCTGAGTTTCAGAGAGAAAGTGTCTCCAAAACCCTAGTTTTCTGTAAAATGAAATGTCTAGGTCAAAAGGAGAGGGAGTCTCTCCTTTTGTTAACCTCGGCCAGCCGTGGGTTTGTATGGGGAAGTGGGCTTCCACTTCCTCTTAATTTTACCTCGTGGTCCGGCTCATAAATTGCTAAATGTATATGACGCGGTTTATTATAAATCGTCATCGGTTATCGGCTATTAAAACATCAACTAATAACACGGGTTAGTTGAAGTATTAATACATGTCCGACAAAGACGATATTGTATAATTTATTCAATATACATTAATTAAATATAAATCGCTTATATTTAATTTTACGAATTAACTGGTTAATTCGCCTTAGCCGATGATATTTAATCCGTATTAAATATAATATCTCAACATCACATTTTGACTAATTACTAGTCAAATAACTCGGACTAACTGGTTCGTCAGATTTGGCATCTACATGACTGTATTTTCATACCGTCACATCTCTCGAACGTATCCTATAGGTGTGACTTTTAGGGACCAGTTGATCACTGCCATCTGTATGACAATAACGTCAAACTTATCTAGCAAGCCAACCGTTATTGATAAACGTGGATCAACTGATAAAAATACCAAAAGTATGCCCTTTGATCCTTTTAGAGGTTTATAAGTCCTTGCACTAACTGTTAAGGACACCAACCCCAACATGAAGGGGTCCTTGGAAGCTGACCAAACAAAGATCAAGCTGTTTTCATCGGCTGAGTACTCGATCGAGAGTTCTTTTCTTCGATCGAGTGGTTTTGACGGTTGCTGGTGTTCGATCGAGTCCCTTCTGAACTTGATCAAAGTGTGCTAATTTGGAGATCCTCTATCGAAGCCCTAACTTGTTCGATCGAGAGGAGTTGATGGGAAAGTTCTCGATCGAGGAGTATCAAATCCCTCGATCGAGAGGTTTGCTGCTTAATACGAGATTTTATTCCGTGTTTATCTTTGTTTAGTTAATAAAACGCTTCCCTACATAAGGTGAAGACGTGTTTATGTTAAAATCAATCTTTTACACTCTATTATTCTCTTAATTACTCTCTTAAGCAGACTATTGTTTTATTTTGCACGTTGCTTTTGCTCTTAGTTTCCGGATCTTAAGCTTGTAATCCTTCTTTAATCTTACTCTTAATTCAATTCTTCTTTGTTTGCTCTTAATCTTTGCTTCTTAATTTCTGTTTAATTATTGTTATTATTAGTTTATGTTTCATCTTCATTATTCTTATATTATGTCTCTTGCTAATTCATATATAATTGTTGTTAGTTTCACCAATATTATGAGTAGCTAAATCCCTCTATGTTAGGATTAGGGGAGCCATGGTAGTGAGTTGACAATGTTGTGAATAGGTTAGATGATTGAATTGTGAGAACTGTTTTATGACAATATAATTGTAATCGTTTAGTTGAGTGCACGCTTCTAAACTAGTTAAATCGGTTAAATTCAGACCTAGATCGGAAGATTGGAATGAACAGACCTGTTATGAACAGTAGACTACACTACTGAGTATAAAAGTTAAGTTAGTTGTATTCTAGGGCGGATAGCGGACCGGATGGACTTCTCCCTTATGTTGGAATATGTGTCCTCCGACAATAATGCGATCACAATTGTCGATCATGATGATCACATGTTTAAATCTCATTTTAAGAATACAAGTGGGATGTAATATTTTACAGTCAACTGGTCCACACATATCTGTAATGATTGACTGACTAGAGTTTGATATTACTGTCGTGCGACGCTGGTGATCAGTTGATCCCCTTAGGTCATACCTATAGGGAAATACCCTTAATTGATTATTTAATTAATCGTATGCCGATACGAGTTAATTAAATTGCTTAAAATTGACGGATGATTTGTGAGTAAGATTAACGTCTCTTATTATAAGTCGATTAAATTAGATACGGTCTAAGTAATCGAATTATTTTATTACTTAGATAAAATTATTGTTTACGAAACAATTGAAATTGAATTGAATGAATAATTTATTATAAATACAAGACATTGAAATTTATAATTTGATAAACCGTTTTGGTATAAGTAATTACGAATTACTAGTCGATTTTGTATATGACATATTTTATGAGTATGTTAATTTTTAATATGTTAAAAATACATTACAATTTCATAAGTCAAGTAGCATGTCACATATGTTACAATTGACAAATGACAAAATAAAATGGACCTTCCATTTTATGTCATATGTGCCGAAAATTGGAGGGAGTATAAGGTTTATATTGTGTTTTTATTTTAAGTGGAAAACACAATGATTAAACCTTACTAGTAGCCATGCATACCTAGTTGATCTTGAGAAGAACACAAGCTCATGCATTGGCCCTTTCTCCCTCTCCCCACCGGTTTTCCTAGCTAGAAAATGCCAATGGTTTTTCTATCGTTATTCACTACTTCAACATATAATTTTCTTGTGTAAGAAAAATATATTCTCTCTATTATTTTGTGAAAAAATTAGAGAAATAAAACCTCACAAATCTCTCCTCTTGGCCGAAAATATTCAAGAGCAACTACAAAATTTTTTTGTGTCAAATTTTAAGTAAAACCTATATTATTACTAGTTCATAATAATATAAGTTATTATGGGATTTCCTTGGGTATATGCTTTTGGGAGAGGTTCTAATTTGAACCTTTTTAATCCATTATAAGGAAGCTCAAGAACTAACAAGAAGGAGATCTTGTTGGTGCCCTAATATCCGAAACATATAAGTAAGATAGACGATTTCTTCTCTTATCTTGTTTTAGTTTGCATGCATAAGATCTAGCATTTATTTTATGACTAAATAAATTAATTCATATATGAATGTAAATTAATGAGATTATTGAATCACAACACCTTACCCTTCCCACATTAGATCGTCTGAGCTATTTACGACTGAGTTGATTAACTGCCATGGTGAACCGACTTCCTAACATACTTCTCTTTATTTGATTACACCTTTAATTCTCTTTACTCTGTTTGCTTCTTTCTCTTGCATTAATCTCTGTTAGTTTGTTAGAAATCAATTTAAAACCCCCAATTGTTACCTCGACAGACTTAGATTAGCAGATAGATATAATAGCCTCCCTGTGGATATCGACCCTACTTCCACTAGCTTCTGTTAGTTGTTTTAGGTAATTATTTTTGGTACTAAACTACAGGTATCAATGGCCATTTTCGAAACCCGGTTTTTACTACTGTTTCAAAAAAAGCACCTTTTCACGCCGTCATAATGGCAATTTTTAAGAACGGATTTAAAACCAGTTTGCACCGACACAATGGACTTTAGCACCGACATAATGGCCCTTTCAAAATCCGAAAATGACACACCTTTTTCGAGGATTTTTCAAATCCTGGGAACGACACACTGTTCTCAAGACCACAACAATTTCAACCCTTTTCAAACCTCTATTGTCAAAACGCACGATTATGAATCTAAAAAAAACGACTTCGGAAATAAGGCATCGTTTTCAAAGCCGTCATAACTCTAACACAAACCGTCTTTTGAAAAAAACCTAAGACAACCCTTTTTAACTGGCCGACTCTTTAAATATCCTACTCTTCGAAAGCCGTCCATATAGCAACAAATGTATCGTTTAGAAAATTTCAGTGCAGTACTCTAACTCCGCCTCATGTCTACCGAGTCAAAGTAAACGTACTTATGGGTCTCTACTTATGAGTCATATACTCGAGACTCGTCAAATGGCGTCATGCCTTTACGTAGAACGCGAATCAAAGTCTAGTCAACACCGTCGCACCATCAATCGAGTTAGCATCGAGGTACCACACACGGTTGCCCTCGTCTCGTTGGGTCCAAAGTGTGTTTCCGTCCTTTGTGCTGACTGTGTTTAGTCGTTAAACCATGTCGGATTGCAATATAACGTGAGCCGTTTTCTGCCTTAGAACCATGGCTCCATCTTCAGCTTCGTTCAACAACAACAACGATGATAACAGAGATCTTACAAATGCTCAGCTAGCCAGCCTGCTCACAGCCCTTAAGGTCACTCTGGACCGTGTCGAGACCCGTATCGACACTGGAAAACAAGGAAACATGAGAACATAATACTCAACCTTTAACCGAAACAGAGAAAAGGCTTAAGCTCGTGGGAGAGCAACTCTTGGCCCGTGGAAACAACATTCACTTCGAGAACAATCGAAGGTTCGAGCCCGTCGGGGATCAACTGCCTGACAACTTCACCTTAACTGATGTGCCTAAGTTCAAGGGAGTGGCGGACCCACTCAATCACATCTGGGTCTTCAAGGATTACATGTCCATCAAAGGGGTCAAACAGGAGCTCTTTACCCGGATCTTTCCATCATCCTTGGAACCGATTCCTCGTCAATGGTACTATTCCCTCGACCCAAAGAGCATTACCACTTGGGACGAAGTCGCCGTTGAATTCGCAAAGCAATATGCCGACAATGTCAAAATCCAAGCCAACACCTGCACCCTTGAGGTCTTAACCCAAAATGACAAGGAGGTGTTCACCGAATTCCTAACCCGTTGGAGGAGGGTGAGCACCCAATTGGTCAGTAAGCCAAGCGAATCAACCTTGGTGGAGAAATTCGTCAACAACCTCCATCCAATTTATGCCAACCTGCTAAGATATCAGAACATCAAAACCTTCCAGGATCTGCAGATCCTCGCGACCCGTATGGAAGATGACCTACGCAAGGGCGTTCTAGCTAAGACCACGGGTATAGGGTATCAGGGGTCTACATCAACTGGATCTCGTCCCTACGGTCAAACAAACCAAATTGACGAGGTCAACCTCCTCGAGCCAACTAGAAAGAAAGCCGAACGTCCCCAAAGGACATTCACTAACTTGGGATCAACCTATGCTAGCGCCCTGAAAAGGCTTATGGACCAAGGGAAACTGCAACCAATCGGGCCTAATCCGGACCCTCCTGAAGCAAGGAAACCCCACTTTTGTAATCCTAACCCCTATTGCCAATATCACCAAGGCAAAGGTCATGACACGGAAAATTACTTCAAGTTGAAGCACGCCATTCAGGACATGATCGAGAAGGGAGAGCTACCTCTACCTCCGCCAACTAAACCAAGTAACAAAACAAACCCTTTAGGAATCCACGCCATCTGAGATAACGAACCAACTTTAGATTGCTCGCATCTCATCTTACCTATTAAGGACGAGATCAATGCCTTGAAAAAGGACACCCCGGACGGGATGTTCGTACTTAGCGCCGCGACCATGCTCGCCAAGTTTCAGCAAATTGAAGAAGCCATAACTAGTCTTTCGGAGAGGATCACCCGACTCGAGGATGATTACCACCGGATGATATTCAACCCACCAACACCTGCACCACGTCCAAGGGAGGGTCCTTCAAGCACCCAAAACTCCCAATTCCAGAAGGGACTACTTCCGCGACCATTCTGGTATACGCCTCATAACATAAACCATAATAATCAACCCCATAATAATCAACCTCACAATAATCAACCTCACAAGAACTACCCCCACAAAAAATTCCTTCACAAAAACTATCCTCCGAGAAATACCCCCCTAAGGTACCCTTGCGACCCTGAATTCAACGATATCTAGCGAGATGACGTGGATGATGTCTACATTATCTCGGGAAAGGGCAAGCAAACCAAATAAATTGATCACCTTACTCGATATGGATGCCCTTACCGAAACCCTAACAACACAATAAACAACCCGACAGTAATCAATGACCAAATTGTCCTGGACGTTGACGTTCAACCTAGGGTTCCCGAGAAATCGATTCTCAAGAAACTCCATAAGTCTAAGGCCGAGATATCCATTTGGCAACTAATCGCCACATCCTTCGAGCGTCGACATGCTTTGCTTCAAGACTTGGGAAAATTGACAGTGTCTTCCACCTCCTCGCCCAAAGAAGTGGTAGCTCATATGACCAGGGATGTCCCTGACCTAAACAACCCAATCATCTTCTTCGACGAAGGTATACCTCCATTCGGAGCCAACCACAACTTGGTCCTATACATCATCGTGCAATGCTTGAAAAAGAGCATACCCATGGTCTTGGTGGATGACGGATCTGCAGTCAACGTCATTCCTCTCAAAACGGCTCATAGACCAGGGATCAAGGAAGCTGACCTAGTCCCAACCAATCAGGAAGTTCGCGCCTACGACGACACTCGCCGTAAGGTCGCAGGTCTTATCACCCTAGCTATTGTGACATGACCCTTAGAAAGGCAAGCCCATTTCTAGGTAGTTGACATCGATGCATCATTCAACATGCTTTTGGGATGCCCCTGGATCCATGTTGCCAAAGCCGTCACATCAACCCTTCACCAGAAAATTAGGGTTCCGTTCAACGGGAAAACAATCACAATTCTTGCATCCCTAATTAAGGCTGTAATGAAAAAAGGGATAGCCTTTCAAGTCATTGAAGAGGTCGACAATGTAATGTAGGGATTCCAAGCCGTGAATGCCCTAACCAACACCTTTTGATTGTGATCCGTTCTCAAACCTCACGATCAATTGCATCTTGATACGCCAGGGGTACTTCCTGGGCATGCCTCTCGGCCCGCTGAAAAGCACATTATGAAGACATATTTATAGAATTATTTTGGTCAAATTGAATATTTATTAAAGTTTTGATAAAGTTTTGAATGCAGTAGTCAAACTGAAAAATCTAATCAAATACTGACAACGGTTGAATTGAAAAACCGTTATTTCATAATAGAAAATAATACCGGTTACAAAAAATCCATAGCTATAACATAACAACGGGTACCAAAAACCGTTGCTGGTGTTAATTTAGTAACGGTTTTCAAAATGCCAATTTCTTAAATTGGTAACGGTTATCTAACAACCGTTGATAAGAGTGATTTTATAACGCGTTTTTGGAAACTGTTAAACGTTTTTGACAACGGTTTGTTAAGCAGCCGTTGTCAAATTATAATAATAACGGTTTTCGAGGGAACCCGTTATTCTTATTAGCGCGGTCTAAGTTTCCGCCAATATTTGGAAAACGGTAATCTAAGTGTCGTTATTAAATGCATCAAACCGTTGTGATACGCTCCTGATTGATTGCCAGATTTGGCGTAGTGGAGACGATTGATGAAGACATCCGGGAGATGAGTCTCCTCGTAAGGAAGCGCAAAAAGCAAGAAGTCATCCCCCGCCCATATCACTTGACCCTCAATGGCTATTTTGTCCTCGAAGGAGAGTCTGAACTTTACAACGGCTTTCCTGTGCCAATCTACGACCCCATGACAAGGGTCAAGCATCCGGGTATAGAAGTCTTTCAAGACTATTATTTCATCCCTGACAACAACACCAGCGCTGCATCGATCAAGTCTGAATCGACCCCTTGCCTAGACGGCAAGCTGTGAGAATCCTTTTCGGATAAGACAATATCAAGAACCTCAACTACGAGGACATCATAAACATTGCTTTTAAAGACAACCAGTTCGACCCTACCGCCTTGATCTCTAACGCTAACCCAGAAAAGGCTGCCCAAGGCTGGAGGAAGACTTTCAAGTGGAGCGATCGTCATGGCCGCATTCTCAAGGTCACAACTGGAGAAGGTCCCATGTTCAAAGAGGGAATTGAAGACGGGCCTGAGTCTGAATCTTATGACAAGTCTGAGTCAGAATCTGCCTTAGGTCCTAACACTCCCGACATCCCTGGCAAAGTCCCCTTTCCACTATTTTATCACAAACTTGTGGCTGTCTCAGAGGCTGAGTCAACTAAAGTCGCCCCTACTCCCGCAGAGGGTGGCAACCTTGAGCTTGTTCCAGGGGCCACCTCCTCTACTGCGTCGCCTCTGACTGCCCATGAGATGCCTGTCCTATCCGAGCTTTTCACTCAGGTTGACTTAATGAATGCTATGTTTGCTCACGGATCGTCTCCATTTAACTGCAATGCAATTCTGAATGGATATGAGGAATTTGACTTGAGTGACTACCCACCCCATGATACATGAGACACATGGGTATAAGTTCAAAATACAAGTTCAAGTCATTCTAGTCCTTCAGATTCGTTCACTTGAATTAAAAGTTCAATATCTTATAAAATATGAATGTTTTTGTTGTGATTTTAGTTGGAGATGAAGGTACATGATGTTAGCTTTCCAACGAGTGGTCACACGCTATATTTGGTTAAGTAACGAAGGAGATATGGTCGTTTTATGTTGAGCTATCCAATTCTTACGCGGGTGACAAAAATGACGTGACTACAAGATGCAAACTCAATTGGAATCGATCTTAAGTTACTTTCCAATATCGAGTCTAAATTATTAGTTTCCTAATTCGAGTCAAGTTGTTTTAATTTCCTAATAAGTTTAGGAAAGCCAATTACTTTCCTAATCTTAGTTAAGGTAGTTGTTGTTTTATTTTCAAATTATTGTCTTGTTAGTTTATTGTAATAGTGAGTACTATAAATAAGGGTCTTTGTATTAAGTTTTAATTAGAGTTTGAGAATTAATACAAGAGTTTCTTGTTGTGTGCTTATTGCTTGCGAGTTATAAGTTCTGTACTTCTTCCTTGAGAGGTTGAGATTTTAATGTCATTCGATCCTTGCGAGGTGAGAGCCACCATTCGTGTATATCTTCAAATTTCTCGCGAGGAAGGAGAGTTTATTCACGTCATATCCAGTTTTAGTTGAGGGGTCTTGCGAGATTATCACAAATAATCCATATCTTTTATATTTTTCATTCAATATTATACAAAAACCCAAAAATAAACAGTTAAATTCCGCTGCATACTTGATAATATAAATCGAACAGTTTCCAAGACCGTTCTATTCCATAGTTTCGAGTAGATTTTATATCAAATTGGTTAACATAGCAAGGTTCAAATACACTTTTTAGTGTGTTTGTCTTGGGAAGATTTATTATCATCGGCAAAAATATGGAACATTACCATGATAAAGTTGATCTACACGTCCCTTGTTATACAAAGCTCCTTGAAAGTTTAATATTTTCTGAAGAAATACAAGTGGAAGGTGATTCTTCTTTAAATTTCGATTTGCCACCAATATATGACGACTATGGTGATGATGAGCTACTGGATGCTATGGGTTTTAAAGCTACAAATCCTATGAACTTTTATGTGATTAATTTTCAATAAAAGGAGTATTATCAGTCTCCACTTGAAAGCTACATTGATAAGAAGTTATATGGTAGGAATTATTATTTCTTCTTCGATCCGATTCTTATGGATGCTCACGATGATGTTGTTATACCAAGCAAGTTTTGTGTTGATTTTGCTAAACTTGTGCATGGAGGGAGGTGGGGTGGAAAGCACAAGAGAGGAAGGCACGAGAGGAGGTTGAAATCGAGCAAGATAGACGAGCTTGTGGTTTGTATCAAAGATGATCAACTGAAAGATGATTCAAGTTCATTGCCAATGTTCATCACCAGTCTTGCATTCAGATTTGTGAGGTTCATATTTGATCCAAGTGGTCGTTGGTCCAAGAATCGGGTCGATTCTTTTTTGAAGAAGGGGAGAATGATACATGAGGGACATGGGTATAAGTTCAAAATACAAGTTCAAGTCACTCTATTCCTTCAGATTCGTTCACTTGAATTAAAAGTTCAATATCTCAGAAAATACGGCTGTTTTTGTTGTGATTTTAGTTGGAGATGAAAGTACATGATGTTAGCTTTCCAACGAGTGGTCACACGCTTTATTTGGTTAAGTAACGATGGAGATATGGTCGTTTTAAGTCGAGCTGTCCAATTCTTACGCGGGTGACAAAAATGACGTGACTGCAAGATACAAGCTCAATTGGAATCGATCTTAAGTTACTTTCCAATATCGAGTCTAAATTATTAGTTTCCTAATTCGAGTCAAGTTGTTTTAATTTCCTAATAAGTTTAGGAAAGCCAATTACTTTCCTAATCCTAGTTAAGGTAGTTGTTGTTTTATTTCCAAATTATTGTCTTGTTAGTTTATGGTAATAGTGAGTACTATAAATAAGGGTCTTTGTATTCAGTTTTAATC
The DNA here is from genome assembly GCF_048544455.1 of Silene latifolia. NCBI lineage: Eukaryota > Viridiplantae > Streptophyta > Magnoliopsida > Caryophyllales > Caryophyllaceae > Silene > Silene latifolia. The sequence continues at coordinate 107,720,440 of NC_133534.1, forward strand.
AGAGTTTGAGAATTAATACAAGAGTTTCTTGTTGTGTGCTTATTGCTTGCGAGTTATAAATTCTTTATTTCTTCCTTGCGAGGTTGAGATTTTAGTGTGATTCGATGTTGGAGTATGTGTCCTCAACAATGGTGCGATCACATTATTGAAACTCATGATAAGAATACGTAAAAGGATGATTCATTTATATAAGTCAACTGATCAACATTAATCGGTAATGATTGGCTGACTAGAGTTTGACATTACTGTCGTTTGACGGTGGTGATCAGTTGATCCTTTAAGGTCACACCTAAAGGACGATTCCCTTAATAGATAAAGTAATTAATTGTATATTGATACAGATTAATTAACGCCTTAAAATTGAACAATTTATATATGTGAGTAAGAATATATATATCTTATTGTAATTCGATTAAATAAGATTCGTTTTAGTAAATAAAATGTTATATTACTAAAATTTTGTCCATGAAACAATTAAATTAAGAATGATTAGTTAATTATAATTACAATATGTTGTAGATTATATTAACATGAACCATTTTATATACTTGTGATTATGAATTACTAGTCAATGGTTATATATAATTAAATTAATATATGTAATGATATTTAATTGTTAAATATACATTAATATTATTAATAACATGTTACATGTTATACATTATATGACAAAATGACAATTGACAAAAATAAAATGGATTCCATTTTACATAACGGGCACCGATTTTTAGAGGTAATTAGGGTGAAATGGTTAATTGTTTTTAATTGTTAAAAACACAATGATTAACCTCCAAGACTAGACTACATCCTAGTTTTGTTTTGAGAAGAACAATTGCAAAAGTGAGGGGCATGCATTGGCTCCATGGCCTAACCCCTCCCACCGGTTTTTTCACTCCCTTTATAAGAATAAAATTGTTCTTATTCTTATTTCAATTTCATTCTTATAATTTTTGAATATCCACTTCTCTCACATTCTCTCTAAAATAAGTTTTAGAATATACATTGTTCAAAAATCTTATATTCATTTAAGGTTACTAAAGTAGTAATAAGAAATACTATTAAGATTAAATTTTAAGGTTTCTAATAATTATATTTAGTTAATATATTATTAGAATTAAGGGGTAGTCTTGGTGCCATCAAGAGGAGAATCTCTACTATTGGGATTTTGGAGGATCATCCATAAACTTGTAGCTCAAGAACAAGTGTGGGAAGGAGTCCTCATTTGTGCCCTAAAACCGATTTCTACAAAAGTAAGGAACACTGTTCTTACTTTCTCTTTATATTATGTTATGCATGCAGTAGATCATCATCTAAATCTGATTAATTTAGATCAATAATTAAAAGATTTTATTAAGAGGGTTTAGAATCCTTTCAAGTGGTATCATGAGCTTAGGTTATTGCATAACCGGTTTATAGTTTTTCCGAGTTAAAAGTAAAACATATAAAACTAGATTTTTTGTGATTTATATAATAAAGTCACGAAAATTTTTGCATGTTGTATATTCTGGTCCTAAAAAGTATTTTGTTCATTTTGATGATTTATGGTAATTTTTGCTCATTTTAAGCACTTTAGTGATTTTATTACATTTTAATGTATAAAATGGTATTTAAAATACTAAAAATAGTTAGACTTAGTTTCTGACCTTTGAATTTTTATATGACCTCACATGCATATTTTAATTATTGTATGTAAAATTTCATATAAATTTGATTTATTTTGCATGATTTATAATTTTTATGTGATAAAAATGGAATAAATGGGGGTAAAATGGTTAAAAATAGTTAAACTTCAAAACAGGCCATAAAATTTTAATATATTGTCACATGCATATTTTACTCACTGTGTGTAAAATTTGAGATGAACACGATTCATTGTGCATGATTTATGAATTTTTAGTGTAAAAATGACATAAATAGTGACTATTTTAGCAAAAATAGCTAAAAAAAATTGCATGGCATGAGAAAATTATTTTAGGTTGCATTATTATCCCACATATCATATCTAAAGTTGTAAAATTGATGAGATTAATTTTCATATGCTTTAGATGTTTTATTTGATAAAACCGATAAATCGCAAGTATATTTTTCTCGAAATAAATTAAAAAATTTTAACCTTGATTTTTGACATTATGAGTGTCATGGAATTATTCCAGAATGTTCAAAAATTTATAATTCAAAATTTTAAATTATTTTAATTTAATTTGGATTTATTTCATAAAAGGTTATGTTTTTAAGGTCTATTATGAGCATAAATGTTAAATCAAGTTGAATTATTGTCAAAAATTGAGTGATGACTAGTTTTTGAGTCCTAAAAGGTTAGGATAATTAACTTAGACTAAAATTAGATTTTAGTATTATTTTACGATTTTAATAAGTTAAGGATCGCGAATATCCATGAAACCGGTTTATATTTACGATATAAATTCAATAGGGCGATTTGGCTATAATTTGGCATGTTAATTACATATTAAAATGCTGCATTTTTCGTTGATGAATGTCATATTTTATTTATATAATTTTGAATTATGTAATTTTATCTTAGTATGGCCTTAGTTTTAATCGATATTACCCGTAATGTAAGGGAATATTGATTCGGTTGTAATTTAATGTGATCTTGTATCACTTTTATTTTATTTTATTAAATTTTATTTTACAAATGTATAATAGGAAGTACAATGTACATTTTATTATTATTATTTGTAATTCCGGAGTTTCCAAAAGACGGTGCCATTCAGAAAGGAGTTCCGATCGAGACGGTGTCTATCCTTGGGAAGCGTGTCACGAGAAGATTCAAGCGACCAAAGCAGTTGGTTTCCGAATTTGTAATAGAATATAAGATTTTCTATTTTAGGAAAGGCCATACTAGGAAATTTTATTTTTCTGTATTTGCTTGCTTTATATGTTTGCATGCATTGCCAAATTGCTATAACTTCACATGCATATTTTATCGTCTTATCGACTATTGTCAATTATAAATATCGAGTATTCATCGAATTAGTTCACTTAAAGATGATAGATAATAAATCGACAAGACCTCACACATATTTAAAATTGAGATTTGCCTTACAAAATAGTAGGACTCATGAATCCCTTTGACATTTGGGGTAGATTCGGTTTCCCGGGGTACTCTCATTTTTCATTGGGTAAGTGGGGTAATAAAACGTTATTACACGCAAATTTTGGTTGGACTCAACGGGATATAAAGACTAGTCTTATGTTCCGGGGCTAGAGATGGAATTTAAGAAATACATCGACCGAGAGTTCTATAGTTGAATCAATTAAATAGTTAATTCACCAAAGTTATGCAAGTATGGGATATATCGGTTTCCCGTGCCCATGTTTGTGTAAAGATGGATCTTGGAATCATTTATATAATTTAGGTGCGAGGTCATTATATAAATGCATATTTTTAAAACCTTGTTAAATATGTTTACAAGTAAAATGATAAATGTTAATTATTTCCTTCATTTCCTTTTTGTAGTCAATTTGATTAATTTGCAATGACAACTCCGATTTAATCCGCTTCAACTAGTGGAACCGCTCCACCACTCACTAATGCTTCTTGGCTCCGATCCTTTATGGATCGATGTAAACTTGAAAAGAATGGTACTAAGTTTGCCGATTGGGACGCGCAACTCCACTTGGCCGCGGAAGGTGACGACAAGCTTCGTTGCCTTACTGAAGCCACTCCCGCTACACCTACTACTAGGTCATCCGCCGCGGTTAGGGAGGCCTATGAGGCTTACCTAAAGGAATTGGCCGCGATCAAGAATGTCTTGATCTTCTCTATGGAAGCTGATCTCCAAAGGAGTGCTATAAAGATAGGCACCGCCTATGAGATCTACGCTAAGCTTGTGACCATGTTTTCACAAGCTCCTAGAATCATCCAATATGAGCCGGCCTCCGCATTCTTCGAGCTCAACATCAAAGAAGGTCAAAAGGTTAGCCCTCATGTGCTCAAGTTGACTGAGTATGTTGAGACCCTCAAATTGCAAGGGGTTAAAATTCCCGAGCAACTCATTATTGACCGAGTGCTCCATTCCTTGAACCGCATCAAAGCATATGTTCAGTTTAGGGTAAACTACGATATGCAAAACATGAAGACCTCTCTCCATGAATTGCACAACTTGCTTGTTCAAGCCGAGAGAGACATGGGTCTAAATGTGACTAGGACCAAAGATGTGCTCTATGTTAATAATAAGAGCAAAGGGAAATTCAAGAAGAGTGCTAGCAAGGGTAAGAAGCCCACTCCCAACAAGGGCAAAGGAAAGATATTGGGAATAGCTTATCCAGGCCCAAAAAGGGTGCTTCTTCCGAGGATAAGTGCCACTATTGTTGTGGTACGGGCCATTGGAAGCGCAATTGCCCGAAGTATCTAGAAGATGTCAAAGCTGGACGCGTGACTCCAGTAGGTAATGAATTCTCTAATCTATTGTGTTATTGATATAAATCCCAACTTTGGTATTTAGATACAAGTTGTGATTCTCACCCCCTTTTAATGTAATTTAGGGCATGTGAGCAAAGACAAAGGCAAGGAGAAGCAAGCTTGAGGAAGATCTTCAACAAGGGATTCTAGGGTAGCCACCCATAGTAGAAGACCTATGGAAGCTTGGCTTTTATTTTGTATTGTCTTCTTAGTATTATTGTATTTTGACTTGTTGTTTTAGAACTTCTTTTGCTTTCCGTGTTGGACATGGAAATTTGTTTAATTTCCATTTTGCAAACAATGGTTGTATGAATTTTAATGATTTGGCTTTCAACCCAAGTCATTCGGTTTATGGAATTTCTTTTGTTCTAAAAACTTGTCATTATACACCTTTTACATCAAAAACATAAATTGTTTTGACTTAAATTGATCATAAAAGAATTACAACGATTGGATCATTGTAATAAGTTCATAAGCCATGAATTTGATTCCCTCTTATGCTTTTATGACTAAATATCACATCTTATTTGATATAAGAAAGAACGATTGTAAAGTCAAATAGAGTTATTTGAACTCAAGGTAGGGAATTTTATAAACCAATTGAAAACACCACTTATAACTAAGACTTGTAACCACTTATAAGACTCGATACAAGCTATGGGAGGGCTTAAGACCCTAAAGTTGTATAAGACATGGATATGAATCCAATCCTTTATCTTATAAAGGCTAGTCTATCTTACTACCAGATTACAATGTCTTTACAAGAGGGTCATTAATTAAGGTTATAATGTGCGATACTTTCTTCCTTCACAAGTTTAAGTATCAAATTGTTTGTTGCTTATATAGCTATCTTTCGAGAAAAAATAGGTGTATTTTTCAAAAGATAGAGTGGGAGAAAATTAGCAACAACTCAAGACTAGTGAGGAGACCAAAAGAAAGCTTCTTAGGTTAAACTCAAGACTAGTGAGGAGACCAAAGAAAGCTTTTCTTAGGTGAATCTTCAGACTAGTAAGGAGACCAAAAGAAAATGTTCTTCAATAAGATTATGAAGTGGTTGTAGCAAGTAATTTCAATTCAATTTTACATAAGAGCCTAATGAACCAAGTAAAATCTGTGCAAAAGGATAAATTTATTTAGAGTTGTTTTGACCACTCCAAAGTAAATGAGACTTTATGGTAAAGAGTTGCATAGATTGACATGATGATGTCTATAAAGCTAAGTTAAAAGGTAACTATGCTAAGATTCATATCATCATTGCTACACCTTATAGTTTGTATAATAAAGATAGATGTTATAACCAATTTCTAAATAGTATTTAGAAAAGGGTGTGTGTACGACATAAGCACAAGGTTTTAATTAACACTTAAATTGCAATGATCATTTCAATTATGTGATAAGAATATGGTTTCACTCGAGTTATCGAGAAGCCATGAGTGTACATGGATTTAAGTGGGAGTCAAAATTGTCATGTGATACCCGTCGCTGTGAGTACCAAAGATAAAATTTATAAACTCCTATTAAGACTAACCTAGGCTAGTGGTAACAGGGTCGATCCACAAGGAGGCAGTTGTAAATTCTAGTTGTTCTATGATCAGTCTAAGGTACTATTATGGGGGTTGAATTGAGTTGGTCTAAGTCTAAAGATAACAAAGCTAATAAACGAAATAAACAGATAAGAGAAAGGTACTAGGATGGTCGGGTCATTACAGCTACGGCGGCAGCAAACTAGGTCGGTCTGAATTAAACACAAGTAAGGCGGGAAATAAGAGGTCCTCTCGGTCCACTCCTAACAAATAGCATCTCTCGATCTCGCTATAGGTCCCTAATGTCACTAATACTAACTTTCGTCCTGAAAAGTGACTAATGGTCTAAACTATACCTATCTTTCGATCTTAGCACAGTTTAGTCGAATTAATTGACGGTCAAATAACCTTCCCTATCTTTCGATCTAATGGGTCGGTCACAAAAGAGGTATCTAACTGGTCGCATGCATTCGATTCGTTAAATACAAGTTTAAAAACAATTAAAACGAAGATAACCTTACAAGATCAGTCGATCGACCAAAAATGTCGATCGATCGATCGACACGCTGGTTCGATCCGTGTCTAACCTATTGCCGCCTAGCCATAAATCGCCTACATCCTAGCACAAGCTATTTAGCTACTCATGGCAATGATGAAAACTACAACAACGCTAAAGATTAAGACTAAAGGATTCATGCTTGAATTGATAAAGAAAACAATAAACATGAACGATAAATCGGCTTAGGGAATTAACTAACAATTCTATACTAACGAAAATAAAGAAGAACAGGAATTAGGGCAGAGGAATACCGAGATTTCAAAGGAAGATTAAGATTAAGAACTGAAAGATCCGATGCAAAGTCGATATATCAAACCCTAATTCGGAAATAAGCTAGAACTAAAAGTACATCTCGTGATATGAAACTTGATGATAAAATCGAAAGTTATGTTACGTTATATAGCCAATAAGCGCAACAACTATTTCCTAAAACCTAAACTTCACGGGCCTTGAGTTTCTCAATCTTTTAATTCCGTCTGGAATCGAAATCAGTCGATCGACTACTCAGTGGTCGATCGATCGCTCCTCAAAGAATGAGAGGTTCGGAATCCGATAGGTGGTCGATCGATCGATGTGGATGGTCGATCGACCGGATTAGCTGCTACTTGACTTCTTTATTCTTCGTGGACTTGTCTTTTGGGCCTTGGATCGCGCACCAAGCTCGTTCCTTAAGCAATTTCTTCACGTCATTTACAATGCGACTTACTCGGGGGACGGATTTGGCTTGATTTCCGCTAAATTCTCCACATTTCGCAATAAAGTACAAAAGCACGAAAGTAGAGGAAAATAGAGAAATATGGGCATATATAGCACAATTGAGCTCTGAAATGCGTGTAAAAAGAGATGTAAAACATCATATAAATGACACGCATCAAATCTCCCCAAACCAAACCTTGCTTGTCCCCAAGCAAGAACTAGACTCGATCTAATGACCTAATGGAACGAGTTCAATCTCAGAGCGAAATGCAAACTGTAAGGCCTAAACCAATTTAATGCACAACCAACAATCAATTAGTAATGTGAATCATGCAAACGAATTATAAAGTCGTCAAAACTGCTAAACCGTTGACTGTAGAGACTTATCAAATTGGACTCTCGCGGGTCGCTCAAATCACTCAATTAAGCACAGGTGATATATTTGTAAGATAGAAAGAATTAATTTTGTAGTGACTCTCACCTAACTACGACCTATGAAAACATGCCAGCAATAAAATATGAAAATGACCTCTACGACCGTACATATGCATTCCAACCAACAAATGACCATTGACACATGCCGAGGTATATATATGGAATTGTGAGGTATGGGTAAGAAGAGGCAAAACATTTTATGGTAAAGTGGGGGTACTGGGTGATCAAGCTAGTACCAAAACGGAACCAAGTGACAATATCCAACTTCTTGCTCAATAACGAACGAAACGGTGCTATAACGAGCACAAAACTCACAATCTCCAACTATCAAATCAATAAAACTCCCCATAGGATATAAACGAAACATGGGAGCAAAAATCGCCAAAAGATAAGGATTAAATTATGCGAATTGATTTTTTTTTTTCTTTTCTTCCTTTTTTTTTTTTTTTTTCTTTCACGGACATCAGTCGATCGACCTAAATGAGCGATCGATCGCTGAACAAAGACAGACGTTTTTCTCTTTTTCATTTCTTTTCTCCTTTATTTCATTTTCCCAACCAACATCTCAACAGAGCATATGCTACCAAAAACGAGTAACAATCCCAAAAACTAAACTACTAGCTTGAAAAAGGACAGGCTATATGTAGGATGTAGTAAGTAGGACAAAAAGGATATTTTTGGCATAGTGAAGCTTATGGGTAAAATGAGAAAAGGGGACCTCTACCACATGTGTCAACTAACCACAAACCGAATGCATACAGGTATTAAGTAGATCAAATTCGTAATTATGCAAATTAAGGAAACATGCCTCATAAGGAGTACTACTCACATTCCTAGATGAACTGGTCATGAATGATACCAGCTATAAGCTCTAAAAACTCAGAATATATGATGTAGGTTGCCAATTTTCAAAGTCAAGTTTCAAGTTCAGCAAGAATGTAACGAAAACTCGTAGATATGCATTTACGATTCTACTAATAACATGTAAGTCAAGCAAGGCTCAGGCAAAACAGATGCAAATGCTAAATCATCCTTGAAATACTACCGTTCCGACTCGACCTATATGCTAAAATAAACGTGCATTTTATGGGATTTTTTGAAATTTTTCAATTTTTTTTTTCAAAATTTGATACCCGTCGCTGTGAGTACCAAAGATAAAATTTATATACTCCTATTAAGACTAACCTAGGCTAGTGGTAACAGGGTCGATCCACAAGGAGGCAGTTGTAAATTCTAGTTGTTCTATGATCAGTCTAAGGTACTATTACGGGGGTTGAATTGAGTTGGTCTAAGTCTAAAGATAACAAAGCTAATAAACGAAATAAACAGATAAGAGAAAGGTACTAGGATGGTCGGGTCATTACAGCTACGGCGGCAGCAAACTAGGTCGGTCTGAATTAAACACAAGTAAGGCGGGAAATAAGAGGTCCTCTCGGTCCACTCCTAACAAATAGCATCTCTCGATCTCGCTATAGGTCCCTAATGTCACTAATACTAACTTTCGTCCTGAAAAGTGACTAATGGTCTAAACTATACCTATCTTTCGATCTTAGCACAGTTTAGTCGAATTAATTGACGGTCAAATAACCTTCCCTATCTTTCGATCTAATGGGTCGGTCACAAAAGAGGTATCTAACTGGTCGCATGCATTCGATTCGTTAAATACAAGTTTAAAAACAATTAAAACGAAGATAACCTTACAAGATCAGTCGATCGACCAACAATGTCAGTCGATCGACTGACACGCGGGTTCGATCCGTGTCTAACCTATTGCCGCCTAGCCATAAATCGCCTACATCCTAGCACAAGCTATTTAGCTACTCATGGCAATGATTAAAACTACAACAACGCTAAAGATTAAGACTAAAGGATTCATGCTTGAATTGATAAAGAAAACAATAAACATGAACGATAAATCGGCTTAGGGAATTAACTAACAATTCTATACTAACGAAAATAATGAAGAACAGGAATTAGGGCAGAGGAATACCGAGATTTCAAAGGAAGATTAAGATTAAGAACTGAAAGATCCGATGCAAAGTCGATATATCAAACCCTAATTCGGAAATAAGCTAGAACTAAAAGTCTATCGTGATATGAAACTTGATGATAAAAACTGAAAGTTATGTTACGTTATATAGCCAATAAGCGCAACAACTATTTCCTAAAACCTAAACTTCACGGGCCTTGAGTTTCTCAATCTTTTAATTCCGTCTGGAATCGAAATCTGGTCGATCGACTACTCAGTGGTCGATCGACTGCTCCTCTAACAACAATTAGGTTCTGGAATCCGATAGGTGGTCGATCGACTGATGTGGATGGTCGATCGACCGGATTAGCTGCTACTTGACTTCTTTATTCTTCGTGGACTTGTCTTTTGGGCCTTGGATCGCGCACCAAGCTCGTTCCTTAAGCAATTTCTTCACGTCATTTACAATGCAGCTTACTCGGGGACGGATTTGGCTTGATTTCCCGCTAAATTCTCCACATTTCTGCAATAAAGTACAAAAGCACGAAAGTAGAGGAAAATAGAGAAATATGGGCATATATAGCACAATTGAGCTCTGAAATGCGTGTAAAAAGAGATATAAAACATCATATAAATGACACGCATCAAATCTCCCCAAACCAAACCTTGCTTGTCCCCAAGCAAGAACTAGACTCGATCTAATGACCTAATGGAACGAGTTCAATCTCAGAGCGAAATGCAAACTGTAAGGCCTAAACCAATTTAATGCACAACCAACAATCAATTAGTAATGTGAATCATGCAAACGAATTATAAAGTCGTCAAAAACTGCTGAACCGTTGACTGTAGAGACTTATCAAATTGGACTCTCGCGGGTCGCTCAAATCACTCAATTAAGCACAGGTGATATATTTGTAAGATAGAAAGAATTAATTTTGTAGTGACTCTCACCTAACTACGACCTATGAAAACATGCCAGCAATAAAATATGAAGATGACCTCTACGACCGTACATATGCATTCCAACCAACAAATGACCATTGACACATGCCGAGGTATATATATGGAATTGTGAGGTATGGGTAAGAAGAGGCAAAACATTTTATGGTAAAGTGGGGGTACAGGTGATCAAGCTAGTACCAAAACGGAACCAAGTGACAATATCCAACTTCTTGCTCAATAACGAACGAAACGGTGCTATAACGAGCACAAAACTCACAATCTCCAACTATCAAATCAATAAAACTCCCCATAGGATATAAACGAAACATGGGAGCAAAAATCGCCAAAAGATAAGGATTAAATTATGCGAATTGATTTTTTTTTTTTTTCTTTTCTTCTTTTTTTTTTTTCTTTTTTTTTTCTTTCACGGACATCGATCGATCGACCTAAATGAGCAATGATCGATCGGCTGATGTTTGAAAAAGTCTGAGACGTTTTTCTCTTTTTCATTTCTTTTCTCCTTTATTTCATTTTCCCAACCAACATCTCAACAGAGCATATGCTACCAAAAACGAGTAACAATCCCAAAAACTAAACTACTAGCTTGAAAAAGGACAGGCTATATGTAGGATGTAGTAAGTAGGACAAAAAGGATATTTTTGGCATAGTGAAGCTTATGGGTAAAATGAGAAAAGGGGACCTCTACCACATGTGTCAACTAACCACAAACCGAATGCATACAGGTATTAAGTAGATCAAATTCGTAATTATGCAAATTAAGGAAACATGCCTCATAAGGAGTACTACTCACATTCCTAGATGAACTGGTCATGAATGATACCAGCTATAAGCTCTAAAAACTCAGAATATATGATGTAGGTTGCCAATTTTCAAAGTCAAGTTTCAAGTTCAGCAAGAATGTAACGAAAACTCGTAGATATGCATTTACGATTCTACTAATAACATGTAAGTCAAGCAAGGCTCAGGCAAAACAGATGCAAATGCTAAATCATCCTTGAAATGCTACCGTTCCGACTCGACCTATATGCTAAAATAAACGTGCATTTTATGGGATTTTTTGAAATTTTTCAATTTTTTTTTTGAATTTTATAAATAGCGAATGTGAAATAAACAATGCAAAACAAAATTTAAACGTGAATGCAAGCAAATGAATGAAGTGCGACGCAAAACCCTTCCCCAAACCAAATCGCACAATGTCCCCATTGTGCAAAATCATGTGATGAAGGAAAGAGAAAATGGGAATTTGCGAGAAAAGGGAAATTAAAACATAATGACATAAAGTAAAGACTTGGGAACTCACAAGACTTTAAGCGCAGCAAAGGAAACCTCCCCAAACCAGCGTGAGCTAGGAGGTTTCGAGTGAGCAAGCTTGATGCTACCAATAAGGACCGAAAAGACAATTAGAAACCACGCATAAGATGAAGAAAACAATTTTGAAACGTAAATATTGTGCACAAATGAGACAAAAGAAGAAATAGACAATTCGACGGAAAATAAAGTGGAGTAGAAGACTCCCTTAGGACCGCATATCGACCAAAAACAAAGCAGGGGAGAGGTCGTGAATGAACATAGCAAGAAGGTGGTCGATCGACCAAGAGGCGATCGATCGACAGTGCTCGTGAACGATAGCTCTGTAACTGCAATTCAGTCGATCGACCAATGGTGCCAGTCGATCGACTGAAAATACTGCTGCAGCGTCTTATTTCTTCGTAATTGCTCAATGATTTGAGCTAATAAGCTCTAATTACCTGCAAATGCACAATAGTACGCGCCAAAAAATGCGCAAAACCCGTAACGAAGTCTAAAGTACTCAAAAATCCTAAGCAAACAAAATAAAAGCGAAGTTTTCGCGCACACAAAAGTAATAGAAAATAGTTCGAAAGCAATAAAATGAAGTTTATAACGAACTCGATCAACTAATAGTTGATCAAAAAGGACCACGGTATGGCCCACTTCGTCGGCTTCTGGCTACTAGAGGTAGCCTCAATGGTGCTCATCTTATCAGTTGCACCCTTCCCAGCTTCGACAGACGGAGAATTGGTGATCGGCGTCGTCGACTTCCCAATCAAGGACTCCCTCGAACCATCGGAGTCCAAATCAGCCCATCTCACCTTGGTCGGCTCATCCTCTACTTCTTCATCAGTCCCATAGCTTAAGCATCCAAGACCTCCTCTTGAAACGATCCGCTCTGTCGCGGCAGAGCATCCGGCGGCTCTTCCTTCCCAAACCGGCTCATGCGATGTCTAAAACAACAAGTTTTTCCTCCTTCTTGCTCCCGATCCGGGGCGGAGGGGTTAACACAGCAATAGATATAGGGACAGGTAATTCAGGAAGCACAATATACGATTTCTTTTCAGAAACCGTGTTACAGGTGACAGGGCCACATGGCATCCCTTTTCTTAGCCGGTGGGCAAAAACAATAGAGTGCTTTCCCACTTTGAAGGTCAAGGTTCCTAAACCGACGTCGATGATCGCACCCAGCGGTGTGCGAAATGGCCTACCCAAAATGATGGGAATATGGTCATCCTCAGGCATGTCAAGGACAACAAAGTCGACAGGGAAGAAAAACTTCCCTATCTGGACGGGTATGTCCTCTAGGACTCCTATGGGCTCGACCGCAGATCGGTCAGCCATCTGGACTGTCATCTCAGTAATAGCAAACCTGGTCAGTTTAAGCTTCCTAGCTAGACTCAAGGGCATGACACTTATGCTAGCCCCTAAATCACATAAAGCCTTTTCGATAGAAAAGGTACCTATGCTACAAGGGACGGAAAAACTGCCTGGGTCCTCTAACTTAAGGGGCGCAGTGTGAGACAGATAAGAACAAGACTCCTTGGTAAGTGCGACAGTGTGCCTTGTTTCAAGTGACCGCTTTTTAGACAACAAATTTGTTTCATAAATTTGGTGTAAGCGGGTACTTGGTTAACTAGCTCAAGGAAGGGGACTTGCACATTCAGACTACGGATAACTTTCTCAAACTTCTTTGAAAGATACTGTTCCTTGGTTGGCACGAGTCTCTCCGGATATGGGGTTGTAAGGAGCACCTTAGCCCTCTCCTCCATTCGCGCGCCGCGTCCTTGGACTTTGGCTGAAAGTCCGTCACCTTCTCCTTGTTGAAGCTAGACCCTTCCTCAGACCGTCTCAAATGAGACCCATTGACCGTCATTGGATCGAACTTCGGAGCCGGGACCGACCCATCAGCACTCGGGTCTGCCCCTAAAATCTTCGGGATCTGTGGTACCCGAAACAAGTGGTCTCGTAAATTATTTGGCATTAAAGGACGAGACACTTCAATATCAGCGATGATAGTGGTCGATCGACCACCTTCCTCGATCGATCGACCGGTATGCACGATTCGAAGCTCCGGAACCCGTATTTGATCGATCGACTAGGGATATCGATCGATCGATCGAAATTCTGCGAGACTCCTTTTTCTTTGATTTGTTCGTTGAAGCTTTCTCTTTGCTTGTTTCTGGCTCATCTTTCCCAACAGCATCCTCAATCATAGCAGGACCGTCAAGGGTGGACCCGCTCCTCAATGTGATGGCATTTAGGGTCTCCTTTTGTTCGGGTTGAGTGGGTAAGTGCCCGGGAGCTCGAGTGTTGCTTTTGCTAGCTAGTTGAGCAATTTGGCTCTCAAGTAACTTCATCCCGGCCTCTCTTGCTTGGGACTCCTTTAGCAGCAGATTCTTAAGCTCGGTAAAAACTCAGAATTTTGTGATTGTTCTTGCGGCACATAAGGAGGCTTAAGTGCTCTTTGTTGCTTTTGATGAGGTGGAACATACAGCTTCTTTGTGGCGGAGGTTGAGTTGGGTTTTGGACATTCGGCTCCTCCAACTCAAGTTCGGATGCGGTGGCTCGTAGTATGAGTTGTTCTGCCTATAGTGTTGAAAAGCAAAGACAAGATTCAAAGGGACTAGGGCAGTTCTTCGAGACATGGCCCTCAACTCCACACCTTTCACAGACGAACGGACCGTCCTGCACAGCATTGACTTGGTACATCCCACCTTTAGATGCTCCCCCTAGCTCATATTTGTCGAATCTCGCAAAGAAGAGCCTCAAGTGCAAAGAACAGAGGATGATTCAGCAGCTCTCCTCCGGTTCCCTCTCGAATTCCCATACTCGGCCTTGTGGGTAGCTAGATCGTCAATGATCTTCCACCCCTTGGTTGCTCCTAAATTTTCAGCAAATCTCCCATTGGTCGCAAAGCATCCAAAATGGCCCTCGATCGTCGTACAACCCATTGTAGAAATGATTGCACAAACTCCACTTAGCAAACCCATGGTGCGGTATGGTTCGCACCAACTTCTTGAATCGGACCCATGCCTCATGGAAATTTTCATCTGGCCCTTGTTTAAAGCCCGTGATCTGAGCTCTAATGGCGATCGTCCTTGAAGCAGAAAAGTACTTCTTGTAGAACGCCAATGCCAATGTATTCCGTCGGTGATCTCCAAAGCGGCTCGGTCCGGATCTCTATACCATTCCCTTGCAAAGCATCGCGAAGGGAGAAGATAAACATAGTTTCCTTGATCCGGTCCGGGTCACGGTGGTGGGGGAATAGAGCGCGAGTGAGTCAATGAAGGTCTCCATATGTTTAGCCGCATCTTCATTTTTGACTCCCCGAATCGGTTTCTCTCTACCATAGTGATGTAGGCGGGCTTTGGTTCGAACTTTCGGCTTCTCCGGTAGTTCGAATCCCTTATATAAGTTCGCGGCCGTCGGCTCAGAAAAACTAGCTATACTCGCTTCCTCGGCCATGACCGAAAATTCGGAGAAGTAATTGTTTCAGCCGAAGAGGTGGGTGAAGACTGTTGGTCTTCCTCAAACAGATCGTGCTCGAGATAGCTTGACGAGTATTGACTCTTCCTCTGTCGACAATATCCTTCGTGCTCGTCTCAACCCGCGCAAAGATTTCTCTATCTCGAGTCAAATGGTAGTAATTCTCCACCCCGTGACTGCGCATAAGATGAAACTACAACAAGAATATAAGAAAAGTTTAAGGAACAAAAGTCCCTTAAACCGAGAAAGACCGAAAATAAAAACAACTAAAATTAGGACTATTGCCTCCCAAGAACGGCGCCAAAATTTGATACCCGTCATTTGTGAGTACCAAAGATAAAATTTATAAACTCCTATTAAGACTAACCTAGGCTAGTGGTAACAGGGTCGATCCACAAGGAGGCAGTTGTAAATTCTAGTTGTTCTATGATCGAGTCTAAGGTACTATTATGGGGTTGAATTGAGTTGGTCTAAGTCTAAAGATAACAAACCTAATAAACGAAATAAACAGATAAGAGAAAGGTACTAGGATGGTCGGGTCATTACAGCTACGGCGGCAGCAAACTAGGTCGGTCTGAATTAAACACAAGTAAGGCGGGAAATAAGAGGTCCTCTCGGTCCACTCCTAACAAATAGCATCTCTCGATCTCGCTATAGGTCCCTAATGTCACTAATACTAACTTTCGTCCTGAAAAGTGACTAATGGTCTAAACTATACCTATCTTTCGATCTTAGCACAGTTTAGTCGAATTAATTGACGGTCAAATAACCTTCCCTATCTTTCGATCTAATGGGTCGGTCACAAAAGAGGTATCTAACTGGTCGCATGCATTCGATTCGTTAAATACAAGTTTAAAAACAATTAAAACGAAGATAACCTTACAAGATCAGTGGATCGACCAACAATGTCAGTCGATCGACGACACGCGGTTCGATCCGTGTCTAACCTATTGCCGCCTAGCCATAAATCGCCTACATCCTAGCACAAGCTATTTAGCTACTCATGGCAATGATGAAAACTACAACAACGCTAAAGATTAAGACTAAAGGATTCATGCTTGAATTGATAAAGAAAACAATAAACATGAACGATAAATCGGCTTAGGGAATTAACTAACAATTCTATACTAACGAAAATAAAGAAGAACAGGAATTAGGGCAGAGGAATACCGAGATTTCAAAGGAAGATTAAGATTAAGAACTGAAAGATCCGATGCAAAGTCGATATATCAAACCCTAATTCGGAAATAAGCTAGAACTAAAAATCTTTATCTCGTGATATGAAACTTGATGATAAAAACTGAAAGTTATGTTACGTTATATAGCCAATAAGCGCAACAACTATTTCCTAAAACCTAAACTTCACGGGCCTTGAGTTTCTCAATCTTTTAATTCCGTCGGAATCGAAAATCGTCGATCGACTACTCAGGTGGTCGATCGATCGCTCCTCAAAGAATGATGAGGTTCGGAATCCGATAGGTGGTCGATCGATCGATGTGGATGGTCGATCGACCGGATTAGCTCGCTACTTGACTTCTTTATTCTTCGTGGACTTGTCTTTTGGGCCTTGGATCGCGCACCAAGCTCGTTCCTTAAGCAATTTCTTCACGTCATTTACAATGCAGCTTACTCGGGGACGGATTTGGCTTGATTTCCCGCTAAATTCTCCACATTTCTGCAATAAAGTACAAAAGCACGAAAGTAGAGGAAAATAGAGAAATATATATGGGCATATATAGCACAATTGAGCTCTGAAATGCGTGTAAAAAGAGATGTAAAACATCATATAAATGACACGCATCATCATGTTTAGACATGAAGTTTAGTGGGAGAAACTGTCTTTCATGTTAATGTCATATTACTCATTGAGAATGACATGCTGACACTACCATCTATGAAGGAGTGTTTTGGTTTTTCAATTCTCGATGAAAGTTGACATGATGCATTCTAAAATTCCAAATCTATTATGACATAGGGAAATTTAGATTGGCACTTAGATAAGTATCTTATGTTGATAAGATTCTTTATTTGTTTAATATCAACATTTGTTGAGAATGTTATTCATATTGATGAAAGTGGAGTTACTATGATAGAGTCATAGTCATTCACTGAACCCAATGAGTTGTCGATCACATGAAATCAATTGCTAATGATTCCGCCATTAGAACGATCATGTATGCCAATATATGCACATGCCCTGATGAATCATATGCTTGGAGCAAAATGAGTCAATGACAAGTTGTTTTATATGAAGGTCATTTGAAAGCCTGCAAGAACATCTAATTTAAATTCTTGAGAAGAACTGAGGATCCGTTCTTGTGTTTGGATGAATACTAAGTTGTGTGTTGAAGGGTTACACAAACTCTAGTTTCCGAACATATAAGGGTTTATCGAAATCCTAGGCTGATTATTGACTCAGAAGTTAATGACTAGAAAAATGTTTTATTATCAATCATTGCAAGTTCTACCAATGGAGCCTGAGTTCATTGTGATAAAGTGGTTTATAAAGGGACTATAGGTAGATCCTTCCACTAAGTATTTTATCACAAGTTATATGATGAAAGTAGGAGCATCTTTCAAGTTAAAGAGCCCAATTCTAAGAAAAAGTCTAGACATGTACTTAGAAAAGTTCACGACATTGAAATGACATTGAATAGAAGGAAAAAGCAATTCATAAAGTTGGACTGAATGGATAAATGGTATATCCACTAACCAAGCTTTTATTGCACTTTGACAAGTGTAAAATATACACTTTAGATTATAAGATATGAAGTAGTAATATGGTATTGACTATTCATGTGTGATAATCGCATTTATCATTCGAGTTTCTTAAACTCATCTATTGCTTTGTTATATCCAAAATAGGTTGTTAAGACAATATTTAACCCTATTAAAGTGAACTAGATTAACATAGTGATTGCCCCAAGTTACTTATATGAGGTGACGTCTCTAAGTGACTAGAGTGTGAGTCGATTGATGGCAAGTTCAAGTGCCATAAAGTCATAAGAGATGACTAGTCGATCAGATAGGCAGACCCTTAGGGACACTTTGTCGAGCAGTGATCGCTTGTAGAGTTCTGGTAATTCGTATAGCCAGGTCGTGGCGAGAGCTACTATAGTATTCTTTTGAGTCAATTCTTTGACTAGAGACCGTTCGCCCAAGTTGGCATAGTTTCTGAGTGAATTTAAATTATGCTCTACAACTTTCATAAATGAGGTCAAATGCGCATCTTTTGGGTCATGATGAGCTGTGGCTAGACAAAGGGAATAGTGCGATAGGAATTGTCCACCCCCTTGTCAGGGTTATTCAAAAATCTCAGGGCCACTCGAGGAGTAGTAAACTGAAAACGCGTGGCCACGCTCGGAAGGTATCTATGTTAGATAATTCCGGTCAGACAGCTACTCTCCAGATCGTGGAAACCACCCATGATATGATCACTTGCAAGAACGACCTGCAAGACGCCTTGCATTGAGTGGGAGATTGTAATAGGACAAGAGAATTGGTGACGCACACTTGTCTCGGACAAGTGGGAGATTGTTGGAGTATGTGTACTCAACAATGGTGCGATCACATTATTGAAACTCATGATAAGAATACGTAAAGGGATGATTCATTTATACAAGTCAACTGATCAACATTAATCGGTAGTTGCTGACTAGAATTTGACATTACTGTCGTTTGACGGTGGTGATCAGTTGATCCCTTAAGGTCACACCTAAAGGACGATTCCCTTAATAGATAAATTAATTAATTGTATATTGATACAAATGAATTAATTCCTTAAAATTGAACAATTTATATATGTGAGTAAGAATATATATATCTTATTGTAATTCGATTAAATAAGATTCGTTTTAGTAACTATAATGTTATATTACTAAAATTTTGTCCATGAAACAATTAAATAAAGAATGATTGGTTAATTATAATTACAATAAGTTGTAGATTATATTACCATGAACCATTTGATATACTTGTGATTATGAATTACTAGTCAATTGTTATATATATGTAATGATATTTAATTGTTAAATATGCATTAATGTTATTAATAACATGTTACATGTTATACATTATATGACAAAATGACAATTGACAAAAATAAAATGGATTCCATTTTACATAAAGGGCACCGGTTTTTAGAGGTAATTAGGGTGAAATGGTTAATTGTTTTTAATTGTTAAAAACACAATGATTAACCTCTAAGACTAGACTACACCCTAGTTTTGTTTTGAGAAGAACAATTGCAAAAGTGAAGGGCATGCATTGGCACCATGGCCTAACCCCTCCCGCCGGTTTTTCCACCCCCATTATAAGAATAAAATTGTTCTTATTGTTATTTCAATTTCATTCTTATAACTTTTGAATATCCACTTCTCTCACATTCTCTCTAAAATAAGTTTTAGAATATACATTGTTCAAAAATCTTATATTCATTTAAGGTTACTAAAGTAGTAATAAGAAATACTATTAAGATTAAATTTTAAGGTTTCTAATAATTATATCTAGTTAATATATTATTAGAATTAAGGGGTAGTCTTGGTGCCATCAAGAGGAGAATCTCCACTATTGGGATTTTTGAGGATCCATAAACTTGTAGCTCAAGAACAAGTGTGGGAAGGAGTCCTCCCTTGTGCCCTAAAACCGATTTCTACAAAAGTAAGGAACATTGTTCTTACTTTCTCTTTATTTTATGTTATGCATGCACTAGATCATCATCTAAATCAATGATTAATTTAGATCTATAATTAAAAGAGTTTAATTAGAGGGTTTAGAATCCTTTCATTCGATCCTTGCGAGGTGAGAGCCACCATTCGTGTATATCTTCAAATTTCTTGCGAGGAAGGAGAGTTTATTCACATCATATCCTAGTTTTAGTTGAGGGGTCTTGCGAGATTATCACAACTAATCTATATCTTTTATATTTTTCGTTCAATATTATACAAAAAACAAAAACTAAACAGTTAAATTCCGCTACATACTTGATAATATAGATCGAACAGTTCACAAGACCGTTCTATTCCATAGTTTCGAGTAGATTTTACATCACCCCACCTAGCCAAAGAACTCGACAAACGCAAATATAGAACACCCATCATTGAGGAGACCGAACCCATCAACGTAGGGACCGACAATGCACCTCAAGAACTTAGGATATGGACCATCCTTAGCCCCTCGGAAAGTCAGCAATTCATCGACCTTTTGCACAAATACAAGGACCTATTCGCATGGTACTACAAAGACATGCATGGGATCGACATAGAGATTGCAGAGCATAGGATACCCATTAACCCCAAAGCTAAACCCGTGCAGTAAAAGTTGGACCGTATGCGTCCTGAGTCGGCCCTGAAAATCAAGGAAGAGGTAGATAAGCAATTCAAAGCCGGATTCATCAAAGTTTCCGAATATTCTGACTGGGTGGCCAACATAGTCCCCGTACCCAAGAAAGATGGGAGAATTTGGCTTTGCGTCGACTTCAGAGACCTAAACAAAACAAGTCCAAAAGACGACTTCTCTCTGCCACATGTTGACATCATGGTAGACAACACCACCGAGCACGCCCAATTATCATTCATGGACGGGTATGTTGGGTCCAACTAAATCAAAATGGCTGAAGAAGACATGCACAAAACCGCATTCACTACACAGTGGAGTACATATTGCTACACTTTCATGCCTTTCGGCATAATCAACGCCGAAGCAACTTACCAAAGAACTCCCACCGCTCTCATACACGACATGATGCATAAAGAAGTGGAGGTATACATCGATGACATGATTGTCAAATCAAAAGAGCAAGACGGCCACATCAACGCCCTTCGAAAATTCTTCGTTCGCCTTCCGAAATACAACATGAGACTAAATCCTCAGCAATGCGCATTCGGGGCCACCTCCGGAAAAATCTTGGGACATGTCGTCAGCAAAAGAGGCATCGAAATCGATCCCACCAAAATCAAAGCTCTCCAACAAATGCCTCGGCCTAAGAACGAGAAGGAGATTCGGGGATTTCTCGGTCAAGTCTAATACATCATCCGCTTTATAGCCAAACTCACTATGATTTGCGAACCTATCTTCAAGTTGCTCCGCGCCACCGATCACACCGATTGCCAAAAAGCCTTCGACAAGGTAAAGGAAATCCTATCTAAAATTCTTGTCCTCATGCCAGCTCAACAGGGAATTCCCTTATCCCTATACTTGACCGTCACCGACATGGCCATGGGAGGAATGTTAGCATAAACAGTCGACGGCGAAGAATGAGCCATCTACTACATCAGCAAAAATTTCAACGAATATATATGAAATAAGGTACACCCAACTGGAAAAGATATGTCTTGCCCTAGTTTGGTCAACAAAGAAGCTACGACATTATATGCTCAGCTACACGGTTCACATCTACTCTAAGATGGACCATGTCAAATACATTTTTGAAAAGCCCGTGCTAAATGGAAGATTGTCAGGTGGACACTCATGCTATCCGAATTTGACCTCAAATTTATAACCCCTCAAGGTTACCAAGGGTAGGGCAATCGCCAATTTCCTAGAAGAAAACCCGTCAACGAGGATCCAATGACCGACACATGGTCACTCTCTGACGAAGACATCCTCTGTGCCAACACCGACGCATGGGACCTTTACTTCGACGGTGCATCAAACTTGAGAGGCTTCGGGGTAGGAATCCTTTTAATATCATCAGAAGGGGAACACGTTCCGATCTCGGTCAAACTAGACTTCCCCGTCACCAACAATGCCGCCAAATACGAAGCATGCCTCATGAACCTACAAGCAGCCATAACACTTGGCATCAAGAGGTTAAGAGTCCATGGTGACTCCTCACTCATCATCAATCAAGTGTCCGGATCATGGAAAATCTGAAGCGATAACCTAGCACTATACCAAGCAAAAATTAATCAGGAAGCCGAATTCTTCGACCAAATCGACTACTTCCATTAGCCACTGGAAGAAAACCAATTCGCCGATGCCCTAGCAAAACTTGCCGCGCTCGTCAACATACCCCACGACACGGCGTCAATGCTCTTGTGCGTCGAGGGACGGAGCGAGGCAGCTCACATCTCTGCCATCAACAACGATGAGGAAAACCATGTCTAACCTTGGTACCAAGCCATCCACAACTACAAAACCAAAAACGAATTCCATCCCTACTCTGATAGAAGAGGACAAAGAGTCATCCTTACAAGCATCACAATTTGTGATAAACCAAGAACAACTATACAAAAGAACACCATAGGGGATCCTTCTCCTTTGCATTGACCACCACATAGCCAAGAAAGTCATGGACGAGGTCCACGACGGAGAATGTGGCCCTCGCATGAGCGCAATGATGCTAGTCCAAAAAATCTTGCAGTTAGGCTTATACTAGACCACCATGGAAGCCGATTGCAGAAACTACGTCAAACATTGCTATAATTTCCAAATCTTTGCCAACATACAACACATCCCACCATCCCTTTTATACACCATGACATCACCCCGGCCTTTATCGACCTGGGGCATCGACATCATCGGAAAGGTCATTCCGATAGGCACAAAAGGACATTGTTTTGTCCTCGTCGCAATCGACTACTTCACCAAGTGGGTAGAAGCACAATCCTATGCAATCTTGACCGCCAAGCAGCTGGCCAAGTTCATCGAAAACAACATCATCTGCAGATATGAGGTACCCCATGAAATCATCAGCGGCCAAGGCTCCCACTTCCGGGCCGAAACACAAGCCTTGTTGGACAAATACAAAATCAAATGACACCGCTTATCCCTCTATTGTCCCCAAACCAACGGAGCGGTAGAGGCATCAAACAAAACACTTGTCACCATCATCAAGAAGATTCAAGATAATTACCGCGATTGGCCGACAAACTCCCATTCGCACTCTGGGGATACCGAACCTCCATTCGAACACCAATATGAGCAACACCCTTCTACCTAGCATACGGTATGGAGGTAGTATAACCGGTGGAGTTGGAAGTCCCATCTCTACGCATCCTGCTAGAAAGTCAAGTCCTTGAGGCGGAATCAACCCGTCGAAGGTTCGAGCAACTCACACTCCTAGATGAACGGCGACTCAACGCGTTGCAGAACATCCAACTATAGCAACAATGTATACAACAGGTATTCGACAAAAAAGTCAAACCCATAAACATCAAGGAAGGCGACTTGGTCCTCAAGTCGGTTCGAGCACCATTACCCGTCGATTAGAGGGGAAAAATTAAAAACCAATTAGGCCGGGCCATACATGGTCAAGAAAATCCTTTCGGGAGGCGCAGTGAGACTGAGTGACCTAGACGGGGAGGACTTGACAAACCCAACCAACCTAGACCAACTCAAGAAATATTACCCTTAAACCATAGCACCACCAACCAAAAACCTTTCCCTAGTTTGACAACTAGTGACCGCAATCTCCCTTTTAAGTTAATTCCTCAAAAGTTCTCATTTGAAATTGCATGTTTAATCGAGTCTATGTTACGGCACCTTGCGATGTTTCCAGCAGCCTTTGATTCGTCAAAGGCATCATCCATTTGCACAACAAAAAATAATAAAACACCTCAACTACGAGCATGGTTAGATTTCACCTTTTCAGGTGAATACGTAGGCAATCCTTTGTTATGCAAGAAGGATACAACCACAACACCCAAACAAAAATTCACACCTCACCTCAAATAAAACACCTGAACTATGAGCATGGTTTGATTTCACCTCTTCAGGTGAATACATAGGCACTCCTTTCTTATGCAAGAAATATACAACCACAACACCCAAACAAAAATTCACAGCCCAACTTAAACAAAACACTTGAACTACGAGCATGGTTTAATTTCACCTATTCAGGTGAATACGTAAGCAATCCTTACTTACACAAGAAGGGTGCAACCATCCCCACACACAACAATAACAACCCATACAAACTTAAAAAAAAAAGCATCCCCTTTTCTCAAAACAACAAAGAACAAAAAAGAAACAAAAAGCCTTTCTCCATTCCCTCAAAAATCCCCTTCACATGTGCAATGTTTAGGATAATTCAAACCGAATTACCTTTACAAGATGGATGAAACAAACAATAAATGTTCACAACATTTTTTTAGCATAAGTAATCCTCTTATTTAATTAATAATGGGAAGGATTACAAACTTGACAACAATAAATCTAAACAAGTGCATGACTTGCCAAGCTAGAGTGTTGACTAAGACATCATACATAACTAATACAACACAATAAAAATACACAAATGCTAATACAACATAATAATAAAGCGGGTAATGGAGGTCTTCACTCTTCCATTCTACCCTTGCCTTTGCCTTCGGGGTACATCTTCCCTTTGTTCTTCTTACTAGACTGCCGAGCATGGGCTTCCTCTTCAGAACGGATCCTCAATGGATTCACAACGGCAACGACACCCGAGCTCATATACGACCCTATACTTGGCCCAAGCCGAGACCATACGTGGCCCAATGCCTCCTTGGGACCCAAGCTTCTCTTATTCGATGGCCTCATCATATCCGGGCTCACATCATCGCCAAAGTCGTCAAAGTAGGCACGGTTTGCCTTGCCAACCTCCCTATACTTCAAATCTACGACTTCGTCTTTTCGAAACTTTGATCTTTCTTGCAAGGTTTGAGCTCTTGACCATTTGACATAAGCGGGAGTCACCCATGTCGTTGAAGCAGGGTTTGGCACCTCCCAATTCGGCTGAGTGGTTCACCATCTCTCGAAAACCTCCACAAGCTTAGAGTTTTGAAAAATACTCTCTTTGACGAGAGTATCTTGAGCGGGCACCTTTTGTTCACGGCCCATTTACCTCATGAACCTTTCCAGATAAATAAAGGAAGCAACCTTCAAGCCCACAACCATAAAAGAGGAAGAAGAAGCGGCCGGAGCGGGCAACCCCGTAAAGGACCTCATGGGCCATCACGACACCACTCAACGAATGTGAGGACCACCCCCTCTCCACCATTTTCGAGGTCCAATAGGCCTCGGTGCATGCAAAGCTATCCGCATACAATTTCTTCCTCATAGTAAGATGACGAAAGGAGTAATAAGAATATTTAACCGGAGGCTCAACCTACCTTCGCCTCTCCATAAGCCATACTTTGAGGATCCTTGGGGATCCAAATGAAGGGACTTCTCCACAAAGGCCTTTATTATCCAAAGCTTGAACAATCTCACCGAGTACTAACCATGAGGGATCCCACCCATGCTCCATTTGCTCGACAACATGAACACAGGTCATGCTACCATACCATCTTGGCCCCTCCTTCTTCAAAGCATCAACAAGAAGGTAAGCATGCACTAGGCAAAAGGCGAGAGCCCTTCTCCTATCCACCTCCGAGATATTGACATCCAAACGGTTTGAGAAGATGTTGATAAGATTCAACATGTCAACACCATGGGGAGTAAGGAGGAAGTTCACTTGGCTCACCGACAAGCTCAACATAGAACGAAACTTCTCCTTATAGCACAACCGAGTTGGAGGAAGCACCGGAGTACAACTCGCACACCCTCCAATAGCACCCACCTCTTCGGAAAGGGGGCAAATTTCACCTTTTGGGAAAACGAAAAGATGATGTTTCGCATCCCAAAAACGAGAGCATGCTTCAAGGAACAAGGATTGCACTTTGACTTGACGAAGCACCTACAATTGTGATAAAGGGTCAGAACTTCGTCTATTCTCCCTATCAAACTCTATTTATAATATCAACAAACTACTCTTAGTATATTAGTAAGTAAAGGTAGGATCCCAAGGGACAGGTATTGTATTGATTTATTGGTTGTAGAAAGCTATGTCTTTGGTGTCACAATTTGGGGTGAGTTTGAGGTTTGCAATCTAAACAAGTTAACAAAGGAAACGTAAACAAATTAAAGTAAAGCAAAGTAAGCAAATGGGGTTGTAAACAATTGATTAAGACACTAGGGTATCAAGGGTTCACAAGGGAATCATGGTGATATCACATAAACAAGTTTCATAGATGCAAGGAATTTATTGTTGTAGT
Source organism: Silene latifolia (assembly GCF_048544455.1). NCBI lineage: Eukaryota > Viridiplantae > Streptophyta > Magnoliopsida > Caryophyllales > Caryophyllaceae > Silene > Silene latifolia. The sequence goes on from NC_133534.1 coordinate 107,746,790, forward strand.
AGAATCGAGTTAGTTTATATCTTACAATTCCTAGGAAGTTTTGGGTCTCAGAGCCGAGTTGGTCAAAACTTTACAACACCTACAAGTCGACTTAATTCTTCCTATTCAACTATATAAATGGTCTAACAAGCCTTGAGTTAGTTTATGTCTTACAAGTCTTGTTGAAGGGATAAGAGATTCATGCTAGGTTGTTAATCAAGCATTTCATCAAGCATAACATGTGCATAAGTTGAAACTGTTAGGTTCATATACCTATTATTAGACTCTTCTAATAGTGAACTAATTAACTTTTTAATATGTGTTCTTTAGATCTAGTGCATGCATAACTAAATAAGAGATTAATAAGAAAAACAATGTCCCTTACATTGTTATATGGCTCGAAAATATGGGCACAAATAAGGTCACCTTACTTATTTGTTCTTGAGCTTAAATGTAATGGATGATCCTCCAAAATCCCAATGTAGAGATCCTCCTTCGATTGCACCCAAGACAAGTCCCTTAAACTATAATATTAATTAACTAGATTAATATAGCAGTACCCTTAAAATAATTCTAATAATATACTTATTACTACACTAGTAATCTTATATTTTGATTAGAATTTATGATGAACAACCTTTTGTTTTCTAAAACAAGTTTAGAGAGAAGTGGGAGAGTAGAGTAAAATTTGCATGTAAAATGAATGGATGAATAATAGAGTGAATAAGAGAACAAATTTTCTTCAAATAAGAGGAAGGGAAACCGGTTGGGTGAGGAGCAAAATGCCAAAGGATGGCATCTCCTTTTTACTTTTGTTCTTTACAAGTAAATAGGTGTAAGACTACCTACACAATAGGTAATCATAATGTTTTATTTAACCATTAAATAAAACACCCACTCACCCACACTTCCTCCAATATTTTGGTCCATTTGTATAAAATGGACTTCTATTTTATTTTGTCAATTTGTCATATATCACACAATATGTTACATGTAGTATGTCACATGTTATTAATTAATTTAATGCATATTTATCAAATAAATATCATTTTAAAAATTAATTAAATCACATACAACAAATCGACTATTGATTCTTGATCACATAAATAAAATGGGTCATATAATTATAATTCACAATATATTGTAATTATAATTAACCATTCATTCTTATCTCAATTGTTTCATAAACAATAATCAATTTTAGTAATAAAGTATTTTCATTACTAAAATAAATCTTATTTAATCCAATTACAATAATATATAAATATTCTCTCCCACAAATGAATTGTTCAATTTTAAGGAATTTATTAACTTGTATCGTCATACAATTAATCAATTTGTCTATTAAGGGAATTGTCCTTTAGGTGTGACCTTAAGGGATCAACTGATCACCACCGTCAAACGACAGTAATGTCTAACTCTAGTTAGCTGATCATTACTGATTAATGTTGATCAGTTGACTATATAAATGAGTCATCCCTTACGTATTCTTAATATGAGATTTAAACATGTGATCACACTATTGTTGAGGACACATATTCCAAAAATCTCCCACTTGTCCGAGACAAGTGTGCGTCACAAATTCTCATGTGCTATTACAATCTCCCACTCAATGCAAGGTCTCTCGCAGGTCGTACTTGTACTTGATCATATCTTGAGTGGTTTCCTTGATCTGGAGAGTAACTGTATGACCTGAGTTATCTACCGTAGATACCTTCCGAGCGTGGCAACGCATTTTCAGTTCACTACTCCTCGAGTGGCCTTGAGATTTCAAATAACCTTGACAAAGGGGTGGATAATTCCTATCGCACTATTCCCTCATTTAGCCACAGTTCATCATAACCCGAAATATATTCATTTGACCTCGGTTACGACAGTCGTAAAGCATAAATCAAAGCCAACCAGAAAATTGTGCCAACTTGGGCGAATAGTCTCTAGTCAAAAGAATTGACTCATAAGAATACTATAACAGCTCTTGCCACGACCGGGCTTTATGAATTACCAGAACTCTATAAGCGGTCACTACCCGACAGAGTGTCCCATACAGTTTGTCTATGTGATCGAATAGTCATCCCATATGACTCTATGGCACTTGAACTTGCCATCAATCGCATCACACTCTAGTTACTTCGAGACGTCACCTCCTTCAAGTAACTAGGGGCAAATACTATGTCAATCCAGTTCACTTTAATGGGGTTCAATTTGTCTCTACAACGAATTTAGATATAACAAGGTAATGGGTGAGTTTAATAAAACTCAAACGATAAATGCGATTATCATATATGAATAGTCAATACTCTATTACTACTTCATATCTTATAATCTATAGTGTACCTTTTACACTAGTTGAAATGCAATAAAAGCTTGGCAAGTGGCTATACCATATATCCGTATATTCCAACTTTATTAATTGCTATTTCCTTCTATTCAATGTTATTTCTAATAACATGAATTTAGCAAAGTATATGTCTAGTCTTCTTACCAGACTTGGGCTCTTTAACTTGAAAGATGATCCCACTATTATCACATAACTTGTGATAAAGTCTTTGGTAGAGGAATCTACTCTCATTCTCTACGTTGACCATTTTATCACAATTTACTTAGATTCCTTTTGTAGAATTTGCAATGTACGAAACTAAACACTTTTCTAGTCTCTTACTCCTAAGTCAATAAAACAGCCTACGATTTCGACAAATCCTTTTCGGTTTGGAAACTAAAGTTTGTGCAACCTTTCAACACACAACTCAGCATATCATCCAATCATATGAACGAATCCTTGATTCACTTCAAGAATCCGAAAGGATGTTCTTTAAGGCTTTCACAAGACCATCTTATGAAGTAACTTGTTATTAACTTATTATGCTCCAAGCATATGATTCATCACGGCATGTGCGTCTGTTGGCATACATGATCGTTCTAATGGCGGAAACATTAGCAACCGATTTCATGTGATCGACAACTTAATAGGTTCAGTGAACGACTATGAATCCATCATAGCAATTCCATTTTCATCACCATGAACAACCTACTTAACCTTGTTGATGTTAAACAGATATGTAAGAACTTATCACCATAAGGCTCTAGACTATATGCCAATATTCTCTCAAATTCAACACATATATTCGTAAATCTCGAATACATTACATCTTTTCCTAGTCTCCCAATCACTCTTTCACAGAAGAGAGCATTGGTACATTATTCTAAATAAGTAATATGTTATCAACATATAAGACATGGAAAAATAATTCTGGCTCCCACTTAACTTCATGTATAAATATGATTCATTATCAATGTGAATGAAACCATTCTCAATTATCACATGAATGAAAAATATGATTATTACAATCCTTTGATGCTTGCTTAAGACCATTCTAGGATCACTTAAGAAAGCTCCGCATAATACGTTAGGATTCTTAGATCTTTATCTAAGGTTTTGTGTTCCATACACATCCTTTTCTAAATTCCCATTTCAGAAAAGCGAATTTTTTATATTATTTGCCATTTTTCATCAAAATGAAATGTGGTAATTCCTAACATGATTTATCTTGATTAACATCTTTATGTAAATCTATGCACTTAGGTGCTCTAAAGCTCTATTCACTTTAAGGAGACCATCGCCTTAAAGTAAATCTACTCTTGAGTAACAATTTTTGGATTGTAATGCTATGGCTCGTTTGTAACAAGGTCGATTTGGGACAAGGTCATAATACCATTACTTTCGAAAAGCAACATTTTAACAATAAGACATGTGTGTTATACTCCCACTCTATCTTTATAGATTATAGTTCTATTACTTTCAAAAAGTAACACATTAACTATAAGACATGTTTGTAACGATCACATAAATAAAATGAACTTCCATTTTATTTTGTCAATTTGTAATATGTCACACAATATGTTACATGTAGTATGTCACATGTTATTAATTAATTTAATGCATATTTATCAAATAAATCTCATTTTATAAATTAATTAAATCACATACAACAAATCGACTAGTGATTCTTGATCACATAAATAAAATGGGTCATATAATTATAATTCACAACATATTGTAATTATAATTAACCATTTATTCTTATTTCAATTGTTTCACAAACAATAATCAATTTTAGTAATAAACTATTTTCATTACTAAAATAAATCTTATTTAATCCAATTACAATAAGATATAAATATTCTCTCTCACAAATGAATTGTTCAATATTAAGGAATTGATTAACTTGTATCGTCATACAATTAATCAATTTGTCTATTAATCAGTAATGATTAGCTAACTAGAGTTAGACATTACTATCGTTTGACGATGGTGATCAGTTGATCCCTTAAGGTCACACCTAAAGGGCAATTCCTTAATAGACAAATTGATTAATTGTATGACGAAATAAGTTAATCAATTCTCTAAAATTGAACAATTCATTTGTGAGAGAGAATATTTATATCTTATTGTAATTGGATTAAATAAGATTTATTTTAGTAATGAAAATACTTTATTACTAAAATTGATTATTGTTTGTGAAACAATTGAGTTAAGAATGAATGGTTAATTATAATTACAATATGTTGTGAATTATAATTATATGACCCATTTTATTTATGTGATCAAGAATCACTAGTCGATTTGTTGTATGTGATTTAATTAATTTATAAAATGATATTTATTTGATAAATATGCATTAAATTAATTAATAACATGTGACATACTACATGTAATATATTGTGTGTCATATGACAAATTGACAAAATTAAATGGAAGTCCATTTTATACAAATGGACCGAAATATTGGAGAAAGTGTGGGTGAGTGGGTGTTTTGTTTTATGGTTAAATAACACTATGATTACCTATTGTGTAGATAGTCTTACACCTATTTACTTGTAAAGAACAAAAGTAAAAAGGAGATGCCATCCTTTGGCATTTTGCTCCTCACCCAACTGGCTGGTTTCCCTTCCTCTTATTTGAAGAAAATTTGTTCTCTTATTCACTCTATTATTCATCCATTCATTTTACATGCAAATTTTACTCTACTCTCCCACTTCTTTCTAAACTTGTTTTAGAAATTAAAAGGTTGTTCATCATAAATTCTTATCAAAATATAAGATTACTAGTGTAGTAATAATTATATTATTAGAATTATTTTAAGGGTACTCCTATATTATTCTAGTTAATTAATATAATAGTTTAAGGGACTTGTCTTGGGTGCAATCAAAGGAGGATCTCTACATTGGGATTTTGGAGGATCATCCATTACATTTAAGCTCAAGAACAAATAAGGAAGGTGGCCTTATTTGTGCCCATATTTTCGAGCCATATAACAATGTAAGGGACATTGTTTTTCTTATTAATCTCTTATTTAGTTATGCATGCACTAGATCTAAAGAACACATATTAAAAAGTTAATTAGTTCACTATTAGAAGAGTCTAATAATAGGTATATGAACCTAACAGAAACTACAACAAGCAAGCATTCATATGAACTTATTAAGTAAAGATCTACCCCATGATTAATTCCACTAATCCTTCATTAACCCTAGTTACGAGACTACTCACTCATGATCATGTAAAACATGCTAAAAATGGTGTCAATCATATTAACAAGTCTAAACATGATGAAAGACTGAAACTATAAACGGGGTTTAAGTAAAGAGTAGAGAAATTGTACCAACTTAGTTTCATCAAATATAAAGCAAAGAATAATAGAAGAAAACTTGATGAATAATGAAGAGTTGTCAATTCTCCAATAAACCTCAAATAGTCTTCAAATTACCCAAATAAATCTAAGAACATTTGAATAATTAAGAAAAGACTAAGATGTGATTAAGACTGAATTATGTAATTGGATTGAATTAATAACTTGGATTAATCTAACATAACCTCCTAATAAAACTTGATTAAAGCTTGGTAATAAAACTAGGTAATAATCTCCTAATACAATGAAGTATTTATACTAAGTACAAGTATTAGGGTAACTAAGGCCTTAAATAACGATTAAGTTCCTAAAATGAAGATTAACGCCTTGCAAGTCCTCCATGGAGACGTCCGACCTGCCCCTTTTAGATGCTTATGTTGTAAAGAAAAATGCCCGTCCTGCTCACGGGACGCTTGGGCTGAGTCTTGGGACGCCCGTCCTTTGTTTTGGGACGCTCGGGCCGTGCTTGGGACGCCGTACCTAAGGTCATCTTTGATTCTTCTTCATTTGGTTGCCTCATGATCCGTGGGGATCACTGAGGAGCCATGGGGATCCTTCATCATTGAACAAATACTTGTTATATTGACTTAGGCCTTTTGTATTGGTCTCCTCTTTGTTGCTTGGTCGTTATATGCGATCCATTTAGCTGCGTTTTGCTCCATATAAGCAAGGTTAGCATTTCTCTCCTAGCAAGGAAACAAAATCTCATAGAATATCCAAAGTAGGAAGCCAAAGATAAGAAACGACCCTAATGCATGCAAGAAAGCATAGGAACGAGGCTAGTTAGGGGTCTAAATGTGTGTAAATACGAGTCGCATCAAATATCCCCAAACCGAACCTTTGCTCGTCCTGAGTAAAGAGGTGACTAAAACTATGACCTTTATTTACAACCTAGCCGATGTGAGACAATTAGTGGGTCTCACTCCCTTCATTCAACTCACAACAAGACATATATGAGGTAAGATGCCTTCTTGCAAGGCAAGGTGGGGTTTGCCAAAATGGCGATGCGTCCAAACATTAAGCAGAAGAAAACTAGTAAAAGGATGCATATACAAAAGAATAGCCACTTCCCTCATCTAAGTGGCGAAAATAATATATAAGGGAAGCAATTTAAGGGTACACACTCCACCATAGATATTAGTTCTCTTAGTTACTAAGTCCAAGAGGATACAAACAAGTCACCTCCAAGTTTTGTTAAACTAGGCTACTTTCGTCCACAATTGCTAAATGCTTTTGTCAAGGGCGATCAGATGGAGGTGGACTGATGATCCTTATGATGTTACTGGCATAAGACATGAAAAATCTCGGATTCTCTACAAGTGTAAAGGCCAAGGATCGTCCCAAGCTCAAAAAGGTGGCATAACAAAAATGATTTTTGGGAATGAAGTGCTCAAGTCAATTAAAACAAGAATAGTGGGTTTGACTAACATTCAAAATTTGACCTCAATTCAACTTCCGCATATCACATTTCAAAACTTTGAGATGGGGTTTGTCCCTCATTTGCTAATGTCCTTTACTTTCGCCAATCGCTTATTAGGCAATAGGTTAACCTCTAGACAATAGCTCTTGGTGTAATACCCACATACTCCATGTGCCTTACCAGGACCACTTAAGGCATGGGAATGCTACCATCTCGGTTTCCCGAGGCAATGTATATCAAATAGACAATAACGAAACAGACTTTAATAAATACATTTAAAGTGATACATGTCCAAACCAAAACTTTTAAAAGGAAATACAACTGTTCCAAAATGCTAACTCAAATAAAGTAAATAAATGTTCAAAACACAGCGGAAGACTTCTAGACATCTCGTGGTGACTCAACCCAGATATCCCCTGCACATCCATCTTATACCTGCTCAATAAATGCTCACCATCCTTGAATGGATCACCACAGTTTTCAAAACATTTAAACGGGGTCAGTTACTGATTACACAAAAATAGTACAACAGAAACAATACACACTCACTCAATCTCCATCATAACTCCACACACCTGACTACACACTAAAGTGTGTAGTCCTGCCAGAATACACATCGCAACAAGTATTCCACTCTGCCAGTGGGGGACCGCAACCGTTCCCACCTAAGCTCCGCTCATCTCATCCGAGCAATAACCCATGTTCCTTAATGTGCACATCCCCTCTGTGGCGGGTTCCACAGAGGGCGAATCAAGGGCGTGAATCCACTCCCGCAAGTGACTCCACTCATCTGAGGACGCACCTCAAGAACCACAGACAAACAATCACAACCAACCACATTATTCAACAATAATTACCAACTACCAATTGTAATACGATATGAATTAACAACAATAACCAACCATTAACAACACTATGTAATCAATAACCGAGTAGGGAAACCCTACCTCAAATAAGCAACCACGAGACCGTCACAAGCAGCTAATCAGTAATGCTCCTCTACGAAACCTCCTTCTATAATCACATATTTATACAATTAACATCTACTCAACATAATACTCCAAAACCCCCAATTCTACCCAATTAGGGTTTTAAACAAAATCAACAAAACAATATAAAAACTATACAAGGATCTTATCCTTGACACGACGAACTCAACGACGTAAAGAATGTGACGATCCGACAACCTTAGCCCTTGGGATTTGATAATAACGCGAAGAACAAAGCAACGTAACTCTTTTCTCTCTTGGGAAGGTTTTTTGAAAAGTAAAAGTGATTAAGAAAGATGACGGAACCTTTAAATACTAATCACGCGTTATTAACAAAATCCAGCTAAAATAACTCGTAAAACCAACTTACTCGATCGAGTAAGTGACTTACTCGATCGAGTGCCCCTTACTCGATCGAGTGTCACACGTACTCGATCGAGTACTGACACGGCTATCGCAACCCTATCAAAGATAAAACCTAACGGTCTCAACTAAAATGTAGCAGAGGCAATCGAGTATCGAATCCACAGGGAGGTAATGTAATTACAGCTGTCTATTTCTAATCCTATGGTAACAATTGGGGGTTTGTTTGAAATTGGTTCTAAACTACGAAGTTTGAAAAGAAGAGAAATAAAATAAAGAGCAGTAAAGGCAATGAAATACGATTAAACTATCAAGAAGAGAGGGACATGTCGGGATTTCGGTTCACTACGGTAGTCCAATAACTCAGCTGTAAATGATTCAGACGAACTAATGTGAGACGGATGTTAAAAGGTCCTTTCGGTCCACTTTCTATCCTAAAATACCACTAACTTAACTTTCGTCCTCATTAGGGTAGTCTACTGTTTATAGCAGGCCTATTTAGTCCAATCTTTCGATCCAGGATTAATTTTAGCCAGATTAATGGGTGACATAGAAGCGTGCACTCAACTAGGTCGGGAATTACAGTTAAATTGCTATAGTGACAGAGTCTCGTAATTAATTCATCTGATTCATCTACTAAATCGTCATCTTCCTACCGCAGATTCCCTAATCCCAACATGAAGGGAGTTTAGCTACTCATATCGGTAATTAAACTAACAGCAGACAAATTTCCAGCAGAAAACATAATGAATAAACAATAAATCGCAATAATGAAAATTAGGGCAAAGGGAAATAAGAGCACAATTGAGAAATTAAAGCAACAAATGATTATTATTAAATAAGGGAGAGAAAGGATTACAATCAGTGCGAATCCGGCATAAAGAACAACTGAATCCGAGTGAAATAATCCCGAAATAAAAGCAACAGTAGGGAAAAGCAAAGCAACGTACTAAAGTTACAGTAGAGAGTTTGATAATATGATAGATAGTCCTAATTAACCTAGTAATGCGTGCTTAAATAGCAAACAAAACAAGTTTATGCGAAATAAAACATCACGCGGGCTAATTAAAGCCCAAACCCATAAAAACCACTCGATCGAGTGGATTAAACCACTCGATCGACCAAATTCTCAGCAAAAGTTACTCGATCGACCAAATGATTACTCGATCGAGAACTTGGTCTTGTGCAGCTTAGTCGATCGAGTAAAATGTTACTCGATCGAGCTTTAGAGGGTGTAGAAACCACTCGATCGACTGGCAAACAGCTCGATCGAGTGATTATGTCTTCATTTCGGCTCACGTCTTCACCCAAGTGCCTCGTAGTGCGTGCCACGACGCTTCCAAATGCAGCGTCTTACTCTGGGATAATCCCGTCTCTTCTAAATGCATGCAAAAAGGACGAAAAGGAGTATGGTTCCACTACTTTCACGATCATTCCTACAAAAAGGACAAAATACACCAAAGTAGCCAATTCGGGGCAAAATACCATAAAAACAGTATAGAAATGCATCGAAATACGTGCTGAAATAGGCTAAAAAGACTATACATTAGGCACATATCAAATCTCCCCAAACCAAACCTTTACTCGCCCTCGAGTAAACTCAAAACTAAACTAATGGAACGGAAATGATAACTCAGAGCTAGCTTAACTTGTCTACTTGAACCAATTTAATGCAACAAAAATCAACAGTTAAAGCCAAGCAGTTAATACGCAAACGAATTATAAGCTGTTCAGAAATAAAGCTGACCTATCGACCTTGCAAGACCAACAAAACTGGACTCTCTCGTGGTCACTCTTCTCTCATGAAGCAAAGGACAAATGTATTATGTAATAGAGAGAAGAAAAGACAGTCACTCACCTAACCGCAACCTACATAGCATGCATGCAACAAAAATGAAAGATAATTCTAGTACTAATGCACAAATTCCAACCGATAATGTCCGTCACAGCCGAGGGTTTGCAATTAATATGGGAATAGTGAGGTTCAGGTGAGAAAAGGCAAAACAAGTTATGGAAATGTGGAGGTAAAAGCGCCAAGCTAGTTCCTAACAAGACCATAATGAAACCATCCGGATCTCAACTGACTGAACAACTAAGTACAAGTGCCCTTCACTTGGCACGAAACTCACTAGACTCAAAGCACAATCTCCTCAAAAAATATGGGATAGAACGGAGGAGTCAGACGGTCACAAACTTCCCTTTTAAAAACACCGTCTGAAACAACTAACTGAAACAAACAATCCTTTTCGATTGTACGTCTTCAAACATCTTCTCAACTCTGACAAGAGGGCACAACTGTTTTCACAATTTTTTTCTCTCTTTTTTTTTTCGTTCCAGCTCTTTTTTTTCTGTTTTTCATCATCTTTTTTTTCTTTCTTTTTTTTTCTTTTTCAATACTTTTTCCTTTTTCTTTCCTCCTTCCTTAATACAAACACCAACTCCAAACAAGAATTACGGACCAAACTACAATGGAAAACATACCACAAAAGAACATACTAACTAGCTTGACTAGGCAGGCTTAGTTTGGAATGTAGCTAATGGGTCAAAAAGGCAAGTTTTGGCTAATGTGGAGCTAAATGGGTGAAAGATATAAATAAAGGGGAATTTGCAAGACCCTCCCTGCATGTGACACCAACCACAAACCCGAATATGTGCATTTGACGAGAAATTGAATGTCATAAATGTGCAAATGAGATGAACATGTTATGCAAGGAGTACTACTCTCAAAATTCCTAATGAACTGGTCATAAATGGCACCAGTTGTGGCTCTAAAAACTCAGAATTTGTAAGTAGTTTGCCAGTTTATAGGTCAAGTCTAAACAGTCAGCTTATATTTGAACAGAAATTCGTAGATTATGCGTATGAGAAAGCTAATAACTATCAATAAAAGTGCAAGGCTCAAGTAAAATGACAAGTTATAGTGCAATTTCATCACGGGAATCTACCGTTCCGACTCAACCTATATGCAAAAATAAACGTGAAATGTTTTTGAATTTTTGAAATTTTCTAATTTTTTTTTTTTTTTTTCATTGAAAATAAACAACAATGCAAGCTGAAAAATTAAACGTGAATGCAAGACAAATGCAGATGCAGACTCAAAAGGATGCAATACCCTCCCCAAACCAAAACGGACAACGCCCTCGTTGTCCTCCAGCATACACCAACAGAAATATGGGTGAACGGGAAAATACAACCAACAAAATAAAAATAGAGGAGACAAAATGAAAAGAGTAGGAGGTACATACAAAAACGAACTTCCCCAAACCAGCCAGAAAACTGGGGAAGTGAGTAGACTAGTAGTTACTCGTCGTCGTCGTCGCCTCCCTGGTACGCCGACACAACAAGACGGTTTCCCCAAACCAGCAACAAACTAGGGGAAACTCTAATCGTCATCTCCAGCCACATCCTCCGCAGCCGGTGTAAACGGGGGGTCCCTCGCCTCCTCTCTGGCAGCTCGCTGTGCCGCCTGCTCAGCCCGCAACCGCACCTCTCGTGCTACCCTAATTGCGAAAGTTAAGCTAATAACATTTTAGGGCGAATTGAGACCGAAAGAAGATATTCGTTGCCCCTTAGACCGACACATCGACTGATCTGTGACCATAGCTGTGGTTAACTGACGTTTATTGATGACCCGAAATCCTAGTTCCCTTCTCTTTATTGTTAATTTCCTCTATTTTTATCTCTCTTTCCTTAGTCTCTTAATAGTTTTAGTAAAACAATTTAAACCCCCAATTCTGTAACATTCTGACAGACCGAATTAAACAGATAGATAGCAACTCAGCCTCCCTGTGGAGATCGACCCTACTTACCACTGACTTCTGTTAGTAGTACTTAGGTATTTTATTTTTGGTACATAACGACCAGTATCATCTTGTGTTGGGTTTTGTTTTGGTTGTTGTGTCGGGAGTATGGTAGTATGTCTTTTCTTTGTTATGTTTTGAACTTCGGGGACGGAGTTATTTTTAAGGAGGGAAGACTGTAATACTACGGTTTTATGAGTCTCTGAGTACTCTATCGAGTGGGCCTGTTTATTGTTTGAGAAACAATAGAGATAAGAATGAATGGTTAAATATAATTATAAGATGTTGTGAATTATAATTATATGACCCATTTTATTCATGTGATCAAATATCACTAGTCAATTTGTTGTATGTAATTTAATTAATTTGTAAAATGATATTTATGTGATAAATATGCATTAAATTAATTAATAACATGTGAAATACAATATGTGACATATTGTGTGACAAATGACAAATTGAAAAAATAAAATGGAGGTCCATTTTATGGAGAGTGGACCGAAATGGAGGGAGTGTTAGTGGGTTTTGGTTGGTTTTATTTTATTTGATAAAATGGCATGATGATGTCTACCTACAACTAGCCTTACACCTACTTTTACACATCTAACACATCCAATTCTTGTGAAGAGAAAAAGAGGAAAGTAAGATGCCCCTTTGGACACACCCTACCCGGCCTCACCTCCTCTTTATGAGAACTTTTGTTCTCATTTTTGACTCATTCATTCACTTCCTCCACATGCAAATACTCTCATATTCTCTCAATCTCTCTAAAAACAAGGTTTTTAGATTCACAAGCATTTGTTCATCCATTCTAATATCTAATAAAGATTGCTAGTGTAGTAATAGTGATAATATTAGAATTAATTTTAAGGATACTAGTTTATTAATCTAGTAAATTAGTATACTAGTTTAAGGGATAAGTCTTGGGTGCAATCTAAGGAGGATCTCTACTTTGGGATTTTGGAGGATCATCCAACACATTAAGCTCAAGAACAAGTGAAGGAAGGTGACCTTACTTGTGCCCTATATTTCGAACCATCAAACAATGTAAGGGACATTGTTTTTCCTCATAAATCTCTTATTTTTTTATGCATGCACTAGATCTAAAGAACAAATAATTAAGAAGTTAATTAGTTCACTATTAGAGGAGTCTAATAAGTGGTAAATAAAGGGGAGTCTACCCGTAGTACCATCTGTACCGGAATACCCTTCAGTAGTCTTTGTGGACTACAAGCAGAGGGAGAGGTTTGTAGCATTGCAGGCCCGAAAGATGAGACCCACCCGTTGTGTGGACACCACACTTCTGGATGACCTGGGGATTGAGACGGATGTCCGTCATATCTTTGAGACATTGGGATTCACAGGACTGTACCGTTTGCGGAAACATACCTATCCTTTTCTAACCTTGGAGTTCATGAGCTCATTTAAATACGAGCCGGCTGAGCAATCTGTCCAATTCCGTTTTATGAACACGAGTTTCGTGTTAACCATGGACCTATTTGCTTCTCACCTTGGGTTGGCTAAGCCTCCCAAGAAATATTCACCGTGGTTGATAAACTAGTCGACCAAATCACACGACTAGAAGACAAAATCATGAGAATGAGGTAACTAGCTACGATCAATGAAGTATGGGCTGATGATGATGAGGACGAGTACCTCATTGAAAACTCCCTAGCCAAGGAAATAGTCCAAAATGGTGAAGACCAAAATGTGGACCACCTAACTCGTTCAGGGCGTCCATATCAAAGTACTACTCAAAATAGTCCAACCAACGTTGTCACACCAAATGATAACGAAGATGACTCAACTGACCATTTGCTCAAGCAATTACAGAAGACAAAGGCTGATCTTTCAGTCTGGCAATTAGTAGCAAGCTCATTCCCACATCGCCAAGCTTTACTGCAAGCTTTGGCCAAGCTAAATGTAGCACATAACTCGACACCCGAAGATGTAGTCAACTTGGTCTTCCAAGAATCACCGAAGCTAAGTAATCCTATTACTTTCTCAGACGAAGATTTGCCACCTTTTGGCGCTAGTCACAACTTGGCTCTTTACATCACTGTCATTTGTCTAAAGAAGAACGTGCCAATGACCTTGGTAGATGATGGCTCTGCAGTCAACGCCATACCCTTCAAAACGGCATACAAATTAGGCATGAAAGAGGCGGATTGGACCCCTACCAATCAAGTTGTTCGCGCATACGATGGTACACGACGAAAGGTAGTAGGACTTGCTAGCCTAACCATAGCCACAGGGCCAATTGAGCGAAAGGCTAACTTCCAAATAGTGGACATTGAAGCTTCCTTCAACATACTCCTAGGAAGACCTTGGATTCACGCTTCCAAAGCGGTGACATCCACCCTTCATCAAAAGATCAAGATCCCACTAAATGGCAAAGTGGTGACGATCACTTCGTCACCCATCAAGGCAATAATCGAAAAGAAGTCGAACAATCAAGTCCTTGCAGACCCAGTGTATGAACTTGGGGGCTTCCAAAGCATAAGTGTCATAGAAATCGAATTGGCACCCTTATACTATGATCCCTACTCCAACTTGGTGGTCAACCACATACTCAAATCCCAGGGATACTTCCCTGGAATGCCTTTGAACCCTATTCGAAGAAACACCTTCGCACCATACAAGGAAGGCAACTCAAAGAGGATACCACTCGGGCTAGGGTACAAACCCACTAAAGAAGAGGTTCTCGAGATGCTCGCTCAAGTTCAAAACCGTAAGTATGTAGGAGTCCAAATGCGACCCTATCTCCCTACCCTAAATGGGTACTTTGTTAAGGAAGGAAGTCTAGAACTATTTCACGGATTTCCCGAGCCTTGGCATTATCTCGAGAGGAAGCTAGCCGGAATCAAGATCTTTCACGATTGCTACTTCATCCCTCCAGAAACAGTTCCTACCGTCAAAACCCGTCAAGCACCTTGCTTAGACAAACAAGCTGTTAGTCTATTGTTCGGAGAAGATCGATTTGTTAGAGCCGCGCAGGATGAGATCATTACCATGATACTTCATGACGATCACTTCAACCCTACCGCGTTAATCACAGAAACTAACGCGAGTCAGCAGAAAGGATGGAGAAAATCAATCAAGTGGACCAACAATCAAGGAAGACTCTTCAAGCTCACCACTGGAGAAGGAGAGATGTTCAAACGAGAACCAGAAGACTATGAATTCGAGTCGGAGTCGGAGTCTAGAGAAGTCACTAAGGAGTCACCTCCTGTCGTCATCCCCACTCCCTTTGTTTCTCCTAGTTTAGCCTCAAATAGTAACAGTATTTCGGGAAATTTCCCAACCACTGTCCCTTTGCCGCCACTGACCGCAGATCAGATGGCTTCTTTGTTTCAACTTTTCTCAAACTTTAATATGAATAAATCAGGTTCTGCTTATTCTTTGTGTTATCTTGAGTGCAATTCTGTTTACGATGATACTGAGGATGACCAAGACCCAGACTCAATCGAAATACCTCCCTACGTAGCCAAAGAAATACTACAGGAAGGGGAAGGGGGACCAGTAATAGAGGACACCGAACCCATCAATGTAGGAATCGAACTAGAACCCCAAGAACTTAGGATAGGGCCGGGACTACCTTGAGCTCTACCAAAAGGGCCAATTTCATAGACCTCCTAAACGAGTTCAAAGATGTTTTCGCTTGGTCCTACAAAGACATGCCAGGGATCAACTACGGGATATCGCCGAACATAGAATCCCGATTAAGCCAGGTTTCAAACCTGTAAAACAGAAGCTTCGGCGAATGAGAACGGAATGGGCTCTCAAGATTAAGGAAGAAGTTGATAAGCAATTCAAAGCCGGGTTCATCAAAGTTTCCGAGTATTCTGACTGGGTAGCCAACATAGTACTTGTACCAAAAAAGGATGGGAGAATCCGTGTTTGTGTTGATTTTAGGGACTTAAACAAAGCAAGTCCTAAAGATGACTTCCCTCTACCACACATCGATATATTGGTGGACAATACTGCAGACCACGCATTACTATCCTTCATGGATGGATATGCGGGCTATAACCAAATCAAAATGGCCATAGAAGACATGCATAAGACCGCCTTCGTCACTCAATGGGGAACCTATTGCTATACGGTCATGCCGTTTGGATTGATCAATGCCGGAGCTACATATCAACGCACCGCAACAACACTCTTACATGACATGATGCACAAAGAAGTTGAGGTATACGTAGACGACATGATTGTCAAGTCAAAGGATAGAGAGGGGCATATTGCGAACCTTCGCAAATTTTTCGCAAGACTACGAAAGTACAACATGAGACTCAATCCTCAGAAGTGCGCATTCGGAGTAACGTCTGGCAAACTTCTGGGATACGTCGTTAGTCAACGAGGTATAGAGATAGACCCTTCCAAGATCAAGGCTCTGATCGAAATGCCGCAACCTCAAACAGAAAAAGAAGTCAGAGGATTCCTAGGGAAAGTGCAGTATATAAGTAGATTCATATCGAAACTCACCATGATTTCCGAGCCCATCTTCAAGAAGCTCAAGAAAACAGACCACACCACGTGGGATGATGATTGTCAAAAGGCGTTTGACCGAATCAAAGAGATATTGGCTAAACCACCGAAACAGCCATGGGGGCCATGCTAGCTCAAACTGTAGGAAGTGAAGAAAGGGCTATCTACTACCTTAGTAAGAAGTTCTTGGAGTACGAGTGTAAATACTCACAACTTGAAAAGACATGCCTCGCTCTTGTGTGAGCAACGAAGAAGCTACGCCATTACATGCATAGCTACTCCGTCAAAATATACTCCAAAATGGATACAGTCAAATACCTCTTCGAGAAACCCGTCCTCAACGGATGCCTAGCAAGATGGACTTTAATGATCTCAGAATTCGACCTCAAATACGTGCCTCTGAAAGTTATAAAAGGTCGCGCCGTCGCCGAATTCTTTGCAGAAAATCCCATCAATGACGCACAAACGATAGACACTTGGTCATTTCCGGACGAGGATAAACTCCAAACTGATGTAGACTCCTGGGACTTTTACTTTGATGGAGCATCAAACTTAAGAGGATTTGGAATAGGAGTGTTGCTCATTTCTCCTGAATGCGAGCATACACCAATCGCTGTCGAACTCGACTTCGAGGTGACAAATAACGCTGCAGAATACGAAGCTTGTCTCATTGGACTACAAACGGCAGTGAGCTTAGGCATTAAAAACCTCCAAGTACATGGGGACTCATCCCTAATCATCAATCAAATTACGGGATCTTGGAAAATCCGAAGCGAAAGCCTAGCGCCATATCAAGCTAGAATAGACCAAGTTGCCCAATTCTTTGATCACGTGACATATCTACACCTACCTCGGGAAGAAAATCAATTTACAGATGCTCTTGCAAAACTCGCATCTTTGATTAATATGCCAGATGACATGGTGGAAATGCCTTTGTTCATCGAACGACGGTCAGAGCCAGCTTATGTCCACCAAATCACCGATGAAGAGGAAATCGCGCAGGAACCCTGGTTCCAAACTGTTTTAGCAGGATTTTCCTGGAGGGATCCGGCTTAGTTATATAGTGATCAGGGTATCTAGTTCTATAAGATTAGAATGGTATGAATAAATGACAAAGAAAGAAATGAGTATAAAGAATAACGTTTCTATTGTTTTGATATACCGGGCACAATGTTGAAAGAATATTCAAATGCTAAAGAGTAAAAAAGATAAAGTATAGATAAAATTAAGCAATAATGAATGAATTTACAATTGTTGGAAATCTCCTATTTATATTTTTCTCCCTTCTAACGTTTATATTGAGCAACGTCTATAATCAGCAACCTCTTCCCCAAATTGTAGGAACTGTCACCGGAATAATAGGGCATGCTTCCTATTAGCTTGCTTGACCCGTTCTCAATTCAACCAATCCTTAGCCTTTTCCTTTCTTTCCGTCCAGATTCATGGATTATATAGTTCTAGGTTTGGACTTGGTCTTCCTTGAGAATAGGGCACGGTTATTTAGCTTATACAATCGTATTTCTTGTTTATCTGCCTAATTCAGGCTATTTTCAGGAATCCGCCAAGCTATGATATACTGATTATCAGGCTTCTCTTCCAGGATTTAGTAGTCTTCTTGCCATAATATTCTTCACCAGCCAGATAGTAGTTAGTCTTGTCCGGTCTGTGTCTCAACCATTCAGCTTCATTGAGTCGGACCAGGTTATGGTCGACCAGTTAAATGGGCCTAACAATTGCCCCTTGACATTTTACCCGTCTTTGGGTCGGGCCGGGGGTGAAATGTCAATTTTTACCGGGTTAAACAATAAAGAGACTTACACTTAATTAATGACTCTTAGACTCCTAGTTACCGTTGGACACTATAACGGCTAGGTGATGTCATGCTGAGTGTTTTACAATCCCTAGGGTTTTCACACCGTTATAGGTTTTCTATAAATTCGGTATTTAGGGCAAGATTATCTTCCACCAAATTTCCTCCACTTTCTTTGCTAAATATTCTTCTAAAATTCTTCTGGAATTCTTCCATATTTCTCAGTAATCCGTTCGTATTTTTTCAACAATTTCTATAATAAATCAAACACTTAAGAACATGGGAGCAAAGAAACGCCCTACATCCAGAAAGTGCTGCTGCCGCGAGCCCGAACCTGTAAACGTCCAGGAAGAAGAAGTGATGGAGATTGATCCTCCTGCTCGCGCTGTTGCTTTTAAGTACCAGGATTCTGTTTTCACTGCCCTTCAATCTTTGGATCCTTACTTTCCTGAAGAGAACTTGTTGAAAACAAATTATGACAAGATATTAAGGGAGAAGAAAATAATTCCTGAATCGACCGAGGTATGGATTCTCGAGTCTTGTCCGATTAGGGCTAACTCGGGTATCACCTGGTTGGTTCTGTATTTTTGAATGGGCATTCAAAGCAGGCTGTAAGTTACCTTTTACTCCTTTAATGATTGACACCATCCGTGCTATGGAAGTGTCACCTTTTCAAATTATGCCGATGGTTTGGAAACTTGTTCATTCCATAGAAAATTTATGTGCTAAACACAATCTTGTGATTACTCTTAATGATATTAAGGCATTATATCATTTTAAAAATCCTTCTGTTGGTCGTTTTAATTTGAGAATTAAGTCAAAGATGACTCCATTAATTACTAACCTGGATTCTGGAGACGACAAGAGTTGGGCAAAGACTTTTTCGTTTATCCGGATGAGACTCGGGATCAGGCTTTGATTACCTGAGATATCCTCCTTTGGAGAGTGGTAGGTTTCCTGTATTCTTATTTTGCAGTTATATTGAGTGAGAGTGAGGTATATAAATCTTACCTGTATATTTTGTTTCTGTAATGTTTGTAGCTCCTGATTGGAATCACGATCCTCTGGATGAAGAGGCTATTGCAAGGATAGATGCTTTCCTTGCCATTCCTGAGGAAGAGAGGACCTGGCCAGCCTGCTTGGGCAGGGAATTGTTGCCCGGTATATGAAGACCAAACCGACGGGGTCGAGTACCCAAAGGCAAGCCTAGTTCTACTTGCTCTTTCTGTACGTCTTCTCGCATGCTTTTATTTTGGCTGTTGTCTTCTTGTCGCTTTTTGGTTTGATATTTACGTATATTTTTTATCTATCCAGTGTTTAGGTCTTCGCTAGGGTGGCTAGCTTTTCCGCCAAGGATTTGAAGGTGGGGTGGCTAGGATTTTTGAACAGTCCAAGAGCCAGGAAACTAGTGGGAGTGACAAGACTTTGGATATCCGATTTCGATGTCCGGCCTCCTCAAGATCCGCCCGGGATAGTGTCACCAGAGGTCGTCCGTGCTCAAAAAAGGAAGAGAGAGGATGATATTCTCGGAAGAGGAGGAAGGAGGGAAACGACCTATCCCGACCTGACCACTCAGGAGTATAAGGCAGGTGCCTGCTAGGATTGATGACATGGATGATGCCCGGGCTCGGATAGATGAGTTTTCTGTAAGGATGAGCGACCAACTGTTGTCTGCTAGTACCCTTGATTCGTCTACCAGGGTGGTTTCTATTCTGACTCTTCTTGTAACAAGGGCTGCTGAACTCGCTTCCCAGGCTAGAGAGGTCAGTTGTATCTGTTTTTTATAGTTTATATGCTTTTTGTTTTATCTTGTATTTCCCTAATTGATTTTGTATGTACGCAGGGGTTGGATGCTGGGCTGGCTACTGCTTGTCAGCTTAGGGACGCCCAGGCCAAGGTTACCAGCTTGGAGGAAAAGCTGGATAAGCTAAACCGTGACCTGCACTCATCCAGGGGTAACGAAGTGGTGCTCCAATCTCAGTTGGCGGCAGCTAAGGAGTCAACCAGGGCTGCTATAGTTTGTGAGGTGGCTGCAAAAAATGCTGAGAAGGCTGTCAGGCTGGAGTTGGAGGCTGAGAAGCAGGCAATGCAGGATCAGTTGAAAAAGAATGAAGAGCTTGCTGCTGAAAAGGAGTTAGTGGAGGCGAGGTTGGTGATGCGGCTCGGTACTTCTTCGGAAAAGGTCGGGTTGATGCTATGAGGGACCCGAGAATCGATCGGGTGATTGGAATCCGGACCGAGACGAGACGACTCTGGATGCTCGTATCCCGATTTGGCCAATATGGGTCAAGAAGAAGAAGTGGATTCCCCTCCTTCCAAGGCAAAGTCCGGTGATCGGGAGATGGTGGATGGTTGTGAGTCGGTTCATGGCTCAAAAATAACTTAGTTTTTTCTTTTGGGTTTTGGTCTATCCAGGGGGAATGTCCCTGGAATGAATTTTTAGAGTTTTAAGGAATTTTTGGCCCATCCCGGAGGGAATGTCCCTGGGATGGATGGTTATTAGGTGGGACCAGTATTTTGGGTGAATAAATATTTGGTCTTTGTTTTGTTTCTTTTTGTGTTTTGATAAGGTATTGATGTTGGATATGTCTTGGATCGCCGATTATTCGATCGATCGAAGCCGATTTTTGATCGGATCGGCGATTATTCGATCGATCAGCGATTATTCGACCGGATCGATCGCCGATTTAACGTGTTATGGGTGGGGTTGTTGCCTGTCTGGAGGGCTTATGACCCACCTATGTCATACAATTCAGGAATAGATTTTCCGGGCTTGTATGTTGAGCTCAGTATTTAAAGGCCTATTTTGCAACTGAATTTTGGGTATCGTTGGATATTTGGTGGGGTGGCCCCCAATCTTTGAGATTTGTTTTAATTAAAATGCAATATGTAAAACAAGTGTTGAAGATTTCGCTAAATGAATATGAGAATATAAATAAGTGTTTGGACATATAAATTGAAGAAATCATATACGGCATTTATTCATGTAATTGCAAGTATCATACATGTAGGTTCCAGGCAAGAAGTATTTGAAGTAAAGAGTTATACCTGGATTGTGCGATATATTCTATATGTGAAATAGTTTTAAATGTGTAATATTCCAGGCTCTCGGGATCATTTTGCCGTCCAGGGTTTGTAGTCTATAAGCTCCCTGGCCAACAATTGAATCAATCAGATAGGGGCCTTCCCAGGTTGGGGCCAATTTGCCAAAGATTCTTTTCTTTTGTGTTTTGGAAAACTTTCCGAGAACGAGATCTCCTACCCTGAATACCCTGGCTTTGTGAGTTTTGTTGTAGCTTCTCGCAACTCTTTCTTTGGTATCTTCGCTAATCGATGCTTGCCGCATCTCTTAGCTCCTCCGTTAAGTCCAGGCTATCCTCCATTAGAGGTATGTTGTTTGTTGTTGTGTTTAGGCTACACTGGCGATGGAATGTCCACCTCACCCGGATTATCGCTTCACATCCATAGACCAAGGAATAGGGGTTTGGCCGGTGGATGTTTTAGGCGTGGTTCAATCGTCACCCCAAAGGACCGGGGAGCTCTTGACCCATCTACCTTTTCTTCTTTCCGGCTTTTTCTTTATACGGTGATCACCACTTTGTTCTTGGATTCACTTGATTGTTGGCTTTTGGATATCCTGGCGTGGATGTTACCAGATTGATGTTCCATTGAGCACGAAAAGAAGGTCTTTGTTCTTTTTCCCACAAATTGTGTGCCATTGTCGCATACTATTTCGGAGGGGATGCCATATCTACATATGATATTATGTTTGATGAATGCTATGACATCTTTCTCCTTGACTTGCCTGTATGATTCAGCTTCTATCCATTTGGAGAAGTAATCAGTCATTGCTAGCATGAAAACTTTTTGTCCGGGTGCTTGAGGTAGTTTTCCTACTATATCCATGCCCCACTTCATAAATGGCCAGGGTGCGGATATGGAATGTAGTTCCTCGGATGGCTGATGGATATATGGTCCGTGAATCGACGGGCTTTGCATTTAGAGCTGAAATCCAGGCAATCGGCTCTTAAGGTGGGCCAATAATATCTGTTTCGAGTACTTTGCTTGCCAGGCTTCTTCCACCTTTGTGATTTCCACAGTATCCTTCATGGATTTCGATAATATCGCTCGCCTTTCTTCTGTGGTTCCAGGCATCCGAGGTAAGGTCCGCCTGCGATTTCTTAAAAAGCACGTTGTCAATAATAGTATACGAAGCGACTTTTATTTTCGGTGCTCGGCATCTTGCTTATTTAAGGGTAGGATTCCCTGTTGTAGCCAGTCATAGTAAGGTTTCGTCCAAGAATTAGCAATGTAGATTGGGAAACTTTCATCTTGTTTGTTTATTGCAGGTTCTAATAAATGCACAATGGGTATTTTGTCAAAATCAAGGGGACTAAAGTTGGACCCTAGGCCGGCTAAGGCATCGGCCTGGGTATTTAAGTCCCTGGAAATTTGGTCAATATTAAAGTTTTTAAACTTTGATTTTAGCATTTGAACAACATCTAGATAAAGCATCATTTTGGGGTCTTTTGCAGTATATATGCCATTTACCTGGTTGGAGACGAGAAGGGAATCAGTGCGTACCTTTAAATTTTGCACACCAAGATCAATACATACCTTTAATCCGGCTATCAGGGCTTCATATTCTCCCTCATTGTTGGTAGCCTCAAATGCACAACTTATAGCCTGTACTATCTTATCCCCCTGTGGTGATTTTAGTACTACACCTAGGCCTGTGCCCCTTGTATTGGCTGCTCCATCGACAAATAGGGTCCATTCTAGGTCCTGTTTGGTTTGGTCGGTTTATTTACTTCTTTTATTAGGTCAGGTTCTAGGGTCGGACTAAAATCAGCCACAAAATCTGCTAGTGCTTGTGATTTAATTGTTGTCCTTGGTTCAAACGTTATATTGTATGTGCTTAGCTGGGTGACCATTTGCACATTCGTCCAGGACAATTCTGGTCTCCTAAGTACGAGACTTAATAGGAAGATTTGTTCTAACTATTATAGGGTGACTTTCAAAATATGGTCTTAATTTTGTGCAACTCATTATTAAAGCTAAAACATATTTTTCTAATAATCCATACCTGATTTCTGCATCCAGTAGACTTTTACTTACATAGTAGACAGGGTGCTGTTGTCCGTCTGCTTCTTTGACCGGGATCGCACCGACAAAGATTTAGCTGTGGATCGAGGTGTATCTTGTCGGGGTTCATCTTTGACTGGTTTTGCCAGTAAAGGGGGGGAGGATAGATATATTTTCAAGTCTTCAAAGGCAGTGACACGCCTGTCGTTGACCTGTCAAAAATAAAACCTAACGGTCTCAACTAAATATGTAGTAGAGGCAGTCGAGTATCGAATCCTCAGGGAGGTAATGCAACTACAGCTGTCTATCTCTAATCCTATGGTAACAATGGGGTTGATTGAATTTTTGGTTCTAAACTACGGAGTAAAAGGAAGAGAAATAAGGTAAGAGCAGCAAAGCAAGGAATACGAATTAACTATCAATAAGAGGGGGACATGTCGGGAACTCGGTTCACTACGGTAGTTTAACAACTTAGCAGTAAATGACTCAGACGAACTAATGCGAGACGGATATTAGAAGGTCCTTTCGGTCCACTTCCCACCCTAAAGTACCACTAACTTAACTTTCGTCCTCATTAGGGTAGTCTCATTGTTTTATAGCAGCCTATTTAATCCAATCTTTCGATCCAGGGTTAATTGTAGCCAGTTTAATAGGTGACATAGAAGCGTGCACTCAACTAGGTCGGTGATTACAGTTATATTGCTATAGTGACAGAGTCTCTTATATCAATTCGTCTAATTCATTCACTACGTCGTCATTATTCTACCGCAGATCCCCTAATCCCAACATGAAGGGGAATTAGCTACTCATATTCATAACTGATCTAACAGCACATAATATTCCAGCAGAAGACATAACGAAATAACAATTATAAAGCGCAATAACAGAAATTAGGGCAAGTAAGAATAAATGCATAAACAATAATTAAAGGCAACAAGAAGGTTAATTATTATTAAGAAAAGGAGGAGATTACAATCTGAGCAATCCGGCGTAAAGAACGACGAATCCGAGTGGAAAATAATCCAACGTCGAAAGTAATGTGATAGTCTAATGTGTATGATAGTAAAAGAGATAGTCTATGAGTAAAAAGTGATGCAAAAAAGATGCCTAATTAACCTAGTAATCCTTGGTTAAATAGGAAAAGTCTAAGTGTTTATGCGGAAATACTAAAACACGGACTGATTAAGCCCACGAAGTCAAAAGTCACTCGATCGAGTAGATTAGACTACTCGATCGACCATCAGCTCAGGGGAAACTCCTCGATCGACCTTCAGGGAACTCGATCGAGGACTGGTCATGTGTGGATCACTCGATCGAGTAAGCAGTAACTCGATCGAGTCTTGGGAGGCTTAGGAATCACTCGATAGACCACCAAACAGCTCGATAGACCACCAAACAGCTCGATAGACCACCTGGGTCTTCAATTCAGCTCACGTCTTCACCAAAATGCCTCGTAAGGCGTGCAACGACACTTCTAAGTGCAACATCTCACTCTGGGACGGTCCCGTCTCCTCTAAATGCATGCAAAAGGGCAGAAAAGAGCATGGTTCCGCTACTTTTGCGATCATTCCTACAAAAAGGACAAAATACAACAAAGTAGCCAATTCGGGGCAAAATACTATAAAAACAGTATATAAATGCATGGAAATACGTCTTTGAAATAGGCCAAAAAAAAGACCGTACATTAGGCACGTATCAAATCTCCCCAAACCAAACCTTTACTCGCCCTCGAGTAAACTCAAAACTAAACTAATGGAACGGAAATGATAACTCGAGCTAGCCTAACTTGTCCACTTGAACCACTTTAATGCAACGAAATTAACGATTAAAGCTAGACGATCAATACGCAAACGAATTAAAAGTCGTTCGAAATAAAGCCGACCTATCGACCTTGCAAGACCAACAAAACCGGACTCTCACGTGGTCACTCTTCTCTCATGAAGCAAAGGGCAAATGTTATATGTAAAAGAGAGAAGAAAAACAGTCACTCACCTAACTGCGACCTACATAGCATGCATGCAACAAAAATGAAAGACAATTCAAGTACTAATGCACACACTCCAACCAATAATGTCCGTCACAGCCGAGGGTTTGCAAATGATATGGGAATAGTGAGGTTCAGGTGAGAAAAGGCTAAACAAGTTATGGAAATGTGGAGGTAAAAGCGTCAAGCTAGTTCCTAACAGGACCATAATAAACCATCCAGATCTCAAACTGACTGAAAAACTAACACAGGTGCCCTTCACTTGGCACAAAACTCACTAGACTGGAAACACAATCTCCTCAAAAAATGTAAAAGAAGAGTGGAGGAGTCAGACGGTCACAAAGTTCCCTTTTTTAAACACCGTCTGAGACAATTAACAACCAACCAACCCTCTTGTCGATTGTACATCTTCGAACATCTTCTCAACTCTGACAAGAGGGTCCAATATTTTTCACAATTTTCCTCTTTTTTTCGTGAATCACAGCTTTTTTTTTTTCATTTTCTTTTCTTTTTTTTTTTTTTTTTTTTTCTTTCTTCCTTCTTCACGTTTTTCTCTTTTTCCAATACTTTTTTTTTTTTTTTTTTTTTTTTTTTCTTTTCACTTCCTCCTTCCTCAATTCAAACACCAACTCCAAATGAGAATTACGGACCAAACTGCAACTGAAAACATACCACAAAAGGACAGACTAACTAGCTTGACTAGGCAGGCTTAGTTTGGAATGTGGCTAATGGGTCAAAAGGGCAAGTTTTGGTCAATGTGGAGCTAAATGGGTGAAAGATATAAAGAAAGGGGAATTGCAAGACCCTCCCTGCATGTGACACCAACCGCAGACCCGAATATGTGCATTTGACGAGAAATTGAATGTCATAAATGTGCAAATGAGACAAACATGCTATGCAAGGAGTACTACTCAAAATTCCTAATGAACTGGTCATGAATGTCACCAGTTATTGGCTCTAAAACTCAGAATTTTTAAGTAGTTTGCCAGTTTATCAGTCAAGTCTAAACGATCGACTATTATTTGAAAGAAATTCGTAGACTATGCGTATGACAAAGCTAAAAACCATCAATAAAGTGCAAGGCTCAAGTGAATTGACAAGTTAAGTGCAATATCATCACGGGAATCTACCGTTCCGACTCAACCTAAATGCAAAAATAAACGTGAAATTTGTTGAATTTTTAACATTTTCTAATTTTTTTTGGATTTTTGATTTTTTTTTTTGAAAATAAACAACAAATGCAAACTGAAAAATTAAACGTGAATGCAAAACAAATGCAGATGCAGACTCAAAAGGATGCAATACCCTCCCCAAACCAAAACGGACAACGCCCTCGTTGTCCTCCAGCATACACCAGCAGAAAAATGGGGGATGGGAGTATACAACCAATAAAAAGAAAAATAAAGGAGACGAAAAATAAAAAGAGTGAGAAGACATACAAAACACGAACTTCCCCAAACCAGCCAGAAAACTGGGGAAGTGAGTAGACCAGTAGCTACTCGTCGTCGGCACCGCTGTCTCTCAGGTACTCCGACTCAACAAACCCGTCTCCCCAAACCAGCAACGAACAAGGGGGAGACTCAGTCATCATCATCTCCAGGCTGATCATTCGGACCGGGTACGAACGGAGGGTCACTCGCCTCCTCTCTGGCAGCTCTCGCCGCCGCCTGCTCTGCCCGTAACCGCACCTCACGTTCTACCGCTGTCTCCTCTTTCTCCTCATCTGAGTCAGAGGATAGTGAAGGGTACCCGTCCGTTGGGTATCGGTAGAAGGAAGGATGCGGCCACCCCTCTGGAATCGGTCGCCGGGCCCGGATGTGGAACTCGTAGAGAGGGAATACGGCTAAAGCCATATCCCGTCTCATCTCAGTAAGGTACCTGCACAACTCCGGAGGCAAGGCATCACGACGCCCTTGGTCTGTGACCGCGGGCGCCTCTAAAGCGGGAGGGCAAATAAAATTGGCCGGAAAAACCGAACCAGAAGGAGGGTCAAGTGGAGGTGGAGTGTGAGGACCGAGTGGGTGTGGGCCGAGGCCGAGGCGTGGGTGTCGGTCCGACTGGGAGCTAGAAGATGCTCCGCCCTCGCTTCCTCTTCTTCGAGGAAGAAGAGGGAGGGGTGAAGGTAAGGTGGTAGGTAGGTGGAGGTGGCCTCGCTCCCTCAGCAGCAGTAGGGAGCGGTGAAAGTGGCGGAAGGGTGGAGCACGGCAAGGTAAGCGAGACGTGGAACTACGGATCTTCCACGTCCTCGCGCTCCCCTTCGCCCGGGAAACCAGGTCAAGGTAGCCATGGCATCCAGGTCAAGGTAAGCCACCTCGTCGGGTACACCGAGTCCTGGCTCGGTGGGGTAAAGGTGGCGGGCAATCCTAGTCACCAGCCCCGCCAGACAATCTGCGGTCTTAACCCGAGTCCCAATACCGTTCCAATTGAGCTACCGGAAAGGCAATGTTCGGAACAAACGGTACCGTAGTCAATGTTGAGGTACCCCGCGAGAATGGCTAGCTCAGTGTTGGTAACGTTATTGGGCTCAGGGCGCCCAAAGATGGTCTCTGCTAGCAGACGCAAGTAGTAACGGGGCGCAGGTAGATGCACATGAGCTCCCTTCCGTGCCTGGAAGGGAGTGTGAGAAAGAGCAGCCCAAAGTAGCTGAAGGGGCTCTCTAGGTGGGGCAGTGGGACCATCACTAACTAGTCCCAAAACCTCCCCAAACTTGGCCAATGTCCAGTGATGTGACTCATTACGGAGTCGGAAGTGAATGCAGGCACTGGAGCGGTCAGCCTGGTAGGTGTCGGTGTCAAAGGAATAGGAGCTAAAGAACTCGTACGTAAGGGTACGAATAGTAGCCTCCTGCATGGTAATCAGACCCGACATACCCGTCCCGTTCAAAAGACTACAGACCTCCTCATAGATGCCTAAGGTCTCTAAGTCAGCTCGTGCAAGGAAACGGGTGGAGGAGAGGGGGCAATGAAGTAAAGCGACTAACCGGTTCCGGTGAGCCTATGAAGTGAAACGTACCGAAGGCATCTTCGGTAGAGGTGTGAGAGCGCCCTCTCCCGTAACAACAGCCTCGGACGGGCTGGAAGTGAGGGCTAGCTGGCTAGCCTGCTGGTGTAGTCTCGGTGCGAAGCATACCAGGTTCTTTGGAAACGGGGTGTCCGTCCACGATCCGAGAGAGAAAGGCTGGTGGGAGTGAGGGTGATGGCCGTGAAGCTCGAACCGAGCTCCCCTCATTTGTGCTAGCCGCGAGTAGACTGTCCCTGCAGCTGAGACAAGTAAAACAGGTGCTGCAGTGGTGACCAAGGTAGAGCTAGTGGCAGCAGCTGGGGCCACTTGCTCGCTCGCAGAAGAGCTGGAGGACGTGCTAGTAGAAGAAGGAGAGCTCGCGTCCATCCTGCAAAGTGTCAAAGGGCATGAATAAGAGACGATGCTGCAACCGTGGTTAAAACAACCCGCTAACCAACATGTGACAGCAAATGGAATAGCCCTATTAGTCGGAAAATTCGACTTCCAGAAATCAAAAACAAGCAATTCCTCAACAATTTTCGAAAACAGCATGTGAGTGATGATAAAATGATAAAACAGTGACTGCCAAAGGGGGAAAAACAGCATGAAAACCAGAATTGGGGCATGTATGACTCTGGGCAGCCGAGAATAATCGCTCACAGCGCGAGATTTCCAATGATTCAAAGCATATAAAGGCGATAGGGGACGGGAAAACAGATAACAGCAGCAAAAGGTAGTCAAGAGCTGCAGTTAAGCATAGCATGGCAGCATAAAACCGTCAGACAGTCGATGAAGTCGACTTACAGGAGCCCTAGTCGCGGAAATCGCGCAAAATATTCGAATTTAACTTGTAGAAACAGTGAGGGATTGCGCAAATATCATCATCGAGCTAATCAAGGGCAAATAAACACAAATTAATCGAATAAATTCGATTATACATGGGATTTTCGAACCCTAACTCAAATCACCTCATAAAAATTCGAAATAATCGAAGATAAAATGCAAAGAGGTTGAATGAACACTTACTTGATGATGATTGACCTACAAATTAGCAATTAAACTCCAACAACAGACAACAATGGCGGAAAAATGATCGACAAAACCGCAAACCCTAATCCCCTTTGAAAACCGTAAAAACGAGCAAGAAAGAGGGGGAAAATAAGGGGTTATGGAAGAATAATTGACTAACAAGAGAATGTAGGTGGTAGATTTGATGATTTTGGGCAAGAAATGGGGATTTGGGGAAAAATCAATCGCAATTAGGGTAGAGGTTAGACGGAAATTAAGGGTTAAAACAATTTAGAAATGAAAACTGAAAATAAAAAGGAGTTAAGTATAGAAAGACTCCCGTCCACTGTTCATTTCACTCGATCGAGTGATTTTAAGTCACTCGATCGAGGTCTCTACTGTTCCCCTTGCTCGATCGAGTAAGGATGCCTCTCGATCGACCTGCTTCCTTTTGGTCTTCCTCGATCGAGTAACAAGCAAGCTCGATCGACCCAATTGCCATTCGATCGAGTACAAAAATACTCGATTGAAGACTTCTTCGTGTAAATTCCCTTGAATTTCCATCTTTTCTTCCTCGAAATGCATGCATTTCCCCAAACCTGCGTAGAACAAATCCCAAAATACCAAATATGCAGAAATACAGTCTATAATTAAAAACGTAATTGTCTAACTAATTGTCTAACTAATTGTCCTAAAAAAAACGTAATAAAAAGGATTCAAAAAGTAAATTCAAAACTTGTCTATTACACTTTGTTACACGGGGCATTTCCCCGTTTAATTCCCATTAGCTTTCAGTAGCCCCTTCGTGGGCTTCTGACTGGAGGACGTCACTTCAGCGATACTGACTGTCCTCTTTGATTTCCAAGAGCTTGAATTTCTGAGAGGGGGAGGAATATAATTCCAATCTACGTAGGTGCGAACTGTCTTTGTTCTCGCCCCTGCGTCAGCCTCCTTAGCCTTCTTGGCTCCAGTTTGATTGACAATGGTTCCACCCTGTCCTTTGACTGCTCCTTTCTTGCCTTCACCTGTACCTGCAGTAAGGACAACAGACGAATTTTCCTCCTTGTTGCTCTCAATCTGAGGCGGAGGGTTAGCAATAATAGCAATATTCTCCAAACCTTCGTCTGGAGTGTCAATAATAGGGTCAACAGAAGAAAGGGCGTTGCAAGGCTGAGCCTGCATGGGAGCCCTCCTGAACTTGGACTGATGAAAGGTCAGCTCCTCATCCCCTACCTGGAAGGTCAAAGTCTTCCCCCCGACGTCTATCACTGCACGGGCAGTGGACAAAAATGGTCTCCCTAAAATGATAGGGGTATGCACATCTTCGGGGATATCTAGGACGACAAAGTCAACGGGAATAAAGAACTTCCCGATCCTAACAGGTACGTCTTCCGCTACACCTAGTGGCCGTGATAGACTACGGTCGGCCATCCGGGACGATCATATTGGTGCAACTCAGTTTTGTTACACCAAGTCTCTTAGCTAGAGACAAAGGTAGAACACTTACGCTAGCGCCTAAATCGCATAGCGCATTGTCAATCAACTGCATTCCTATGTGACAAGGGATCGAAAAGCTACCCGGGTCTGATTGCTTAAGAGGTAGCTTATTTTGAGACAGGGTTGACCCCATCTCAGTCAAAGCGACAGTCTCATTATCATTAATGGTCCTCTTACGTGCTAAAATATCTTTCATAAATCGTAAATAAGAGGGTACCTTCATAAGCAATTCAGTGAACGGCACGGAAACTTCCAAACTCTTCAAAAGCTCAACAAATTTGCTAAACTGTTGATTAATCTTGGTATTCTGCAGCCGCCTCGGGAAGGGAACAGTAATTGGAATCTCAAGTCCCTTATTTCTCGCCTCCAAAGTGTCTTCCGGAGCAAGTTCGGTGTCCTTTGGGCGCTTCTTACCTCTCGAACGAGGCCTTTCTGGTAATTCATCGCTTAAACGAGCACTAGCAGGCTCTCGAATAAGCTTTCCGTCAACAATATCACTCGATCGAGCAATGAATCCACTCGATCGAGCTGTTTCTTCAGCAACTCCAGTCGATCGAGCAACAGTACCACTCGATCGACCCTCTTCAGCTTCCAGGTCACTCGATCGAGTAGAGTGACTACTCGATCGAGGGCTTTCCTTACCAATTCCACTCGATCGAGCACTGTGCTTCAGTCGATCGAGTAATTCCTGTGTCGTGAGTCCCTTTTTCTTACCAGAACACTGTTCATCGACAGTTTCAGCAGCTTCCAGCTCTGATTTCTTCATTTCTGGTCCCTCATAAGAGAGACCGCTTCTCAACTCTATCAAATGTACCGTCTCATTTGGGTTCTTCTCATTTTGAGTCGGTAAATGACCTGGCTTTCTCGAGGATTGATTCGCGGCGAGTTGGGCAACTTGTGTCTCAAGTGCCTTTATGGTCGCGTCTCTCTGTTGATCACTTGTGCTTCTTTGTTGATCGCTCGCATGAAGCTGCTTTGTAAAGGCTTGTATCATAGACTTCAACTCGCCCATTTCACTCACTCCACTTGAAGATGAACCGTGGCTAGGTGGGTTAAAGGACGGAGGCTTCTGATAGCCTTGTTGCTTCTGATGTGGCGGAATATAAGGCTGTTGCTGCTGATTTGGAGGAGCGGTGGGGTTAAGTATGTTGTTCTGATTACTCCACCTCAGATTGGGGTGGATGTTTGACTCGTAATGAGTGTTGTTTTGCCTATAATGTTGAAAGGCAGCACATTGCTCATAGGGACTAGGACAGAAATCAGAGACATGTCCGTCTACCCCGCATCTCGTACAGACGAAAGGACCGTCTGTCATAGCATTAACCTGGTACATCCCTGGCTTGAAAGCTCCCCCTAGTTCATACTTGTCGAACCTAGCAGTAAGGGCTTCTAATGCGGCTACTGAAGAGGATTCAGCAGCTCTCCTTTGGTTTCCCCTCGAATTCCCGTATTCGGCCCTGTGAGTGGCCAAATCGTCAATGATTTTCCATCCTTTCGTCGGCCCCAAGTTGTCAGAAAATCGACCGTTGGCTGCCGCATCAAGTATAGCTCTCTGGTCATCATATAAACCATTGTAAAAATGGTTACATAGACTCCATTTCTCGAAACCGTGATGCGGTATGGTTCGCACTAGTTTCTTAAAACGAAGCCATGCCTCATGGAAATTCTCGTCGGGCCCTTGTTTGAAACTGGTTATCTGGGCTCTGATGGCTATGGTTCTCGAAGCAGAGAAATACTTTTTATAAAACGCCAGTGCTAGCGAATTCCAATCTGTTATGCCGTGAACAGCTTTGTCCAAATCCCTGTACCACTCCCTTGCAGCATCGCGGAGTGAGAAGATGAACATAGTTTCTTTGATCTGATCAGCTGTCACACCAGCGGGAGGAGGTATGGAGCAGCAGTAGTCGATGAAGGTCTCCATATCGAGTTTGCATCTTCTTTCGCAGCTCCCGAACCGATTTTTCTCTACCATCGATGTAAGAGGGCTTCGGTTCGAACTTTTCGGCATCTCCGTGATTCGAACCCCTTATAAAGATTGTCGGTGTGGGCTCGGAGTGACTAGCAATGGATGCTTCCTCGGCCATTTCGGTACTTACGGAAAAGTGATAGACTCAAGTGAATAGTCGGAAACTGGAGAAGACGGCGGGTTGTCTTCGAAAAGCTCGTTCTCGTAAAAATTGCCGCGAGAACTGGGCTCTTCCTCTTCCTGTTGCTCTCGAAATAGTCTCCTCTTTGCGCGACAGGATCTCTCAATCTCGGGATCAAAAGGTAGCAGTGGACCACCTTGCGACCTGCGCATAAGACGAAACTACAGACAAGATATGAGAATAGTCTAAGGAACGATGTTCCTTAAACTAAAAAGAAGAATTAAAAATAAAAACAGCTAGTAATTGGAACAATTGCCTCCCCGGCAACGGCGCCAAAATTTGACACGCCTGTCGTTGACCTGTCAAAAATAAAACCTAACGGTCTCAACTAAATATGTAGTAGAGGCAGTCGAGTATCGAATCCTCAGGGAGGTAATGCAACTACAGCTGTCTATCTCTAATCCTATGGTAACAATGGGGTTGATTGAATTTTTGGTTCTAAACTACGGAGTAAAAGGAAGAGAAATAAGGTAAGAGCAGCAAAGCAAGGAATACGAATTAACTATCAATAAGAGGGGGACATGTCGGGAACTCGGTTCACTACGGTAGTTTAACAACTTAGCAGTAAATGACTCAGACGAACTAATGCGAGACGGATATTAGAAGGTCCTTTCGGTCCACTTCCCACCCTAAAGTACCACTAACTTAACTTTCGTCCTCATTAGGGTAGTCTACTGTTTATAGCAGGCCTATTTAATCCAATCTTTCGATCCAGGGTTAATTGTAGCCAGTTTAATAGGTGACATAGAAGCGTGCACTCAACTAGGTCGGTGATTACAGTTATATTGCTATAGTGACAGAGTCTCTTATATCAATTCGTCTAATTCATTCACTACGTCGTCATTATTCTACCGCAGATCCCCTAATCCCAACATGAAGGGGAATTAGCTACTCATATTCATAACTGATCTAACAGCACATAATATTCCAGCAGAAGACATAACGAAATAACAATTATAAAGCGCAATAACAGAAATTAGGGCAAGTAAGAATAAATGCATAAACAATAATTAAAGGCAACAAGAAGGTTAATTATTATTAAGAAAAGGAGGAGATTACAATCTGAGCAATCCGGCGTAAAGAACGACGAATCCGAGTGGAAAATAATCCAACGTCGAAAGTAACAGTAGTCTAATGTGTATGATAGTAAAAGAGATAGTCTATGAGTAAAAAGTGATGCAAAAAAGATGCCTAATTAACCTAGTAATCCTTGGTTAAATAGGAAAAGTCTAAGTGTTTATGCGGAAATACTAAAACACGGACTGATTAAGCCCACGAAGTCAAAAGTCACTCGATCGAGTAGATTAGACTACTCGATCGACCATCAGCTCAGGGGAAACTCCTCGATCGACCTTCGGGGAACTCGATCGAGGACTGGTCATGTGTGGATCACTCGATCGAGTAAGCGATAACTCGATCGAGTCTTGGGAGGCTTAGGAATCACTCGATAGACCACCAAACAGCTCGATAGACCACCAAATGCTCGATAGACCACCGGGTCTTCAATTCACTCACGTCTTCACCAAAATGCCTCGTAAGGCGTGCAACGACACTTCTAAGTGCAACATCTCACTCTGGGACGGTCCCGTCTCCTCTAAATGCATGCAAAAGGCGAGAAAAGAGCATGGTTCCGCTACTTTTGCGATCATTCCTACAAAAAGGACAAAATACAACAAAGTAGCCAATTCGGGGCAAAATACTATAAAAAAAAAGTATATAAATGCATGGAAATACGTCTTTGAAATAGGCCAAAAAGACCGTACATTAGGCACGTATCAGCAAATTTGATGATCGTGGGTCCATTGGAAGTCTTTGTTTTTCCTTAGCAGAGTTATAAAACGATTTGCATCTTTCTCGATGATCTTGAAATGAACTGTTCAGTGGTCGCTATCCTTCCAGTCGTTTTTGTATATCTTTGACTGTCTTTGGTGGTTCTAGCTCCAGGATAGCTTTGATCCGCTCGTGGTGGCTTCTATTCCTCTCTTTGTCACCATGTAGCCCAAGAATTTGCCTGCCTTGAGACTCAAGTGGCATTTTTGTGGGTTGAGCTTCATATTGAATTTTTCCAATATTTGAAAGGCTACTTCCAGGTCTTTGACATGGTCTTCTGGCTTTTTTGATTTGACTACCATGTCATCTATATAGACTTCCATGGTGTCTCCTATCTGATCTTTGAACATCATGTTGACTAGCCTTTGGTAGGTTGCACCTGCATTTTTTAATCCAAAGGGCATAGCAGTATAACAATATATACCTCTTTCAGTGATGAAAGCTGTGCTTTCCTGGTCTGCATTGGATGCATTTTTATTTGATTGAATCATTTGGAGGCATCCATGAATGTCAACATTTCGTGGCCTGCAGTGGCATCTACCATTGCATCGATGTGTGGTAGGGGAAATGGATCTTTTGGGCAGGCTTTGTTTAAGTCAGTGTAATCTACGCAGACTCTCCATTTGCCATTTTTCTTTTGGACGACTACCACGTTTGCAAGCCGTCGGGGTACATCACTTCCCTGATCATTCCCATGTCCAGTAGCTTGTCAACTTCTTGGTTGATAATTTCGTGCCTTTCTGCAGCAAATTTTCTTCTCTTTTGCTGTACAGGCTTAAAGGATTTGTCAATGTTCAACTTATGAGTAATAACATCAGCATCTATGCCAGTCATATCAAAATGTGACCAAGCAAAACAAGACATTTTAGTTTTAAGAAAGCTGACCAGATTTGGTCTGATTGAGTCGGGTGCATCTGACCCTACAAGTACTTTCTGTCGGGAATTGCGGGTCTAATATGACTTCTCCTGTTTCCATCTGTGTTTGTGCTATGTATTCTTCCCTGACAGGTGACTTTAATTGCTATGCAAGAGACTTACCTGACTTTGAGGGTTTCAAAGCCTGAGTGTAACATTCTGAGCGAGTCCTTTGTTCTCCTCTCGATGGTGGTTATCCCCCATTCTGTTGGAATTTTCACGCATTGATGGTATGTTGATGGGATTGCTTTGACATTGTGGATCCATGGTCTGCCCAGGATTACATTATATGAGGATAAGCAATCCATTACTCCAAATCTCTCATATGAAGCCACGCCCTCCACATAGGTAGGCAGGCTGATTTCTCCCAGGGTGTTTTTTGTTTCTCCACTGAATCCAACCAGGACGCTGGATTTCTTTATGATCTTGCTTTCGTCTATCTTCATAGCTTTAAGGACGTCAAGCATCACCAGGTTGATTGAGCTTCCTCCATCTATCAGAATTCTTGATACTTTGGCTGTGCCGATTTGCATTGTGATTACCGGTGTCATGGTGTAGACACGATATTCCTTGCAGATCCGAGTCATCAAAGGTGATAGCAGGCAATGACACAGGCTTGGGAGGAGGTTGAAGTCTGGATTCCCTGGATATCCTTTTGGCTGCAGAGCTGGTCAGACCACAGATTTCTGATCCTCCATTTATGAATTTGACTTCATAGATGGGAGGAGGAGGAGGAGGATCTCTGCTGCTTCCTGGGTCTCTCTTATTTTGTCCTTCATCTTTATTCTT
Source organism: Silene latifolia (assembly GCF_048544455.1). Classification (NCBI taxonomy): domain Eukaryota; kingdom Viridiplantae; phylum Streptophyta; class Magnoliopsida; order Caryophyllales; family Caryophyllaceae; genus Silene; species Silene latifolia. Next base: position 107,783,584 of record NC_133534.1, read on the forward strand.
TGGTCTTTGGATTATATCTTTCAAGTAGCCTTTCTTTAGAAGATATGCCACTTGTTTCCGAGTGAATGCATTCTTTCGTGGTGTGTCCGATGTCCTGATGGAAGTCACACCATCTTGTTGGATCCTTCCTGGGGTTGTCGGACTTCTTTGGCCATCTGACTGTATCTCCCAGGTTTTCCAGGCGTTTGATTAATCCTGCAGTATTAATAGAGAAGTTATATTCGGGAATAGTTGGAAGGCTAGAAAGGTTACCTTTATGCTCTTGTGTCATATTGACTTGGATCGTTCGGGCCTGGAATAGGATGCCGATCTAGGATTGCCTCCTTTCGGTATGAACTTTTCTGTTGGTGTGTCCATAGCCTTGCTTTCCTCCGGATGAGTTCGTCACGAAGTTGAGATCTTCTTCTAATCGACATGCTCTAAGGCGATGGATTGGACAAAGTGGCAAAGGTTGGACATGCTTTCTTGGTTAGATCTGCATAGATGTCACTGTCAAGCAGGACTCCTTGTCTGAATGCTTCTCTTCTTTGTTTCTTCATCGCATCCGGGAATGGCCACCTTTTCTTTGACAAATCTGGCCGGGAATTCTTTGAGAGATTCTTGGGAAGTCGCTTTATCTGAACAGGTTGCTTGGTCTCTTGGCCATATCTCGCTACTTGCGAATTGTTGATTGAAGTCATTGATCAATTCTGCAAAATTCTTGATACCTCCATTTGGGAGATTGATGAACCATTGTAATCGCTTGATCGGGGTTGTGCCAAAGCCTTTGCACATACGGACTTGCTCGAGTTCACTGGGTATTGAGGCACCAACATTTTTTGTTTGAATATGGCAACATGATTTTGTGAATCGAAGTTCCATCATAGGTTCTCATGGATGGGACAAGTAAATTTCTTGGGTAGATCAATCTTTGCAATTTCATCTGCAAAGGGTGAATCCGCAAAGCTGTCAACTTCTACTTGACCACGCTGTGGTCCGGTACTCCGGGTATATTTTCTATTTTGTTGTGGAGTTTTTGGATTTCTTGAAGCATAGCCATCATTATTGCGGCTTCGGTTTTGTTTGTCTCATCATTGGGAATAGTTGAGTCCGGATAATGTATCCTTCTCCGGGGTTCCAAAATTAGAGAAGTCTATGTTTTTGATGATGGATGAGAATGGGGTTCTGGTTCGAATCGGTCTTGGAGCCCGAAGCTGATTTTCCAATTTCTTCTTGAGGCTAGACTCGATTCCTTGACCTATTGATTTTGCTTCACTGAGCCGCTTTCTCTTGGATTGTTTCCAATTCCTTGATTTTGGCCAGAGCAGCCGCTAATTGTTGTTCAGCGGTGAGTTCCACCATTTTTGTGTGTGAATATTAATTGAAAGATAATAAGGAGAATTTTATTGGTTTGAAGAACTAGATGCCCCACGGTGGGCGCCAATTGTTTTAGCAGGATTTTCCTGGAGGGATCCGGCTTAGTTATATAGTGATCAGGGTATCTAGTTCTATAAGATTAGAATGGTATGAATAAATGACAAAGAAAGAAATGAGTATAAAGAATAACGTTTCTATTGTTTTGATATACCGGGCACAATGTTGAAAGAATATTCAAATGCTAAAGAGTAAAAAAGATAAAGTATAGATAAAATTAAGCAATAATGAATGAATTTACAATTGTTGGAAATCTCCTATTTATATTTTTCTCCCTTCTAACGTTTATATTGAGCAACGTCTATAATCAGCAACCTCTTCCCCAAATTGTAGGAACTGTCACCGGAATAATAGGGCATGCTTCCTATTAGCTTGCTTGACCCGTTCTCAATTCAACCAATCCTTAGCCTTTTCCTTTCTTTCCGTCCAGATTCATGGATTATATAGTTCTAGGTTTGGACTTGGTCTTCCTTGAGAATAGGGCACGGTTATTTAGCTTATACAATCGTATTTCTTGTTTATCTGCCTAATTCAGGCTATTTTCAGGAATCCGCCAAGCTATGATATACTGATTATCAGGCTTCTCTTCCAGGATTTAGTAGTCTTCTTGCCATAATATTCTTCACCAGCCAGATAGTAGTTAGTCTTGTCCGGTCTGTGTCTCAACCATTCAGCTTCATTGAGTCGGACCAGGTTATGGTCAGACCAGGTTAAACTGGGCCTAACACAAACAATCCTGAATTTCAAGCTCAATGGTACTTATCCACCTGATATGGACAAGAGGGGACAACGTGCTATACGCCTACTAGCTTCCCAATACGTTCCCATGCAAGGAGAGTTATACAAAAGAACACCTCTTGGTGTAATCCTACGTTGCCTTGATCATTCACAGGCACGAAAAGTGATGGAAGAAGTCCATGATGGAGAATGCGGTCCTCACATGAGTGGGCCCATGATGGCAAAGAAAATCACACGTTTGGGGTATTATTGGACCACAATGGAATCCGATTGCATCAAATACGTAAGACACTGCCACAATTGCCAAATCTTCGGGAATGTACAACACGTCCCTCCTTCATTGCTCTATACGATGACATCTCCTTGGCCATTTTCTGCCTGGGGAATCGACATAATCGGGAAGATAACTCCAGCCCGAACAGGAGGTCACTGTTTCATCCTAGTGGCAATCGACTACTTCACAAAATGGGTAGAAGTGGCTTCTTACACTAGTCTCACGGCTAAAAATGTGGCAAAGTTCATACAAAACAACATCATCTGTCGATACGGTTGCCCACATGAGATCATTAGTGATAATGGATCACATTTCCAAGCTGAGACTGAGCAACTGCTAGCCAAGTACAAAATTAGGCATCACCACTCTTCGCCCTATAGACCTCAGACTAATGGCGCGGTAGAGGTGGCAAACAAAAACGTTGTCACAATTCTCAAGAAAATGATTGACAACTATCGAGATTGGCCGAGCAAGATACCTTTTGCTTTGTGGGGATATCGCACATTTGTTAGGACGCCCACTGGGGCTACTCCTTTCTATTTGACCTACGGCATGGAAGCTGTACAACCAGTTGAGCTAGAGATACCATCCTTGCGTATCTTACTCGAAAGTCAAATCCCAGAGGCCGATTGGAAGAGGGATAGATATGAAGAACTCATCCTCCTGGATGAACGTAGGCTACGCGCCTTGCATAATGTCCAAACATATCAAGCACGTATCAAACGAGCTTTCAACAAAAGGGTTAGGCCAAGAAACATCAAAGAAGGAGACTTAGTGCTCAAGTCGGTCAGAGCTCTTTTACCCGTTGACCCACAGGGAAAATTCAAACCTAATTGGGTCGGGCCATTCCTAGTCAAGTCCATACTTTCAGGGGATGCGGTTAGAATCACAGACTTAGATGGGAATGAGTTTTCCAACCCGACGAACCTTGACCAACTAAAACGGTACTATGCCTAGAATAGGAACAAAAACGCGCCTCGCGTAACCTCACGTGTCGCTCTTATGGCACTAAATAAACGGCCCCTGGCCAAGCTGAAATAAGCTAATGTCACCTTGCTCTTGCATTTTGACAATTTTGTCATCCTCATATCATCAAATAAACTAAACTGCACCTTCAGAGTAAGCAAAAGCTCATGCTTATTTTCTAAGTTCATTACAAGCTCTTGCTTAGAACAATTATTCTTTTACATTTACTCGAACTACGCGCAAGGGTTTGATTTCATTTTCTAAATGAATACGTAGGCAATCCTTCACGGGATACAACCCATTATTTTAAAATGTAAATAGAAGGACATTTGCATTGCATTTGGAATTCGACAAGAATAATAAATAGAAAATCACAACAGGTTTCATAACCACTTAACCTTTTTTATTTCATTCACCTTCTAATAATAATAATAATACGCTACATAATAAAAATAAAAATAGGCTAGGATTCTAAAAACCCCACCTTTTTATTACAACAATAATAATATTAATAAATAATAGCAAAGACTTGGGCTATTCTTCCATCTTCCCTTTGCCCTTGTTATTCTTATCATATTTCTTGTCACGACCTCGAGCCGGACGCTCTTGCGCCACTTCGGACCTAATCACCAACGGTCTTTCTCGAGGCCTAGACTTCCCATTTTTGTCAATCACTTTATCCACGACAGGAGAGGTCTTCGGTTTCTTCGAAGGATGAACAACTCGAAACCCGGCTTCCTCCTCTCCCTCAGTGAAATGCTTCTCTTTCTCCTTTTCCACCTCGCGCACCTTGTAGTCAACGGGCTCGCGCTTCCTCAATCTCTCACGCTCTTCCGGAGTAGTAGCTTTCCTCCATCGCCGATAAGAATCCGACACCCATAAGGCATTAGCAGAAGAGTTCAAGAACCATACGTTTCTATGAGCCCATTTAATGGCCCACTCCCTTCGGCTCTCTGTAGTAAGCGCCACGGTAGTCTGCGGGACGGTATCGAGCTTCGGGATCATCTGCTTTAGTCCAACCTGTCTCATCAGTCTTTCCGGGAAGATGCACACCATGAATTCCATGTCAGGAATGCGCACAGATCGAGTAGGATCCAAGGAAGACACTCCAGTGACAGATTTGAGGTGCCACCATGGTACAATCCACCTAATCAAGGGGCCATCATCACTCTTCAGTTTGTTCTCCCAATAATTGCAGACCCGGGTGAAGTCCACCATGTACAGTCTAGTCCTCATCGCAATCGAACGAGCATGATAAGAAGGAACAAGAACTGGGGGCTCGATCAATCGAAGCCGTTCCATAAGCCAAACCTACCAAAAGCGGGTATTAGACATTAAAAAAACAAAACAACAAAAAACAAAAACAAAAAAAACGAACGAAAAAAACGAACGAAAAAAAAAACAAAAAAACGAAAAACGAAAAACAAAAAACAAAAGAAGAAAAAACAAAAAAAAAGAAAAAGAAAAAGAGAAGGAAATGTTCTTTTACCTGCAGAATGACGGGACTTCCCAAATACGGTAGGTCGCGGTTGGCTTTTCTATTATCCAAGCCCAACAGGATCTCTCCTAAGCATAAACAAGCTGGGCTCCTGCGCAGCTCCATTTGCTCAACAAGGCCCAGAAGACGGGGATCACCTCTCAAGTCTTCATCAACATGCCCTTGGAAGACATATACATGCAACAAGCAAAATCCAAATGCCCTTCGCCTAGCAACATAAGAAACGGTGGGGTCGGCCCTGTTAATGAATCGGTCAATGAAGTCCAACATTCGCACTCCCTTTGAGGTCACTAGACGGTCCACCTCAAGTCTAGTCAACCCAAGCAAGTCTCTAAATTTGCTCTTATACCCTTGCGAAGTAGAAGGAATGGCAGGCAAGTGTTCAGGGTCCCACCCACCAATCGCAGCAATTTCTTCAGGAAATGGGCAAATATCGCCTCCAGGGAACGCAAAAACATGGTAATTCGGGTCCCAATAATCAAGACAAGCATCCAAGAATGGTTTGACAGCCTTGATAAGCTTCAAACTCAACAATGATCCAAGATTAAAGGCGCCCATATCATATTTCTCCATGTTGGAAAATTCGTTGGTCCATTCTTTTAAGCGAATCTCCAAAGTATTCATGATGAGGGATTATTTTGAGAATTTTATGTAATAAGACGAAGAAGAGACGGAAGAATTGTGTGAATAAAAGCTCTGTCGACGTCTCTATTTATACTAATTTCTGTTTCCAAAAATCTGCCAGAACAGAACAACCTGGGAACAGGCGCAGCACCTGCTGCGCCTCTTCAAAGGGACGCAGCTCATGCTGCGCCTCTTCCTCTGCTTGATTTCTGTGATTTTCCGTGTTGGATCTTTCCTAATTCCGTGACGAATAATTTCCTATTCCTATGGGTTATTATTTTGGCAAATACGTGGAAATTATCATATATCGTGTTTCCTAATTCCGCGGGAACGCATTTCGAGGCGACATCGACATTTTCGCCATTTTACCACACTTGCGCATTTTTATTTTAGGAAATAATTTTCAATATAATTCATTTTAGGAAATAAGTTTCATACTAATTTAATTCCTTTTTTTTTCATTTCATTTCTAAACTTATAGGTTTCTATTTTTTTATTTTTTTAGGGGTAACCCTCCCTACCATCCGGTCATTTCCGGCAAAATTTTTGCAAATTTTTGCATTTTCACACTCCTTTGAGTCTTTCGTTTTGCGCTAATTTAGGCCATGTATGTATACAAATGTATGTTTTGCGTGATTTCTATGTAAATTTCGGCAGCATGACGGCGTAAACCGTCATCTACCAAACTTGTTCAAGGCTAACCTGCAGATATAAGCAGCACAACCCAGCAGCAAAGGCACTCAGGCCATCTTATATACAACCAAAAAGGGAAATGTACAACAAACTGGGGGCTTTCGCCCCAAACAAAGTCCAAAATGTTCAAAATGAAGGACCAAAATGTACAAATGTGCAAATACAACAAAACAAAACTACTGCCGGTCGCCCTCCAGCTTCGCAACTCTTCCCGCGAGAGCAGCAATCTCGGCGTCCCGAACCTCGAGCTCCCTCAACAAGCGAGCTGTCTCCTCCCGAGACTGAGCCAACTCTCGCTCCAGCTCGCGGTCCCCCTGCAAAACAACGAAATTGGCTCATGTCAATCATTTCCAGCAATTACAAGAAAAGTTGGAAAATCAAAATTCAAAAAAAATGAAGTAGGCACAAGTTTCATACCTGACAACCTCGACCGCCGACAAGTGCCTCGATGGCAGTAGCTCGCAGCCGGTTGGCCACCCTCCACAACGCCATGAACCGAGACGGCGCAACCAGCATTTTCAAAAGGAATTCTCAATAATTGAACAAGTTCAACCAAATGTGTTCTTACACAAGAATAATGCAAATTAGAGGCTCACCCTCCAAATCAGATGCTGCCAATCGTCCATGCCAGCATCCATCACAGCCACGTCAATGTTATGCAGCTCGGAGATCGTCGTCCTCCCAGTCGCGTTAGTGTACTCGAGGGTCTCGGGGTACTCTGGGGGCTCGATGCCCGCCGCCTCAACCTCCTGCAAAGTCAAATGTTTCTCATTAATCGATGATCTTTCATCGTAGTTTTAAAATCAAAAATCAAGAAGAATAAAAATGCTCACCACCATCGGCCAGTACGTCAACCTCCCGTAGAGGAACGCCGAGTAGTCCTCGCCAGGAAGAAGGAGGGCGTCACCACCAACGCCAGCCAAGTCGGCCTCCCTCTCAGCCTCAGAAGGCTCCCTGAACATCGTCCTAGGAGGATCGATGGGAACCGTCAACACATCCCGAAAGCACTGACGAGCCAAGCGCTCGCCCAAGTACCACACATGACCCATCGACGTCCTCAACAGCAGCCCGCTCGAACTCCTAGGCCGAAGAACCTCAGCCACAAAAGGAGGCGCTCCAGCGTACTACGCCCAAGGCCTGGGCACCCACTGGGACAAGACAAACAAGGAATCATTCTTATGATCGAGTTAAAAAGCAATATAGAAGCAAATGAAGATAAGTGAGATGTTTACGCTGTCTAGCTGAAGAGCGTTCACGTCCCGCCGGTAGACACCGTGAGAAGAACGCTTGCTCTTCGTCCTTCACATGACCTAATCCCTCACCACGGGATAGGCTCTCTCCAGCGGCTCCGTCCTCTTGGGCGCGAGGCCCGGAAAGTAGGAGTACACCCACGCCTGTAAAGCAAGATAATGAATAACGATCTTTCGTAATTTGATAAAGAAGAGAATTGATTTTAAGTCTCAATGAAGGTTCATACCTCCAACACTAGTCCAGGTCCGATAGCGCCAGGAGAAGTCCCCTTCTCCATCAACTCCGGACGAACCATGGCCCTTATGAAGCGGATAAGGACCGCGAAACCAGCAGTGACCCAGTCCTTACGCCCTAGGGAGCTCAGGTCAGAAAGGAAGGGAAGAAGCTTCGTCGACAGTCTCTCTCCCTTGTCTCCGAGGTAAATCGAAGACAGAAACCACCAAAGCCACAAGCGGGCCCACTGCTGAGTACAGGGAGGAGGAGCCGTCTCCCTCTGTCAATCGTCACCAGCGCCGGTCTCTTTCCCGCAAAGTAGTCTCGAACGTAGGAGCTGGGTACCAAACCAGGCACTGTGACAGCCTTCGGCGATAAGTTCCAGCCGATCAACCTCCTAGCCTCGGCCGAGTCCACCCTCATGGCAGTCTCCGGCCACTCCACAGCCTCAGACCCACACGGCAGACCAGAAATCATGCCGTATTCCTCTAGAGTGACTCCCACCTCACCAAAAGGCATGTGAAAAGTAGAAGTCGTATCCCAGAATCGGTCCAAGAAAGCGCGGACCAGACTAAGGTTAGCCCGCAACTTCCTCCTAGCGATATCCCTCCAGGCCTGCACCAAGGCACCGAACGCTCCGCGCTCGATCATGGCGCGCTCCTCCGCCGACAGCCGCTTGTAGCACTCAATCGCTGTCGTGTAACCCGAGAACGACCTGATGTTCCCGGCCTCCTATTGTGATTTGAAACAAAAACTATCTTTAGTTTTGAATGAAAATTGGAAGAGATATGAACGAAATGAATGAAAGAAGATGAGTGATGAGTAATGAATTCAAAATTACCAAACTCTTCACCGTCCTGTAGGACAGGTGACCCTCTGAAGCCCACAAAGCAAGTGCTCGCTCTCCGGGTCTCGGCCACGCGGGAGCTCCCTCGGTGACGACCTCCTCGTCCGACGTTGGCCCGTCTAGGGGCCTCCTCCTCCTCAACAGCCTCCTCCTCGTGGGCCTCATCCCCAGCAGCCATCACCGCAGCGGTAAAAGCCTGCTCCAAAGCTTCCTCGATCACGGCAGAGTCTATTTCCATGGGACCTCACCCAGAAGTAGAAGCCTCATCACCTGCAACATTTAAAGCAAATTTAGGCCGGGTCAAGTGACGGCGAGCCTTAGTTAAGGGATTTTCGAGCCTTTGGAAGCCCTGAAATCGCTCTTTTCTCGCCATCTTTGGCCATATTCTCACAAACCCGATCACTCATGTGGTAATTAGGGTCAAGTCAAGCCTAATTTGAAGCCTAATTCCGGGTTCGAGTCGAAATTTCGGCAGCATTTCGTTATAACGACGATTATGCCCTAGAAAAGTGTCCTGAAAAAGCCGTCACAAACCAAAATTCCGAAATGATAGGAAGTTTACCCATCATCCAAGGATCCTAAATATCAATTTTCATCACAAATGGACAATCCTAAGGCTATTTTCAAAGCAATTTACGGTTTAGCTGTGAAACCGTCTCAAATTCACTCAAATGCTCAAAACTCAACGAAAATTCGAAACAAATACATGGTTATGTTCCTTATACTGCCGATTATCCATTTCTAATACCAATTTCACAAAGCAAATCCATTTGGGGAAAAAGCCCCAAATTTTCGAAATAATTGGGTTGAAAACCCTAATTTTTTCGATCCAAATTAAGCGAATATAGAAGATTAATGCAAGAATAGTACACATACCTCGATTAGTCATGATGAATGCAAGATTTCGGATCAAACCTTGGCGGAAATGGTTAAGATTTGAGAGAGAAAGGGATGATTTATGTTTCGAACAAATGAATTGCAAACCCTCTGTTTATCGCGTTTTTACGCAGAAAAGCCACTTTCAGGAACAGACGCAGCAAGCGCTGCGCCTCTTCCAAGAGATGCAGCTCTTGTTGCGCCTCTTCCTAGCATTCCTTCCATACGAGTTTTTCAAAAATTCGTTATGAGTTCGTTATTTGTGGGCCCATCTTTGGTGCGCCTCTTCCTCGTTGCTATCTTATCCTATTGGTCCATTTGACGATTATCTCTCATTTCGGCCCGCATTTCTAAGCCAACAGCAGACTATTACACGTTATTAATCGCTTCTATGACCTTGCTTGTCACAACGAGCATTTATTCCTTCACAGGTGTTTCGACACGCCTTCATTATATTTCCCCAACGAGAGTAAGCGGATAGACTTTCCCTCTCGAGACACGGGGATTAATTCCCGATTATGTTCCCTAACGAGAGTAAGCGGATAGACTTTCCCTCTCGAGACATGGAGATCAACATCAGCCCTTATTTCTTCCGAAGTTTGTTTGAAGCTGAACACGAACATATTTCTCCCAACAGTTCCCGCCTGTGTCCTGCTACTCACAATATTTCTTGTTTCCCCTCGGAGTGCGATAAAGATGTCATTCTCCACAAGTTCCAAGACTAGTAGAGTTCCTACACTCGAGCCTTATTTACCCTTTAGTTTAAACTTATATTCGGGCCTCCTTCCCGCCGATGCTTTCCTTTAGGGCCCCATACCCTAGAACCAACCCTTATATATCTTTTAGGTCTCACCCTTAGCTCCTATGCACCTCCGGAAACATCTCGAGAAAGAAGTCTCAAGTATGGTCTCTTCTTATGGCTGGCGAGTCTCCTTACGTAGCCTAATGGACTTTAAACGACCCTCCCCGATAGTCGACAGACTCTAAAATGTTCCCGACGACAGGTCCTTGGCTCAGACCCCTTGAGCCGCCTCGCGTCGCCATAGTCGTCAGGTTGTAATCTTCGATTGACCTGATGGCTATACTTTGACTTTCGCCTTGTCCAAGCCTCAGTCAAAGTGGGGGATCTGTAGATACCTCATTTCTGCACCTCTCGCAAGCCACTCTGTGATGATTGGGCCGCATGTTTGGTACGCGGAACGATTTGTGACAGTTCGTAAGTTAATCGTCAAGTGATTGCTCAAATATTAATGTCTACCTCTTAGCTGTCATCAACGTGCCGATACGGTCGTTTTGACAGTAATTAGAGTACATTTGGAGTCCGGGCCTAAAACCGTCTCCATTTTCTGATAACCGTTAAATCCCGAGTCAGAATGTTCTGGAATGTTCCGGATATTTCTATTCCATATTTTATAAATATTTCACAATCTTTATCCTTTGGTAAACAATTTCCCGTAATATTCATACAAGATATTAAGGAAAACCAAAATATTTCGTCCTACCATAACTTAAACACGGAAATCTTTCTTCCGCAGAGAAAACCCCTTGGGGGAAACGCAGCAGCAGTGCGCCTCTTCCAAGAGATGCGTGATGCTCTGCGCCTCTTCCCAGGTCCTTTTCTGCGTGTTTTTCGTATCTTTTTTATATCTTTCCGAGATTCACTTCCAAAGACTCTCCGAAACCCTAATTCCTTCACGTGATTAGTATAAATAGGAGCCTTCGCTCCTCATATTTCTCACGCGAGTGTCCGCCCTTCTCTTCTCCCTTTGCATTCTAGACCTTTGTTCTTACTTTTTGGCGTCTACGTGCTTGAACATTCGACCACGTAAGCTTGTATTCTTCTGAGTACCAGCCTCGTTTCCATGACCGACCAATTTGACCAACTCCATAATCAATCAACTTAATTAATCTAATCGTTTTCCTCTTACGAGGGCACTTTCATATTTGCATTATAGTTCGAGTCGAGCATCGCTAATCGATAACTTAGTCCTTCTCGTTTTGTCAAACATGTAAGTTTGAGGGTGTATAATCTCTTTTTTTATTATTGTTCTTTACTTTTGTATCATCATTAATGTAAGGTTTATGTCGAAAACACCTCTTAAAACCGATTTCTAAAACCGTGCTTTAAAACCTCTTTTTTGCGGATTTCCAGAAGGCAAACCGTCGAGAAAGGACGCAGCAACTGTTGCGCCTCTTCGAAGGTGTGCAGTTCCTGCTGCGCCTCTTCGTGAGGCTGCCACAGTTCCTGCTTCCTTTCTTCTTCCTTCGTCCTCTGTAATTCGTTCGTCAAAATTTGTCTCGTTTGTTTCCTGCTAATTCTTTGACATCATAGCTTATAATCTCACATGTATATTATTTATCATTCATTCGCATGTTTAATTCGTCACTAAATTCGACTTAAATCCCTTATAATCCGATATTTGCGGGTTTTCGTCATTAAATTCAATCGGGGTTGTAGGAATTCGATTTGTTCATATTAGGTTTCTGGAATTCGATCTTTGATATATTTTCCATCTGTTATTCATGATATTCGTCATTAATTTATCATTAATTCATCATGTTTAGTCTATTTTGTTCACCTATGTCACTAATCAATCATTCTTCCCTGTAAAAAATTCGTTTGCATCCGTCTCATCCATGTTTTTGCTTTTATGACCATCAATCACATGTAAATAACCTTATATTCTACTTCTATCCGAGTATATATTATAAATTGATCATTAAATTAACCCACGAACATTAACGATTTGCAGTTCCGGCTTTACAGCCAGAACTCACCCTTGGAACAGACGCAGCATCTGTTGCGCCTCTTCCAAAGGGCGCAGTCATGCTGCGCCTGTTCCAGGTTGAGTTCTGTCTCTGAACTCCGTTGTTGCTTGACTTAGTTTAATTAGCTTATGTATTAATGGACTATTATCCGTATTGTCGCCTTAATTTCTGTTCGTTAATTCTTTCTTCTTTCTTTTCCCAAATTATCCGTTTTAAAGGTATTTTCGACATAAATCGCTAATCCCGATGTAACTATTGTAATTTCTTATTATTGTATTTTTATTGCTTGTATTTTGTATCATTTGTATGTTTTCACATGTAATTGAGCATTAAATCCTACTTCGACCCAATTGATTGTTAAGCTATGTGTCAACCGACTTAGTTAAATTCACATGCTAGGATTAAAACTTGGATGTTGCATTGCATGCATATAATCGACGATATATCGAGTATGAAAAATTTCCCTAATCATTAGTAGAGGCCGCTATCGAGGCGGGCGGGATTAGGTGTTCGATCAAAAGAGCTTCCTAATACGTGCCCTCACCCCTTACTCCAGATCTCTGTGAACATCCGTGTTCATTGGCATCCACGAGAGTCATTCTAGACATAGAATGCTAAGGGTAACGATTGCTTAGTGTTCATGTCTCTACTTTGTGTCTTGACATGACACGAGGTATTCGAACGGTTCCAATTTCCCATAAAAATTGGTGGCGACTCCAACAAATGCAAACGCCTGTTCTCTTCCTCCCAAGCGCCCCCGTGGGCCCCCGCTGTCCACATACAGTAGTTCGTAAAGACCTCCATATGCTTCCTCGGGTCTTCACCTGCCACACCTCTAAAGAGATTTCTCTCCACCAGATTGATATAGGACGGACGGATGTCAAAAGTATTCCCATCCTCAGTCTGGAGATTGAAACCCTTAGGAACAGATGATGCTTTAGGCTTCGAATGACTTAAAATATTCGGCATCTTTACTAGTTGGTTTACAGAACTGAGATTATATTCTACTAAAGATTGATCTTCTGTAAATAGGAAATGCTGAAGTTCGGGTTCGAAAGTACTCAAGGCATCCTTTCGTGATTCTCTTTGCAGACGGAGTCTATGCCTGAACAGTCTCTCTGGCTCAGAATCAGCTGAAACTAACTCCAACCTGTTTGACCAGGGCATACACAGCACTGAAAGAAAATAAATAAGAACTGTCTCAAGGAATAATAATTCCCTGAGACAACAGATAAAATAAACGAAACAAAAACAGATAGGGCAATTGCCTCCCCGGCAACGACGCCAAAATTTGACAGGGCAGTCGTATACATATCAAAAATAACTAACTAAACTAACTATATAGCTAGGGAAGTCAGGTCGATCTCCTCAGGGAGGCAAGATATCTGTAAAGAGTCCGTCTATTTGGTCACAAAATGGGGGGTTTGTAAATTGATTTTCTAAACTAAAGGTGTAAAAGAAAGAGAAGCAAAGAAAGAGCAGTAAAGGCAGAAAGTAGAGATAAACTATCAATAAAGAAGGGACATGTCAGGATTTCGGTTCACTACGATAGTCCGGTGACTCAACTGCGAATAGTCTAGATAAATTACTGTGAGACGGATATGGAAAGGTCCTTCCGGTCCACTTTCTATCCTAGATTTCCACTAACTTAACTTTCGTCCTCGACGGGGTAGTCTACTGTTCATAGCAGGTCTATTTAGTCCAATCTTCCGATCCAGGATTAAATTTAACCAGATTAAAAGGTGACTCAGAAGCGTGCACTCAACTAAGTCGTAAATACAGTTATATTGCCATGGGGACAGAATCTCACAAATAATTCATCATACCTACTCACTACATCGTCACATTTCTACCGTAGATCCCCTAATCCCAACATGAAATGATTTAGCTACTCATGCTACTAATATTATCAAAACTAATAACAATGAAATAACTAACATTAAACATGATGAAATAATAATGAAATTGCATAAATAAAGATTAGGGCAGAAATTAAAAAGGAACGAAACAAGTAATTAAAGCAAATGATTGAAAGATTAGGATTAAAATAGAGTAAGAGATTACAATCGCAAGAATCCGGCGTAAAGAACAACTAAATCCGAGCGAGAAAATCCGGAAGCAAAAGTTACAGTAGAGAGGAAAAAGCAACGTAGTCTTTTTGCAGTGAAAGATGAATAAAAGATAATCAGATTATTAGATGCCTAATGACCTAATTAATGTACGTTTAAATAGAAAAATGCTAAGTCCAATAACTAAAAACAAATTATTGCTGGGCTCCTATACAATTGGTAATGGATATGATTGGCTAATGGGAACACATCCTACTCAGAACTGGACAAAAATCGTGTGGAATGAATGGAATGTGCCCAAACACTCTTTCAATTCCCGACTGATAATTCAAGAAGGACTGAATACTAAAGCGAAGCTCTTTGCTTATGGTTGCTCTCAGGATGATATGTGCATTCTATGCACTGAACAGTCTGAAACCATTGAGCATATATTCACTGAATGCAAATTCAGTTGCCAAGTTCAGAAATGTGTTGAAGAATGGATTGAACGACCTTTTCCCACTGACACTGAGTTACTGAATGCTAATAGAAGTAATATGAAATGGAAAGCTTTAGCTCTTGTGCTGACTACTTACAGATATACTGTCTGGTCCCAACGCAATCATGAGAGAATTCAGCTCAATGTACTGAGACTTGTAGTAATAGCACAACGGATGAAGAAGATGATCCAACAGCAAATTCGCAGGCTTATTGATCATAGAGGTGGACAAACTGATTTGGAGATAAGGACTTGTGTAGGATCTGTTGATAGGGACGATGCTTTTTTTGTTTCTATTTCTTTGAAAGTTCTTTGATCCTTATGTAATTGGATAAAGTTTTGAAATATATATATATATATACTCACATTTCACCAAAAAAAACTAAAAACAAATTCACGGACTAATTAAAGCCCATGGAAGACAAAACCACTCGATCGAGCAGTCAGAAACAGCTCGATCGAGCAGTCTGAAATAGCTCGATCGAGTACTTCTCCAGGCAATGTACTCGATCGAGTAAAAATAGTACTCGAACGAGTAACACCCAATTCCAGCACTGTCGATCGAGTAAAACAAACTACTCGATCGACCAACTCAGCCACAAAAACCACTCGATCGACCAATAAAAGGGCTCGATCGAGTGTTCTTCCTCTGAAACAGCTTCAACTCGTAGCCGACTGCTTTGTAGACCGTTCCTTCACGCATCCCAATGCAAGATCTCGTTCCGAAAAATCCCATCTCCTCAAAATGCATACAAAGTAGGACGAAAATGGTACGATTCCACTACTTTCACGTTCATTTCTACAAAACGGACAAAAGGAACCAAAGTAGCCAATTCGGGTCATAATGCGATATAAATAGTACAAAAGTACATGGAAATACGTGCTAAAATAGGCTAAAAAGACTATACAAAATTCACGTATCAAATCTCCCCAAACTTAACCTTTACTCGTCCTCGAGTAAACTAAAATGCAACTAATGAAACGAAAATGAAAACTCAGAGCTAGCTTAACTTGTCTACTTGAACCAGTTTAATGCAACAAAAATGAACAGTTACAACTATGCAGTCAATACGCAAACGAGTTATAAGTTGTTTAGAAATATAGCCGACCTATCGACCTTGCAAGACCAACAAAATCGGACTCTCACGTGGTCACTCTTCTCTCATGAAGCAAAGGGTGAATAATACATGTGAAAGAGAGAAGAGAAACAGATCACTTACCTAACTGCGACCTACATAGCATGCATGCAACAAAAATGAAAGAGAATTCAAGTACCAATGCACACACTCCAACCAATAATGTCCGTCACAGCCGAGGGCTTACAAATGATATGGGAATAGTGAGGTTCAGGTGAGAAAGGGCAAAACAAGTTATGGAAATGTGGAGGTAAAAGCGCCAAGCTAGTTCCTAAACAGGACCATATAAGACCGTCTGAATCTCAACTGACTGAAAAATAAAGTACAAGTGCCCTTCATTTGGCACACAACTCACTAATCATATACACTATCTCCTCAAAAATATGGAATAAGAATGGAGGAGTTAGACGGTCACAAACTTCCCTTTTTTTACTACCGTCTAAATGAATCAACTGATACAAAACAAATATTATTTTCAACTTTTTTTTTTTAATTTTTCTGACATACGTGAATCATACATTTTTTTTCTTTTCTTCTTCACGTTTTTTCCTTCCCCTTTTTTTCTTCTTTTCAATTCTTTTTTTTTTAATTCTTCTTCCTTTATTTACACCAACTCCAATCAAAATGATACGGGCCAAACTGCAGGCGGAAAATCATACCACAAAAGACATACTAAACTAGCTTGACTAGGCAGGCTCAGTTTGGGTTGTAGCTAATGGGTCAAAAAGGCAAGTTTTGGCTTAAGTGGAGCTAAATGGGTGAAAAATATAAGAAAAGGGGAAAATTTGTAAACACCTCCCTGCATGTGACACCGACCACAAACCCGAATGTATACATTCGACAAGAAATCAAATGTCATAAAAGTGCAAAAATGATGGGCATGCTATGCAAGGAGTACTACTCTCAACTCCTAATGAACTGGTCATGAATGTCACCAGTTATGGGCTCTAAATTTCAGAAATTGTAAAGTAGGTTGCCAATTTATCATGTCAAGTCTAAACAGTCAGCTATATTTGAACAAAAACTCGTAGACTATGCGTATGACAAAGCTAATAACTGTCAATGAAAGTGCAAGGCTCAATTAAAATGACAAGTTATAGTGCAATATTATCAAGGAAATCAACCGTTCTGACTCAACCTATATGCAAAAATAAACGTGAATATTTTTTTGAATTTTTTAATTTTTCGGTTTTTTTTTATTTAAATTTTATGAAATGAATAAACAATGCAAGCTGAAAATATAAACGTGAATGCAAAACAAATGCAAATGCAGACTCAAAAGGATGCAATACCCTCCCCAAACCAAAACGGACAACGCCCTCGTTGTCCTCCAGCATACACCAGTAGATATAGACAAGGGAACGGGAATATACAACCAATAAAGAATAAAAAACAATAAAATGAAAAGGAGACAAAAGAAATAAAAAAGTGAGAATAAACATACAAAACACGTACTTGTCCAAACCAACCTGCAAACTGGGGAAGTGAGTAGACCAGCAGCTACTCGTCAGCCTCCTCCGTCACGTCCTCCACCGTCACGGTGTAGTCCGGATCCACCTCCTGCTCTCTCCTCCTCCTCTACTCAGCTCTAGCTCTCTCCGCTGCCGCCGCCAGGTCCTCGTCATCCTCCTCCTCCTCACTAGCAGGCTCCGGGTACCCCTCAGCTAGGTACCGGTAAAAGGAAGGGTGTGGCCAACCCTCTGGGATCGGACGGTGTCACCGCATGTGATACTCGTATAGAGAGAACAAAGTCAAAGTTATGTCCCTCTCCATACGAGCATGTCTCTCTGCAATCTCGATCAACAAACCATTACGACGCCCTTGGTCCGTGACCGAGGACGCCTCAAAGGGTGGAGGAGGTACAAAATTAGCCGGTAGGACCGGCTGTGTCTGTGTCTGGTCAGTAGGCGCGGGAGTAGGAGTAGGAGTAGGGATCGGGGTAGGTGTGGCCGTGGAAGTCTGGCCACCCGTGGAAGGTGTGAATCCCTCTCCGGTCTCAAGTCTACGCCGCTTCTTAGCAGCGGGTAAGGTAGTAGGTGGTCTGGTCGGTAGGTGGTACTCGGGTAGAGGTGGTGGTTGGGCGCCCTAATACCCATCGTTGTGAGCATCAAAAATAAAATTTATATTTCCTATTAAAACTAACCTAGGCTAGTGGTAACAGGGTCGAACCACAAGGAGGCGAATGTAATTAAAAGTTGTCTAAATTTAGTCTAAGGTAACAAGTGTGGGGGTTGAATTGATTTGGTCTATAGCTAAAGGCAGTAAAAGACAATAAACTAAATAAACGGATAAAACAGATAATAAAAGAGGGTGCAAGGATGATCGGTTCACTATAGTTTGGCGGCAAAGACAAACTAAGTCGGTCTAAATCAAACACATGAGGCGGGAAAACAAGAGGTCCTCTCGGTCCACTCTTAACAGATAGCATCTTTCGATCTCGCTATAAGTCCCTAATACCACTAATACTGACTCTTGTCCTGAAAAGTGACTAATAGTCTAAACTTTACCTATCTT
The DNA here is from genome assembly GCF_048544455.1 of Silene latifolia. Taxonomy (NCBI): domain Eukaryota; kingdom Viridiplantae; phylum Streptophyta; class Magnoliopsida; order Caryophyllales; family Caryophyllaceae; genus Silene; species Silene latifolia. The sequence continues at coordinate 107,801,943 of NC_133534.1, forward strand.
TCGATCTCAGCATAGTTTAGTCATTTTAATTGGTGATCTAACAACTGTCCCTATCTCTCGATCTAGTGGGTCAGTCAAATCTTAAACATTCAACTAGTCGTGTGCACTCGATTCGTCGAATAAAGAATTAAAACAATTAAAACGAAGGCAACACCTCACGTAGTCAGTCGATCGACCAAGTACGGCAAGCGATCGATCGATCGACAAAGCATTTCAGTCCAAATTAATTCTACGCCGCCTAATCTATAGTTCCCCTACATCCTAGCACGATTAAATTAGCTACTCATACTATGGATGATAACAACAATGAAATTAACGAAATTAACTACTGAATTCATGATTAAAACAACGGAACAAAAGGGTAGCATAAAATGATAATTATGGTTCTGGGGAACTAACTAACAGTTCTATATCTATGAATGCAAAATAAAGTAATAAATTGGAATGAGAAGAATACCAAAATCGCAGAAGAATTGTAACGGAATGATTGAAAGTACGAACGAAAATCCAATGCGAAATAATATCCCGAACCCTAATTATTTGATAAACTAAAACTGAATGTAAAACTTGATAAAAGCTAGATAGCTATTCTGATGTTCTAGGTTACGTTATATAGAAAATATGCGTAACACTTATTATCAAAACCTAAATACCATGGGCTTCAAGTTTCCCAATCTTTTAATTCTCGTCTGAAGTAGTGTCTTGGTCGATCGACTGCTGGGACCGGTCGATCGACTGGGATGCAGCGTACAGTAGCTTCTGGATCCCTTGGGTTGGTCGATCGACTAAGGGTACTGGTCGATCGACTGCTTTAGCTGGTACTTGACTTCTATAGTCTCGTGGATTTGTCTTTTGGGCCTTGAAATGCGCACCAAGCTCGTTCCTTAAGTGAATACTTCACGTCAAATGCAATGCAGGATACTCGGGGACGGATTTAGCTCAATTTCCGTTAAATTCTTCACATTCCTGCAATAATGTACAAAAACACGAAAGTAGACGGAAATAGGGGAAATGGTAGCTTAAACTACACAAATAAGCTTTGAAATGCGTTTAAAATGAGGTATAAAACATCATATAAATGACACGCATCAAACTTCCCCAAACCAAACCCTTGCTTGTCCCCAAGCAAGAACTAGACTCGATTTAATGACCTAATGGAACGAGTTCAATCTCAGAGCGAATTACAACATGTAAAGCCTAAACCATTTTATGCAATAACCAACAATCATTTAGCAATTATGAATCATGCAACCGATTTATGAAGTCGTTAAGAAATGCTGAACCGTCAACTATAGAGACTTATCAAGTCGGACTCTCACGGGTCGCTCGAATCACTCATAAGCACAGGTGAATATATAAGAGGATAGAAAGAATTCATTTTGTAAAGACTCTCACCTAACTACGACCTATAAGAACATGCCTTCAATATAATATGAAAGTAATCTCTATGACCGTACATATGCATTCCAACCAACAAAAGACCATGACACGTGCCGAGGTATATATGTGGATATGTGAGGTATGGGTAAGAAAAGGCAAAACATTTATGGAAAAGTGGGGGTACAGGTGATCAAGCTAGTACCAAAACGGAACCATATGGCAACATCCAACTTCTTGCTCATAAACAATCGAAACGGTGCTATAGCAAGCACAAAACTCACAATCTCCAGTATAAAAGTAATCAAGTAACTCCCCATAAGATACTAATGCAACATGGGAGCAAAAATTGCCATAAGATAAGGATTTTGAATTATGCGAATTGATTTCCTTCGGAACCCAGTCGATCGACCTGATGTAGTGGTCGATCGATCGCTTTGAACAGTACAGAACTCTTTTTTTTTTCTTTTTCGAATCATTTCATTTTTTTTCTTTCTTTTCAACTTCTTTCTTTCCTTCCTTTCATCTTCCCAACAAAATATCAATAAGAGCAAATGCTACCAAAAACTAAGTAACAATCCCAAGAACATAAACTACTAGCTTGACAAGGGCAGGCTAAATGTAGGATGTAGTAATGGGACAAAAAGGCTATTTTTGGCAGAGTGAAGCTTATGGGCAAAACGAATAAAGGGAAACCTCTACCACATGTGTCAACAAACCACAAACCGAATGCACACAGGTATTAAGCAGATTAAGTTCATATTTATGCACATTTATGTAACATGTCTCATAAGGAGTACTACTCACATCCTAGATAAGCTGGTCATGGATGTCACCAGTTATAGGCTCTAAACCTTAGAAAATATGATGTAGCTTGCCAAAATTCTAAGTCAAGTCTCAAGTTCAGCAAATAATTAACGAAAACTCGTGGATATGCACTTATACGATTCTACTAATAACATGTTAATTAGCACGACTTAGGCATAAAACAGATGCAAATGCAATGTCATCATTGAAATACTACCGTTCCGACTCGACCTATATGCTAAAATTAACGTGCATTTTTATGAATTTTATGAAAGTTTTCAATTTTTTTGGAATTTTTGTATATATGAGAAATGAAAAAAAACAATGCAAAACAAAAATGTAAACGTGAATGCAAGCAAATGATATGCGACGCAAAACCCTTCCCCAAACCAAATCGCACAATGTCCCCATTGTGCAAAATCATGTAATGAAGAAAAATGGAAAACAGGAATTTGCGAGAGAAATAAGTAAATAAGACATGAACTGAAAATCGGGAACTCACAAGACTTTAAGCGCAGCAAAAGGAAACCTCCCCAAACCAGCGTGAGCTAGGAGGTTTCAGTAGCTAGCAGTGCTACCAATAAGTACCTGAAAGACAAACAAAACCCACGCATAAAATCAAGAAGATAATAATGAAGCGGTAATTATGTGCACAAGGTCAGAAAAATAGAAGAAATAAATAATTTGACAGAAGATAAAGTGGAGTAGAAAACTCCCTCAAGTCCGCAAATCGACCAAACACAGCAGGGGAGAGGTCGTGAACAGATACATCAGTGCGGGGAGGTCGATCGACCATAGAAGGCAGTCGATCGACTAGAGTGAACAGGAACAGAAGGTCCTGGAAGTCGTGCCTCAGTCGATCGACCAGGGTAATCAGTCGATCGACTGGGGATACTGCTGTAACCTTCTGATTTCCTCGTATTTACTCAATAACTTGAGCTAATGAGATCTAAAAACCTGCAAGTGCGCAATAATACGCGCCCAAAATTGCGCAAAACCCAAAGTAAAGTCTAAAGTGCTTAAAAATCCTAAACAAAATAATTAAATGCGAAGTCTCGCACACACAAAAGCAATAAAAAGTGTTTAAAAGCAATAAAATGAAAGTTTTTTTATCAAGAATTCGATCAACTAGTAGTTGATCAAGAACGCCCACGGTATGGCCCATTTCGTCAGCTTCTGGCTACAAGAGGTAGTCTCAATAGTGCTCATCTTCTCAGCGGCACTCTTCTCAACTTCAACATCCGTAGAGCTCAACGGATCAACAGCTTCGTCATCTCCCCAATCAATGATCTCTTAGGCTCATCAAGGTCCAAGTCGGATTTGTCTCACTCTGGCCGGCTCATCTTCAAGCTCCTCATCGGTGCCATAACTCGGGCATCCAAGACCGCCTCTCGAAACGATTTGCTCCTTCACAGCTGGAGCAACCCGCGGCTCTTCCTTCCCCAAACCAGCTCCTGCAATGTCCAAAACAACAGAATCTTCCTCCTTCTTGCTCCCAGTCCGGGGCGGAGGTGTTACAACACGAATAGGAGTAGAGACAGGCATGTCAGGAAGCACAAAGTATGATTTCTTTTCAGAAACCGTATTACAGGTAACAGGCCACATGGGGTCTTTCTTCCTAGCTGTCTGGGCGAAGACAATAGAATGCTTCCCCACTTTAAAGGTCAGGGTCCCAGAACTAACATCAATGACTGCACCAGAAGTGTGCAGAAATGACCTACCTAGAATGATAGGTATGTGGGCATCCTCAGGCATATCTAGGACCCCAAAGTCTACAGGGAAGAAAAACTTCCCTATTTGCACAGGGATGTCTTCTAGGACTCCTATAGGCTGGACCGCAGATCGGTCACCATCCGAACGATCATGTTCAGAATCGCAAACCTATTCAATTTTAACTTTCTAGCAAGACTCAAGGGCATGACGCTAATACTAGCTCCTAGGTCACATAATGCCTTCTCGATAGAGAAGGTACCTATATTACAAGGAACGGAAAAGCTACATGGGTCCTCTAGCTTATGGGGTGCAGTGTGAGTCAAATAAGAACATGACTCTTTAGTGAGTGCGACAGTATGCACTGTTTCAAGTGACCTCTTTTTAGAAAGCAATTGCTTCATAAACTTTATATAAGCAGGCACTTGATTCACTAATTCAAGGAAGGGTACTTGTACGTTAAGACTACGAATAACATTTTCAAATTTATTGAAAGATACCTGTTCCTTTGTCGGCACTAGTCTCTCTGGATAAGGGGCTGAAAGAAGTAACTTAGCCCTCACTACTACAGATACAGCCTATAACAACGGGTAAAAACCGTTGTAAAATAAAAAAGCGGACGTTGTTAAAGCGGCCGTTGTAGAAGGTATTTACAACGGTTTGCTTATTTAGTGAAACCGTTGTTAAAAGTATTCACCACGGTTAAAAGCCGTTGTTGTTGGGTGTTCTCCGTTGTGGAAAGTGTCTCAAAATTTTGGAGGGAATAATATAACAACGGTTGTCCTATGTATAACCGTTGTTGTAACTTTCCCTCCAAAATTATGAAGTCTTTTCACAACGGGTTTATGTTACATACCCGTTGTTGAAATTATTAGTAACAACGGTTCTTTGTTTAATACCCGTTGTTGTAATTTTACCTCCAAAATTGTGAATACTTTTAACAACGGTTCTTCGATTAAAACCTGTTGTTGAATATTATGCGCGGGTATTTGTGAATGTCATTCACAACGGTGTTATTTTTATTAACCCGTTGTTAAAGGTATTCACAACGGTTTTTTTTTTAGTAACCGTTTTTATTACTTAACTCCTAATGTTTTGAAAAATTTAATTTGTTTCATGCCATTCAAAAACCTCGCATATATCAAAGACAGACTAAAGATAAATCACAGCTGGGTTCATCAGAACTCAATACATTCAATTCAACCACAACAGCAGCTGCATCATATATATATATACTTACAAGGAGTTGAATTTACATGAACTAATCATTCCCTAACTTCAACAAAAATTTACTAATAAGTTGATCTAAACTCTGAGTATCATGCATTTCTAATATATTCTAAGACGTAGTTGCCCCACATGTCTCTTACCTCGTCTATATCTATATTTGAGTACTCAATCAACTGCTCGACGGGTTGATTGCATACTGCGGAAAAAACAAAGAGAAGACATTATGGTATATATAGCAGCAAGCAAGACAACATAGCAACATCATGGCATATATAGCAGCAAGCAAGACAACATTAACTCTAATTTAAAAAAAGTAATAAACACATTATTAAATTACTAACCTTTGGAGGAATAATGATATATCTTCGCCTAATAATCTCCAACATGAACCGACAAGCGTAGTATCCACATTGTATGCTATCTGGCTGGCGAGGCTATTATTACATAAAAACAAACAGACGAGAGAAGGCTTACATCAGAATCTTGAACTTTAGGTATTGTATTAGTATTAAACACAGATTTTGCACTTAATATTATTGTATTTGAGCACGTACCCCTGTTATCGTAATAAAATCAGGGCCAACATCAGAATCTTTCGTGGGTTGATCCTGCTCGTTTGCTCTTTTCTTCTCAAAGGCCCTTTTTTTTAAAAAAAAAAAAAAAGGAGGCAGAAACTCATTTTGGTAGGGGCAAAAATGAGCTTTTTTCTATAAATAAAAATTGAAACTTAATGTTATTATAAATAAATCAGTATTATAAACTTACATATTAATCAAGCGCTTAAAAGTCTCGCTTGGTTGCTGATGTAAAGAGTCCAACCAGAAAACTTTTTTCTTTGTCGGCATGATGGCTGCTAGCACCCAATGAGTCCTACATCAAGAGACATCATCATTATTAACAAGTACATATACTCCCTCCAAGTTTTATCAATCTTCCCCTTTCAATAAAATACTCCTCACATATATTAGAGAAAGGGGAAGATACATATCACTTGGAGGGAGTATTAGTTATGAAAATGCAATTGTAGGGGGAAACGTAATATTAATTTGTTTATTACCCTTTTTCATTATAAACGCCAAAAATCAGCTTCTTGTTTGTCGTCAATTGCTGAGCAATATAATCTACCCGTTGATCGAACGAGAAATCCAAAATAAATAAAGATAAAACATAGGGGCACAGGAATCCGTTTGCAAAAACGCTTTCTGTCTCAGGCCGATTTTTGCACAAACTTCAGCATTCATATAAATTTAACTAATTAAACACTTCATGCATACCTTATTGAAAACAGGGAACTGACTTGAAGGGGATGTATCTCGTTTTCCATCACCGTCTTCTCATCAAGTTGCATCTCCTTTTCGGACCCATTATTTACCTAATAAAATTAACCAATTCAATGGCACCATGTCGGAAGTTGGCGGTGAACACACCCCCGATCTTACAAAAAAAAAAAAAAAAAAGAAAAATAAGGAAGTATATTAGGTACCTGATCGGCTTTAGTTGTTACAACTTTAGAAGCATTATTAGGTACCGATCCTTCGAATCTCGTTGACCGATACTTCCTTCTCATGTATTGCCAAGGTAGTAGCGGCCTCTTCACCAATCTGTTGTACCTTATTATTACCCCCTTTAGAAATGACATCCTCCATCATCTTCACTTCTTCTTCGGAAAGCTTACCTCCAACATTCAGCTTTAGTAGTACGGATGCCATTAATCAAGTCGCTTGCCAAGAATGTAATGTGTCGCAATTTTTATCCCAACAATAACATGTGAATTGAACTTAAATGAAAATAATAGAATAAATGTTACATTGTCAGCCTTCTCGGACTTAGTCTTCCTTTTCTTCTTTATCGGCGTTTTCCCATAATATTTCGTTACTCCAACCTGTAACGGGACGCCCCTCAAACGACCTGGATGTTCGGGTCGGCCGATCGCTCTAGCAAGAACGTCATTACGACCCCACGGGAGTGAATTTCCCTTCTTCTACCTCTTTCAATACGTTATCCTATAATATATTAAATAAACTTCAAATTATATTTGTGACTAAAATAATAAAGTTAGTAATGAACTCGTCTTAATAAAATAATGCTTACTATGTTGGCCAAAACTTCCACATCGTATTTGTCATGCGACGACCGGGATCCTTTAGGCGTGTGCCCATGTTTATAAGTTACATGCCGATCCACCTCTTTCACTCCCTTTGCCACCTACACATTAACATGGTAACATTTATACACGTAAATGTGTATCAATGCAAGTCCAAGTGTGATTAAAAAAATAAAGTCTCACAGGGCAATAATGCATGCTACTTACGAGGTCCTCTTCTATCTTTTCAGAACCGCCTCGAGAACCATAGAATTTCCCCTTCTTGCATGAAATGTTAGCACGATTTCTTGTGCTAACGGACTTCAAATAATTATATAAAAGCGCAAGTTGATGAGATAATAAAAAGATTATATAAAGGACTCATTAATTAAAAAAATGATAGGTAAATCGTTAAAAGGCGAGGATATTTAACTGAAACTTCTCGTAGTTCTCATCTTTTTGAAAAGATCCCATTCTTCCTGCTTGATGGTGGGACACTTGTTTTCCGGTGGGCTCTTACGCATCTCCCCCGTTGCCTTGTCCACATACAACCAATCCCTAGCAACGGCACACTTCCACTGCCTGTGGACCTCCGCTGCCTTATGCATTAAATACTCATCATGGCTTATATCGGGTATAATAAAGCCTTCCTTTATACGAGCCAAGTATAACTCCGCCAATTTTGGATTCAAAGTTCTAACATCATCTAAATGGATAGGCACAAACTGTCTTGTGCAAGCACCAATCCAACTGGAGAAAAGACCCGCATTTGGACCAGTAGGGAAACCCTTCTCACTCCATGTTATTTCGAACTACTGTTTAGCGGCTATAGTGCAAGGACTCTCTTGCACTTCGTAGCACCCTCTCTCTCACCAGGCTTATTATCACCAGGCTCATTATTCTTTTGACTTCTTTTACGTTTTTCACCCATGATAATCCTAAAACCCAAATATGAATGATATAGCTGGAAATGAACAACTTAACAACGTACATGCAGAGTATTATCTAAAACCCTAAACCCTAATAGGAATGAAAATTTAAAACAACAGATTGAGCTTCTAAAATCCTAAACCCTGATAAGAGGAGTAAAGTAGATGATGCGGGATGATAAAGATAACAAAGAAAACGAAAAACAAACAGATGCACGAAAAAAGAAACAAGATGATCATCTTAAAACCCTAATGACGAAACACAAAATTAAAGTGAACATACCTGTTGATGATGATGATAAAGAGAACGAGCAGGAAGGCAACGGAATCTGGGCTTCGGAAAGCGGGCGACGACGGCGACGAGAATGTAAAAAGCGAGGAAGAGAGAAGAATTAACACAGGATACCAACGGTTGGAGTAATAATGTTGTGTGTGTTTTTGTATGTATGGCATCTTTGGATGGGTTTCTATATTAGTTTTTTATTAAGACAACCTATTGACAACGGGTGCTCAAAACAAAACCGTTGTTGTATGTTATAACAACGGGTCAATAAACGTTAACCGTTGTCAAAATTTTATTACAACGGGTAAACTATACCCGTTGTAATATATGTTCACCAAATTTGCGCCAAAATGAAATATGTCAAAAAATATAATTGACAACGGGTAGAAGTACTACACCCGTTGTTGAAAGTATTAACAACGGGTAATTTAAATATAACCGTTGTTATTGTTGAACCTCTTTTTTTTTTTTTTTAAATTATTTGTAATTCCATTACGGTCCAAACTGTAACAATACATACCGCAACATTATTCAGCAATTTCAACACCAAAGCATCCACATCTAATAATAAGATCAAGAAAATAAGACAACTTACACCAAAGATGCATGCATACTTTGTACATGTCCCGATGAACTATCTCGGGATCGGGGACGTTTCTTGGATGTCATAGTTTCTTCGTTAACCCAAATACCTTCACCATGGTCATCACGCATATAGATGCTTTCAGTGTCCTCATGATCAGTGTCAACATCGTCGAAATAAGATACAGTGGTAGACTGATCCATTCCTTCAAAAACGACATCCTGATCATCATCATCATTATCGGATGGACTACTCCTTCTTTTCCTTATAGACAAGTACAAAGACCACTTCTTATCCATAGGATCGGTGACATAGAACACTTGTTTAGCTTGGGATGCCATTATGAAAGGATCATCCTTATTATTGCCAACCTTACCCAGATTGACCAACGTAAATCCCATCTTATCCTTTCGGACACAATGGATGTTGTTATCAACCCGGTTACATCGAAACAAAGGCAGTGTGAAATCAATGTAATCTAGTACCAATATTTCTTGAATAACACCATAATAAAGGCATTTTCCCCAAATAGGCTTTTTATCTTTTGAAGTAGCAAAGTGCATTGCCTCAAATTCAGAACTCACACCACTATTTTGCATTGTGCTCACCTCATCTTGCTCGCGGGTGTAAAAAGTATATCCATTAATGGCAAAAACCGTTGTAAAAGGTGACCCTGGCATTTGGACCTAAACCAAGACGTAGTAACCTAGGAGAGATGTCATCACCGGTTTGATCAAGATACATCGTAAGACAATATTCCTAAACCACTCGGGAAACGTCTTCGTATGCTCGTTCGCAATCCACTTCTCGGTCTTGTTTTGGTGATCGTATTTGAGCTCATCTTTGTGTTGTTGAATATAAGGTTGCACCTCATCTTCGTTGTTTAGCACATACATGTGTGCTAAATGCAACATTTCACGTGTCACAATTTTTTCAACCCGGCCCCTAATACCTTTTCCGGTCATCCAGTCACTATGACGATTCTTAGGAACGCCAATCAACTCCTCAGGGGAGAGATGAGCGTAACAATATGAAAGAGCTTCGTCTAAAATAGCGCGTTCAAAAATACAACCTTCCGGACGATACCGATTAGATGTATAGTCCTTGTAGACTTTCATCAATCTTTCGAAAGGATACGGGTATCTCAAGTACACGGGCCCAAGGTACAAAATCTCCCTAACCAAGTGAATGGTCGGATGAATCATGATAGTGAAGAAAGAGGGTGGAAAATACATTTCCAACTGACAAAGAGAGGTTACAACGAGGTCCTGCAATGAATCCGCGTCATCGGGATCGATGACTTTCTCGCATATGGACTGGAAGAAGAGACAGAATCTAGTTATAGCATATCTTACCTTTTCGGGTAAAATGGAACGAATAGCCACAGGTAGTAATTGTTGCATCAAAGTGTGACAATCATGTGACTTTAACCCGGTGAGTTTTAGGTCTTGCATCGACACTAGGCTTTTGATGTTCGACGAATAACCATGTGGCACTTTAATTCCATTCAAGCATGCACAGAACTCTTTTCTCTCATTCCGTGAAAGGGTAAAAGCTGCTGGCGGTAAAAATGTACGATTACCTCTCTTCTGTGGTGCCAACTCTAGCCTAATACCCATCATTTTCATATCTTCCCTAGCTGCGGCGTTATCCTTTGTTTTACCAGGAACATTCGGAAGGGTATTGATAATATTATCACAGACATTTTTCTCAATGTGCATGAAATCGAGGCAATGCGACCTCCAGTCAGGCCAATATGGAAGTTTATCAAAAAATATGGATCTTTTCTTATACCCACGAGTAGACAATTTAGAGCCGCTCTTCTTCCCATAATCTATCTCAATATGCTTTACTTTCGATAAACTTCATGCCTACTCAAAATTCTAGGAGGTTGACGAAGATCTTGTCTTCCATTGAATGCTTTCTGCATCTTGCGATAACAATGGTCATGAGACAAGAACCTCCTATTTCCCATATACACATACTTACGAGAAGACTTCAAGTATTCAGACTCGATATCCTCCCCACACAATGGACAAGCCTCTTTCCCATGAACTGTGTGCCCAGAAAGGTCGCCATAAGTCGGATAGTCTCGGTTATTGTACACAATAACATCGCTCTCAAATTGAAAGTTTCGTTCTTATATGCATCAAATACTTCTATCCCACTATCCCACAACAATCGCAAATCATCTAGAAGAGGTTCCAAATATACATCTATATCATTTCCAGGTTGTTTAGGGCCGGAAATTAACAACGACAACATCAAATACTTTCTTTTCATGCACACATATGGAGGTAAGTTATAAATAGCCAACACTACGGCCAAGTACTATGTTGGCTACTCATGTTTCCGTGTGGGTTCATTCCATCAGTGGACAGCGCTAGACGTAAGTTTCTAGGTTTATTGCCGAACTCGGGATACTTAGCGTCGAACGATTTCCATTGCTTACCATCTGCTGGGTGTCTTAGCTTTCCATCATTTATTCTTCCTGTTTCATGCCAAGTTAACATTTTTGCATCATCGGGATTCGCATAAATCCTTATGACTCTTGGTATCAATGGAAAATACCACAACACCTTAGCGGGGATCCCTTCCTTATCCTTATAACGCCACTCCAAACATTTAGGGCAATTGGTTAAGTTTTGATATAATTTCCGATACAATATGCAATCATTTGGACATGCATGTATTTTCTCATATTTCATACCCACTCCTCTTATTAGTTTTTTCGCCTCATATGTCTTAACGGGTAGAACATTACCATCTGGAAGCAACTCCTTTATCAAGGCTAAAAAACTAGTGAAACACGTGTCACTCACCCCATTTGCCCCCTTGATATTATACAACTTCACCACAGCCGACATTTTTGTGAACTTACAACCAGGATAAAGAGGTGCTTCAGACTCACACAACTTCTCATACATGTTGTTAATAAGGTCATCCCAATTACTAGTGTCATCACCTACATCTTCAAAAGCAATGGAATCATCATCATTCTCTTCATTATCTATAGACCCAACATTCAACTTCTCTACTTCCAACTCTTCCAACTCAAAAAACTCGGCAAACTCAGGATCATCAGTTAGCCTTTCGTGTACCTCAACATCATCTTCTTCAGAGTTATTCTCTTCCTCTAATGATTCCCCATGAAAAATCCAAAGTGTATAGGATCGACTAAATCTCCACTTTTCTAGGTGTATTTTAACGTCCAGAAAAGCCATATAGCTAATATTACCGCATCTTTCACAAGGACATGCAATACTAGAAGAACCTTTCAAATTGTTCGAAACGAATTCATAAAATTCAGCTAAACCATCCTTGTAGGTGCGGTCACTCATATTTGCATCAATCATCCAAGTTCGAGTCATTATTCTACATTCGTAATAATAGGCAACTAATTCAGAAAATACAATAATAGGCAAACAAATAAACGAAATAAGCGTTGCTAAGAAACATATATATATACGATTGATAAACACGCGCGATGAGGGGGAGAAGACGTGACAACAGTGACGGAGATGAAGACAGAGAGACGATCGGGGAGGAATGGAGGATGATATAGTAGCAGTATTAGCTTGTGTTTGTGTTTGTAGCGTATAGCAGAATAAAGCAATATGTTGTTCTTAAGATTTTCATAATATTAATAACAACGGTTATTGAGACTACAACCGTTGTTAAAACGTATTAAAAACGGGTTCTAATATAACCGTTGTGATTACTTTTCACTAATTTGGCGCCAAACCATTAACAACGGTTAAAATTTAACCGTTGTTATTAGTTTTTTTATTAACAACGGTTGTTTAAGTATGACCCGTTGTTAAAAGAAATAACAACGGTTAACAACGCATAACCGTTGTCATTAAGTTTGGTAAAATTCGCGGAATAAATTCTACAACGTGTTTTGATGATTTTCGTGAATAAGCGTTGTTAAAGGGCCGTTGTGGTTGCCTGTTTTTGTAGTAGTGCCTCTCCTCTAAATCTCGCATGCCGGCATCTGTGGACTTAGGCTGGAAGTCCACTACCTTCTTCTTATTGAAGCTTGACCCCTCTTCAGACCGTCTCAAATATGAACCATTGATTGACATTGGGTCGTACTTCGGAATCGGGACGGACCCATCAGCACTCGGGTCTTGCCCCAATACTTTCGGAGTTGTCGTACCCCGAAATAAGTGGTCTCTCAAATTATTGGGCATTGGAGGACGAAATTGCTCAATATCAGCAGCGGCCTCTGTCGATCGACCACCTTGCTCAGTCGATCGACTGAGGTCTCTGATTCGAAGCTCCTGTAACTCGCACTTCAGTCGATCGACCGGGTACATCAGTCGATCGACAGATATACCTGGTAAACGCCTTTTTCCTGCTATTGTTCGTTACATCTTTGTTCTGACTCGGTTTCGCCTCATTCTTTTCAGGAGCGTCCTCGACCATGGTAAGTCCCTCCAGGGTAGACCCACTCCTCAAAGTAATGGCATTTAGGGTCTCTTTCTGGTCAGTTTGAGTCAGTAAGTGTCTCGGAGCTCGAGTGGTACTCTTGCTAGCCAATTGAGCAATTTGGCTCTCTAAAAGTTTCATTCTGGCCTCTCTAGCTTGGGACTCCTTTTGCAACATATTCTTCAGCTCAGTAAAGTCAGAATTCTGAGATTGTTGCTGCTGCGGCATATAGGGAGTTTTTGATATTGTTGTTGCTTATGATGAGGAGGCACATAGGCTTGCTGCTGCTGCGGAGGTGGAGTTGGATTTAGGACATTCTGGCTACTCCACCTTAATTTGGGATGAACATTAGGCACATAGTAGGTGTTTGTCTGCCTATAATGTTGAAAGGCAGCACAAGACTCAAAGGGACTAGGACAATTTTCTGAAACATGTCCCTCAGCTCCACACCTTCTGCAGACGAAAGGACCGTCTGACACAACATTTACTTGATAAATACCTCCTTTTGAAGCTCCTCCCAGTTCATACTTGTCAAATCTCACAGTGAGAGCTTCACGTGCTGTGGACAGCGGGCCGCCCACGGGGGCGCTTGGGACGAAGGGGGCTCGAAAACAAGCGTTTGCATTTTGTAAGGAGTCGCCACCAATTTTTATGGGAAATTGGAACCGTTCGAGTACCTCGTGTCATGTCAAGACACAAAGTAGTGACATGAACACTAAGCAATCGTTACCCTTAGCATTCTATGTCTAGAATGACTCTCGTGGATGCCAATGAACACGGGTGCTCACGGAGATCTGGAGTAAGGGGTGAGGGTACGTATTAGGAAGCTCTTTTGATCGAACACCTAATCCCGCCCGCCTCGATAGCGGCCTCTACTAATGATTAGGGAGTTTATTCGTACTTGATATATCGTCGGCTATATGCATGCAATGCAACATCCATTAGATTAATCCTAGCATGTGAAGATTTAATACTAAGTCGGTTGACATGTAATTTAGCATACAATTGATGTCGAAGTCGGGATTTAATATTGATTTACATGTGAGAACATACAAACAATACAAGGATGAAAATTACAATAATGAAAACTACAATAATTACATTGGAATAGGTGATTTATATCGGAAATACCGCTAAAACGGATAATTTGAGAAAAAGGAATAAAAGAATAAAAGAAATAAATTAATAAATTAACAAACAGGAATTAGTGATATTACGGATATTAATGGATTAATTACGTAAACTAATTAAACTAGGTCAAGGCAGAAAAGGAGTTCAGGGACAGAATTCACCTGAACAGCAGCAGGAGAATCGCGCGCCCTTTGGAAGAGGCGCAGCAGCGATTCGCGTCTGTTCCAAGGGTGAGTTCTGGCTGTGAAGCCGGAACTGCAAATCGTTAATGTTAATTGTTAAATTTAAGGATCGATTAGATTATAGACTCGGATGAAAGTGATTTAACAGATTATTTACATATGATTGAGGTCATAAAAGCAATAAAACATGAATGAGACGGAAACAAGACGGATTAATTATGTGAAGGGACGATGTTAATGAACGATTAATTAGTGACATCGGTGAATGAAACTAAACATGACGAAATATCAATGAATATGGATGCAAATATATCAACGACGAATCTCAGAAACTCAATATGAACAAATTGAATATCTAAAACCCAGATTTGAATATTAATGACGAAAACCCGTAAATATTGATTATCTAAGATTTAAGTCGGAACAATGATGTATTAAACATGTTAATGATGAATGAACAATTATATACATGTGAATTGATATGTTATTATGATGAACGAATTAATGAACAAAAGGAAACAAATAAAACAAACACAAACACGAATTACAGAGGACGGAGGAAGAAGAAAAGAAGCGAGAAGCTGGCGGCCTCACGAAGAGCGCGCGGCAGTGCTTTGCGCTCCTTCGAAGAGGCGCAGCGATTGCTGCGTCTTTTCTCGACGTCGTCTCACCGGAAATCCGCAAAAAGGTTTTAAAGACGGTTTTAGAAATCGGTTTTAATGGTGTTTCCGATACAAATCTTACAATCGTTATGCAATAATTAAAATACAATAAATAAAAGGAGAGATTACACCCTCAGACTTACATGTTGACGGAACGAGATGAACTAAGAAGATCGATTAGTGAATGCTCGACGCGAATGCAAGGAAAGAGTGCCCTCGTAAGAGGAAAACGATTAAGCAAATTGATTAATTAAGTTGATTATGTGTAGTGGTCAAATTGGTCGGTCATGCAACGGAGAGGCTGGTACCGGAAAGATCCGAGCTTACGTGGTCGAATGTTCAAGCACGTAGGCGCCAATTAGTAAGAACAAAGTCTAGAATGCAAAGGGAGAAGAGAAGGGCGGACACTCGCGTGAGAAATATGAGGAACGAAAGCTCCTATTTATACTAATCACGTGAAGGTTTAGGGTTTCGGAGACTCTTTGGAAGTGAATCTCGGAAAGATATAAAAAAGATACGTAAATCATGCAAAGAAGGACCTGGGAAGAGGCGCAGCGACTCTGCGTCTCTTGGAAGAGGCGCAGACTTTTGCGTCTGTTCCCAGGAGGTTTCCTCTGTTTAAGAAAGATTTCCGTGTTTAAATTATGGTAGGACGGATTTAATTCGATTATCTTTTGAATATTATGGGATATTGTTTGCCAAAAGATAAAATTTGAGAAATATGGAATAGAAATATCCGGAACATTCCAGAACATTCGACTCGGGATTTAACAAACTATCGAGAAAATGGAGACGGTTTTTGACCCGGACTCCGAATGTACTCTAATTACTGCCAAAACGACCGTATCGGGACGTAGATGACAACTAAGAGGTTGACATTAATATTTGAGCAATCACTTGACGATAATCTTACGAACTGTCACAAATCGTTCCGCGAATCAAACATGCGGCCCAATCATCACTGGGTGGTTTGCGAGAGGTGCAGAAACGAGGTGTCTCTGAGCCCCCACTTTGACCGAGGCTTGGACAAGGCGAAAGTCAAAGTATAGCCATCAGGTCAATCGAAGATTACAACCTGACGACTATGGCGACGCGAGGCGGCTCAAGGGGTTTGAGCCAAGGACCTGTCGTCGGGAACATTTTAGAGTCTGTCGACTTCCGGGGAGGGTCGTTTAAAGTCCATTAGACTACGTAAGGAGGCTCGCCAGCCATAAGAAGAGACCATACCTGAGACTTCTTCTCGAGATGCTTCCGGAGGTGCATAGGAGCTAAGGTTAAGCGTAGGAGCTAAGGTTAAGACCTAAAAGTTATATAAGATCGGTGTTAGGGTGTGGGACCCTAAAGGAAAGCATTGACGGGAAGGAGGCCAAATAATACGGTCAACTTAAAGGTTTGGGCATAGGAACTTCTGGAGAACGACACCCTGTCGAACCCCGCGGGGAAACAAGAAATATTGAAAACAGCAGGACTTCGGTGAGAAAGCTGGGGGAATCCGCTTGCGTCGGTCTCAAACGAACTCGGCAAAGCTTGGGGTTGAATCTGCTTGCGTCGGTCTCAAGCGAACTCTTGTTGGGGAGTATATTGACGACTAGGAACATCTTGATCGTCGTGGGAGAAGTCTTGAGTGAGCAGGACTGCAAAATACTACTGCACTGGGCAAAATAAATTGAGCAATACTGCAAAATATGCTGCGCGGCGGAGATAAAATGAATTTGGACAATATCGCAAAATCTTGTCGTTATTTGGATAAAATGCGGACCGAAACGAAAGAAAATCGTCGAAACGGACCAATAGCGTTGAAGAAGAGGCGCACCAAAGATGGGCCCACAAATAACGAACTCATAACGAATTTTTGAAAATCCATATGGAGGAAGCAAAGGAAAGAGCGCAGCAAAGAAGAGCTGCGTCTCTTGAAGAGGCGCAGCGCCTTTCCGCGTCTTTTCCCCAATTTGGCGGTCTGCGTAAAAACGCGAAATCGAAGGGTTTTAATTCATTATTTGAAACACAATTCACTTCATTCTCTCTCAAATCTTCACCAATTTCGTCGAGGTTGGATTCAAAAGCTTGCTTAAAATATGACTAATCGAGGTATGTGTTTTAATCTTGCATTAATCATTCGTATTTGTCGAATTTCGAGCCGCAAGAACTAGGGTTTTCGACCCATTTGATCGAAAATTTGAGGCTTTTCCCCCAAATGGATTTGTCATGCCAAATTGATACTAGAAATGAGTAGTAGGCAATGTTAGGAACATAACCATGTATTTACTTTCAATTTTCATCAAGTTTTGAGCCCTTGAGCGAATTTTGAGACGGTTTTACAGCTAGATCGTAAATTGCTTCGAAAATGGCCTTAGGATTGCCCATTTGTGATGAAATTTGATATTTGGGACCCTTGGATGATGGGTAAACTTCCCGTCATTTCGGAAGTTTGGTTTGTGACAGCTTTTGCAGGACACCTTTTAGGGCATAATCGCCGTTATAGCGAAATGCTGCCGAATTTTCGACTCGAATTCGGAACCGGGCTTTGACTTGGACTTGACTTGACCCTATTTATCACATGAGTGATCGAGTTGGCGGGAATATGGCCAAGGATGGCCAGCAAGGATAGTTTCTAGGCCTTGAAGGCTCGAAATAACTACTTAACAAAGGCTTGTCATCACGTGATGCGGCCTGGATTTGCTTTAATGTTGCAGGTGACGATGCTTCCACTTCCGGGAGGACTCCCATGGAGGTAGACGCCAATGCGGTTGAGGAGGCTTTAGAGCAGGCTTTCACCGACGCGGTGATGGCTGCTGCAGACGAGGTTCCCGAGGAGGAGGCTGCTGATGAGGAAGAGATTCCGAGACGGGCCCACCTCGGATGAGGGGGTCGTCAGCTGAGAGGAGCTCCTGCGTGGGCTGAGACCTGGGAGAGTAGGCACCTTGTGTGGGCTGCAGAGGGTCACTTGTCCTACAGGACGGTGAAGAGCTTGGTAAATAAGAATTCCCTAACTCATTACCTATCCTTTTCCATTTTTGTTCAAATCTCTCTTTTTTTTTAAATTTATTCAAAACTAAAGATAGCTTTGTTTCAAATCACAATAGGAGGCCGGGAACATCCGGTCGTTCTCGGGGTACACGACGGCGATGGAGCACTACGAGCGGCTGTCGGCGGAGGAGAGGGCCATGATTGAGCGCGGAGCGTTCGGTCCTCTGGTTCAGGTCTGGAGGGATATCGTGAAGAGGAAGTTGCGGGCCAACCTTAGCCTGGTCCGTGCTTTCTTGGACCGATTTTGGGATACGACTTCCACGTTTCACCTGCCTTTTGGTGAGGTGGGAGTCACCTTGGAGGACTACGGCATGATTTCTGGTCTGCCGTGTGGGACTGAGGAGATGGTGTGGCCGGAGACTGGCATGAGGGCGGACTCGGCCGAGGCGAGGAGGTTGATCGGCTGGAACCTGTCGCCGAAGGCTGTTG
Organism: Silene latifolia; assembly: GCF_048544455.1. Lineage (NCBI taxonomy): Eukaryota > Viridiplantae > Streptophyta > Magnoliopsida > Caryophyllales > Caryophyllaceae > Silene > Silene latifolia. Next base: position 107,820,810 of record NC_133534.1, read on the forward strand.
CGGTGCCGGGTTTGGTACCCAGTACCTATGTTCGAGATTACTTTGCGGGGAAGACCCCGGCGTCGGTGGTGATCGATGGGAGGGAGACGGTTCCTCCTCCTTGCACAGCTGAGCAGAGGGCTCGTTTGTGGCTCTGGTGGTTCTTGTCTTCGATTTACCTCGGAGACAAGGGTGAGAGGCTGTCGACGAAGCTTCTTCCCTTTCTTTCTGACCTGAGCTCCCTAGGGCGTTGGGGGACCGGGTCACTCTTTGGTTTTGCGGTCCTCATCCGCTTCATGAGGGCCATGGTTCGTCCGGAGTTGATGGAGAAGGGGACTTCTCCTGGCGCTGTCGGACCTGGGCTATTGTTGGAGGTATGAACCTTTCTTTTAATAGCAATTTCTTTTATCAAAGATCGAAAGATCGTCATTGACTATTCTGTTTCATAGGCGTGGGTGTACTCCTACTTTCCGAGTCTCGCGCCCAAGAGGACGGAGCCGTTGGAGAGGGCCTATCCCGTGGTGAGGGATTGGGTCATGTGCCGGACGAAGAGCAAGCGTTCTTCTCACAACGTCTACCGGCGGGACGTGAACGCCCTTGGTGAGCGAGCGTGAGTATCCCGTTTGTATTCACATTTTTGTCCTTTGCTTTAATTTGATCATAGGAATGACCTTTGCCTTCATACTGTCGCAGTGGGTGCCCAGACCTTGGGCGGAGTACGCTGGAGCGCCTCCTTTTGTTGCTGAGGTCCTTCGTCCTAGGAGCTCGAGTCGAATTTGTTGTTGTTGTGGACGTCGATGGGTCTGTATGGTATCCGGGCGAGCGGTTAGCTCGTCGGTGCTTTCGAGGCGCGTTGACGGTTCCGTTGATCCTCCTAGGACGATGTTCGGGGAGCCTTCCGAGGCTGAGAGGGAGGCGGACTTGGCGGTGCGGTGGTGACGACCTTCTTCTCGCTGGCGAGGACTACTCGGCGTTCCTTTACGGGAGGTTGGCGTGCGCCGTAGTGGTGAGCATCCTTTATTTTCTTTGTTTGACTTCGAGAGTTACGACGAAAGATCGTCGATTAATGAGAGTCGCTTATCTTTGCAGGAGGTTGAGGCGGCGGGCATCGAGCCCCCAGTGTACCCCGAGACCCTTGAGTACACCGACGCGACCGGGAGGACGACGATCTCCGAGTTGCGTGACTTTGACGTATTGTGACGGATCTTGGCCTAGATGATGGCAAAGACATCGATTCGGAGGGTGAGCCTCTAGCTTATCTATCTTTCGTGTAAGAACACATTTGTTCAATTTCTTGAGAATTTCTTTTGCAATGCAGTCGCGTCATCTCGGTTCGTGGCACTATGGAGGGTGGCCAACCGGTTGCGAGCTACCGCCATCGAGGCACTCGTCGGTGGTCGAGGTCGCTGGTATGAACCTCATTTGATCTTTTTGATTTTAATTTATTTTGATTTCAGTTTTTGTTTTGAATTGATTGACATGAGCCAACTTGTTTGTTGTTTACAGGCTGGCCGTGAGTCGGAGCGAGAGTTGACCCAGGCTCGAGAGGAGACGGCTCGCTTGTTGAGGGAGCTCGAGTTTCGGGACGCTGAGATTGCCGCTCTTACGGCGAGGGTTCTTGAGTTGGAGGGTGCCCAGTAGTAGTCCGGCGTAGCTTTGTAGATTTGTACATTTGATTTTGAAATATTTTGGACTCGTTTTGGGCGCGAGCCCCGGTTACTGGACTTTTGTACCTTGTTCGGGCGCAAGCCCCGGTTGCTTGTACATTTGCTTTTTGTTGCATATATGACGACCGAGTGCCTTTTTGCCGTTGGGTTGTGTTGCTTGTATCTGCGCAGTTAGTTCTTGAACAAGTTTGGTAGACAACGTTTTTACGCCGTCACGCTGCCGGAATTTAGAAAAAATCACGCAACACATACATTTTATATACACATAAGGCCTTTAATTAGTGCAAAATGAGACTCAAAAGGACAAAAATGCAAAAAATTTGTCGGAAATGACCGGACGGTAGGGAGGGCTACCCCTTAAAAAAAAAGAAAAAAAGAAATCTATAAGTTAGAAATATTGAAATTTTATTAAAATGAATTATGTCAAAAAGAAATGATTTAAAGTGTGCTGTCATGGCGGAAGTGTCGATATCGCCTCGAAATGCGTGCCAGCGAATTTAGGAAACCTGAAGCATGGTAAATTTCTCGGATTTACCAAAATAAAATCCCATAGGAATAGGAAATTATTCGTCATAGAATTAGGAAAGATCCGAACACCGAAATCATAGAAGTGAGTGCGGGAAGAGGCGCAGCATGAGCCGCGTCCCTTTGAAGAGGCGCAAAGCCAGTGCCGCGCCTTTGTTCCCAAAAACAGTCGATTCGACGGATTTTTGGAAACAAAGACAATTGGTATAAATAGAAGCGTCGACGAAGCTTTGAATCATATAATTCTTCCGTCTTCTCTCCGTTAATCTCATAAGAACTCCCAATAAATTTTCAAGAGAAAATCATCATTATGAATACCTTAGAGATTCGTTTGAAGGAATGGACTAATGAGTTTTCGAACATTGAGAAGCATGATATGGGTGCTTATAATCTTGGGTCTTTGTTGAGTTTGAAACTCATTAAGGTAGTAAAACCGTTCTTGGATGCTTGCCTTGATTATTGGGACCCAAATTATCATGTTTTTGCGTTCCCAGGAGGTGATATTTGTCCTTTTCCGGAGGAAATTGCTGCTATTGGCGGGTGGGACCCGAACATTTACCCGCCATCCCTTCCACTTTGCTCAAGGGTATAAGAGCAAGTTTAGAGATTTACTTGGGTGACCGGACTCGAGGTAGATCGTCTTGTTACTTCGAAAGGCGTGCGGATGTTGGATTTCATAGATCGATTCATCAACAGGGCCGACCCTACTGTCTCTTATGTTGCTAGAAGGAGAGCATTTGGCTTCTGTTTGCTTCACGTTTATGTCTTTCAGGGACATGTTGATGAAGATTTGAGAGGTGATCCCCGCCTATTGGGTCTCGTTGAGCAAATGGAGCTGCGCAGGAGCCCAGCTTGCCTGTGTTTAGGGGAGATTATCTTGGGTTTGGATAATAGGAAATCCAACCGCGATCTTCCATATTTGGGGAGTCCCGTCATCCTACAGGTAAAAGACACCCTCCTTTCTTTCTTTCTTTTTTGTTTTTTTTTTTGTTTTTTTTTTTTTTTTTTTTTTTTTTTTTTTTTTTTTTTTTTTTTTTTTTTTTGTGGATGTCTAATACCTGTTTTGGTAGGTTTGGCTTATGGAACGGCTCCGATTGCTCGAGCCCCCTGTTCATGCGCTTTCCTATCATGCCCGTATGATTTCGATGAGGACGAGGTTGTACATGGTGGATTTCACTCGGGTCTGTGACTATTGGAAAAACAAGCTGAAGGCTGATGATGGCCCTTTGATCAGGTGGATTGTACCGTGGTGGCATCTCAAGTCCATCCTTTGGAGTGTCTTCTTTGGATCCTACTAGGTCCGTGCGCATCCCGGGATTGGAGTTTATGGTATGCATCTTTCCGGAGAGATTGATGAGGCAAGTCGGGTTGAAGCAGATGATCCCTAGGCTTGACACCGTCCCGCAGACTGCCATGGCATTGACTACCGAGAGCCGAAGAGAGTGGGCTATGAAATGGGCCCAAAGAAACATGTGGTTCTTGAGCTTCTCCTCCAATGCCTTGTGGGTGTCGGACTCTTATCTGAGGTGGAGGAAGGCGGCAACTTCGGAAGAGCGAAAGGCGAGGAAGCGCGAGCCCGTTGACTACAAAGTGCGCGAAGGAGAGAAAGAGAAAGAGAAGCATCGGATCGAAGGAGAAGAAGAAGCCGGCCTTCAAGTCATTCATCCTTCGAAGAAATCGAAGACTACTCTGTCGCGAGAGATGGTGGTTGGCAAGAACGGAAGAGTCGGGCCTCGAGAAAGACCGTTGGTGATTAGGTCTGAGGTGGTGCAAGAGCGCCCGGCCCGAGGTCGTGACAAGAAATATGACAAGAACGACAAAGGCAAGGGAAAGACGGAGGAATAGCCCAAGTCTCATTATTATTATTTGATTATTATTATTATTGTTGTAATAAGAAAGGAGGGATTTTTAGAATCCTAGCCTAGTCTATTTTTATTATTTGCCGTATTATTTATTATTAGAAATTGAATGAAATAAAAAAAGGTAAATGGTTATGAAACCGTTGTGATTTTCTATTAATTATTCTTGTCGAATTTCAAATGCAATGCAAATGTCCTTCTATTTACACTTTAAATAAAATGTTGGGTTGAATCCCGTGAAGGATTGCCTACGTATTCACTTAAAAAAATGAAATCAAACCCTTGCGCGTAGTTCGAGTAAATGTAAAAGAATAATTGTTCGAAGCAAGAGCTTGTAATGAACATAGAAAATAAGCATGAGCCTTTGCTTACTCGGGAGGTGCGAATTTAGCTTGTTTGATGATATGAGGATGACAAGTTTGCCAAGATGCAAGAACATAGTGACATTCAAATGGGCCAGGGGCCGTTTATTTAGTGCCACAAGAGCGACACGTAGGTTTACGCGAGGCGCGTTTTTGTTCCTGTTCTAGGCATAGTATCGTTTCAATTGGTCGAGATTTGTGGGGTTTGAGAACTCATTCCCGTCTAGGTCTGTGATTCTAACCGCACCCCCTGGGAGTATGGATTTGACTAGATATGGTCCGGCCCAATTAGGTTTGAATTTTCCCCTTGGGTCGACAGGTAAAAGAGCTCTAACTGATTTGAGAACTAAATCTCCTTCTTTGATGTTTCTTGGCCTAACTCTTTTGTTGAAAGCTCGTTTGATACGTGCTTGATATGTTTGGACATTATGTAAGGCACGTAGCCTACGTTCATCCAGGAGGATGAGTTCTTCGTATCTATCTTTCTTCCAATCGGCTTCCGGGATTTGGCTTTCGAGTAGAATACGCAAGGATGGTATTTCTAGCTCAACTGGTTGTACGGCTTCCATGCCGTAGGTCAAATAGAAAGGAGTAGCCCCAGTGGGCGTCCTGACTGATGTACGATACCCCCATAAAGCAAAGGGTATCTTGCTTGGCCAATCTCTATAATTGTCGGTCATTTTCTTGAGGATTGTGACGACATTCTTGTTAGCCGCCTCTACCGCGCCATTAGTCTGTGGTCTATAGGGCGAGGAGTGGTGATGCGTGATTTTGTATTTGGCTAGTAACTGTTCGGTTTCGGCTTGGAAGTGGGACCCATTATCGCTAATGATCTCATGTGGGCAACCATATCGACAGATGATGTTGTTTTGTATGAACTTGGCTACATTTTTAGCCGTGAGAGCGGTGTAGGAAGCCGCTTCTACCCATTTGGTGAAGTAGTCAATTGCTACTAGGATGAAACAGTGACCTCCTGTTCCGGCTGGGGTTATTTTCCCAATTATGTCAATTCCCCATGCGGAGAATGGCCAAGGAGATGTCATCGTGTAGAGCAACGAAGGAGGGACGTGTTGTACGTTCCCGAAGATTTGACAGTTGTGGCAATGCCTCACATATTTGATGCAATCGGATTCCATTGTGGTCCAATAGTACCCTAGACGTGTGATTTTCTTTGCCATCATAGGTCCACTCATATGAGGACCGCATTCTCCATCGTGGACTTCTTCCATCACCTTTCGTGCCTGTGAATGATCAAGGCAACGTAGGACTACACCAAGAGGTGTTCTTTTGTATAATTCTCCTTGCATGAGGACGTATTGTGAAGCTAGTAGGCGTATAGCTCGTTGTCCCCTTTTGTCCATATCTGGTGGATAGGTACCATTAAGCTTGAAATTCAGGATTGCTTGGAACCAGGGTTCTTGTGCGATTTCTTCTTCATTGGTAATTTGATGGACATACGCTGGCTCCGACCGTCGTTCGATACACAAAGGCATTTCCATCATGTAATCTGGCATGTTTATCAAAGATGCAAGTTTCGCAAGAGCGTCCGCGAATTGATTTTCCTCTCGAGGTAGGTGTAAGTAGGTTACGTGGTCAAAGAATTGAGCCACTTGGTCAATCCTAGCTTGATAGGGTGCCAGACTTTCACTTCGGATTTTCCAGGATCCTGTAACTTGGTTGATGATCAGTGACGAATCTCCATGCACTCGGAGGTTTTGATGCCTAAGCTTACTGCCGCTTGTAGTCCGATTAGACAAGCCTCATACTCTGCAGCGTTGTTTGTCACTTCGAAGTCGAGTTTGACAGCAATCGGTGTATGCTCCCCTTCAGGAGAAATGAGCAACACTCCTATCCCAAATCCTCTTAGGTTTGATGCTCCATCAAAGTATAGATCCCAAGAGTCTACATCTGTTTGAAGTATATCCTCGTCGGGAAATGACCAAGTATCTAAGGTTTGCGCGTCGTTGATGGGATTTTCTGCGAAGAATTCGGCGACGGCGCGACCCTTTATTACTTTTAGTGGCACGTATTTGAGGTCAAATTCTGAGAGCATCATGGTCCATCTTGCTAGGCGTCCGTTGAGAACGGGTTTCTCGAAGAGGTATTTGACTGGATCCATTTTGGAGAATATCTTGTGAGTAGCTAAGCATGTAGTGACGTAGCTTCTTTGTTGCCCACACAAGAGCGAGGCATGTCTTTTCGAGTTGTGAGTATTTGCACTCGTATTCCAAGAACTTTTTACTTAGATAGTAAATAGCTCTTTCTTCACTTCCTACGGTTTGAGCTAGCATAGCACCCATGGCGATTTCGTGTGAGGTGGTGAGATACAAACCAAGAGGTTGATCTTGTTGTGGTGGCATGAGCACTGGTGGTTTAGCTAATATCTCCTTGATTCGGTCGAACGCCTTTTGACAATCGTCATCCCATATGGTGTGGTCTGTTTTCTTGAGTTTCTTGAAGATAGGCTCGCAAATCATTGTAAGTTTCGATATGAATCGACTTATGTATTGAACTTTTCCCAGGAATCCTCGACTTCCTTTTCTCGTTTGAGGTTGTGGCATTTCTATCGAGCTTTGATTTTGGAAGGATCTATTTCTATACCGCGTTGGCTAACGACGTATCCCAGGAGTTTTCCGGATGTTACCCCAAATGTGCATTTCTGAGGATTGAGTCTCATGTTGTACTTCCGTAGCCTTGCGAAGAACTTGCGAAGGTTCGCAATATGTCCCTCTCTCTCTTTGGATTTGACGATCATGTCATCTACATATACCTCGACCTCTTTGTGCATCATGTCATGTAGGAGTGTAGTTGCGGTGCGTTGGTATGTAGCTCCAGCGTTGATCAATCCGAACGGCATTACTGTATAGCAATAGGTTCCCCATTGGGTGACGAACGCGGTCTTGTGCATGTCTTCCATGGCCATCTTGATTTGGTTATAACCCGCATATCCATCCATGAAGGATAGCAATGCGTGGTCGCGAGATTGTCCACCAATATGTCGATGTGGGGTAGAGGAAAGTCATCTTTCGGACTTGCTTTGTTTAAATCTCTAAAGTCAACACAAACTCGGATTCTCCCATCCTTTTTGGGTACGGGTACTATGTTAGCTACCCAGTCAGAATACTCGGAAACTTTGATGAACCCGGCTTTGAATTGCTTGTCAACTTCTTCCTTAATCTTTAGAGCCCACTATGTTCTCATTCGTCGAAGCTTCTGTTTCACAGGTTTGAAACCTGGCTTAATCGGAATCCTATGTTCGGCAATATCCCCTGTCGATCCTCGGCATGTCTTTGTAGGACCAAGCGAAAACATCTTTGAATTCGTTTAGGAGGTCTATGAAGTCGGCCCGTTCGGTAGAGCTCAAGGTAGTCCCTATCCTAAGTTCTTTGGGTTCTAGTTCGGTTCCTACATTGATGGGTTCGGTGTCCTCATTCATCTGGTCCCCCTTCCCTTTCCGTAGTATTTCTTTGGCTACGTAGGGAGGTATTTCGGTCAAGTCCGGGTTTTGGTCATCCTCAGTATCATCATAAACAGAATTGCACTCAAGATAACGCAAAGAGTAAGCAGAACCTGATTTATTCATATTAAGATTTGAGTAAAGTTGAAACAAAGAAGCCAACTGATCCATGGTCAGTGGCGGCAAAGGGACGATTGGAGCATTTCCGAATTCGTGACTACTCGATGCTAGGCTAGGAGAAACGAGGGGAGTGGGGATGACGACAGGAGTAGACTCTCTAATGACTTCTCTAGACTCGACTCGATTCCGACTCCGACTCGATTCGAACTCGTCGTCTTCGGTTCTTCTTTGAACATCTCTCCTTCTCCAAGTGGTGAGCTTGAAGAGTCTTCCTTGATTGTTGGTCCATTTGATTGATTTCCTCCACCCTTTCTCCGCTTTTGTGTCGATTTCCGTGATCAAGGCGGTGGGGTTGAAGCGATCGTCTTGAAGTATTGTAGTAATGATCTCATCCTGCGCGGCCCTAACAAATCGGTTCTCTCCAAATAGGAGGCTAATAGCTTGTTCGTCTAAGCAAGGTGCTTGACGGGTTTTGACGGTAGGAACCGTTTCTGGAGGGATAAAGTAGCAATCGTGAAAGATCTCGATTCCGGCTAACTTCCTCTCGAGGTAATGCCAAGGTTCGGGAAATCCATGAAAGAGTTCCGAACTTCCTTCTTGAACGAAGTACCCATTCAAGGTAGGGAGATATGGCTTCATTTGGACTCCTACATACTTGCGATTTTGGACTTGGGCGAGCATTTCGAGAACTTCTTCGTTTGTGGGTTTGTACCCTAGTCCAAGTGGTATTCTTGATGAGTTGCCTTTCTTGTATGGCGCGAGAGTGTTCTTCCGAATTGGGTTCAAAGGCATTCCAGGGAAGTATCCCCGATTTTTGAGTATGTGGTTGACCACCAAGTTAGAGTAGGGATTGTAGTATAAGGGTGCCAACTCGCTTTCTATGACGCTTACACTTTGGAAGCCCCCAAGTTCGTATATGGGATCCGCAAGGACTTGATTATTCGATTGTTTCTCGATTATGGCCTTGATGGGTGACGAAGTGATTGTCACAACTTTGCCATTTAGTGGGATCTTGATCTTTTGATGAAGGGTGGATGTTACCGCTTTGGAAGCATGAATCCAAGGCCTTCCCAGAAGTATGTTGAATGAAGCTTCGATGTCCACTATTTGGAAGTTGACCTTTCGCTCGATTGGTCCCGTTGCTATGGTTAGGTTAGCAAGTCCTACCACTTTTCGTCGTGTACCGTCATATGCACGTACACCTTGATTTGTAGGAGTCCAGTCCGACTCCTTCATGCCTAGTTTGTACGCCGTTTTGAGGGGTATGACGTTGACCGCGGAGCCATCATCTACCAAGGTCATTGGCACATTCTTCTTTAGACAAATGACGGTGATGTATAGGGCAAGGTTGTGACCAACGCCAAAAGGTGGCAAGTCTTCGTCTGAGAAAGTAATAGGATTACTTAGCTTGGGTGATTCTTGGAAGACCAAGTTGACTACATCTTCGGGAGTAGAGTTATGTGCCACATTCAATTTGGCCAAAGCTTGCAGTAAAGCTTGGCGGTGTGGAAATGAGCTTGCCACTAGTTGCCAGACCGAAAGATCAGCCTTGGTTCTTTGTAATTGCTTGAGCAAATGATCAGTGGGATCGTCTTCGTTGTCATTTGGTGTGATGACATTGGTCGGACCGTTTTGAGTGGTGCTTTGGTATGGACGACCCGAGCGAGTTAGGTGATCCACATCTTGGTCTTCACCATTTTGGACTATTTCCTTGACTAAGGAGTTTTCAATGAGATATTCATCTTCATCGTCATCGGCCCAAACCCCGTTGATCGCAGATAGTTCTCTCATTCTTATGATGTCACTTTCTAGTTGTATGATTTGATCGACTAGCTTATCGACCACGGTGACTACTTCTTGCATAGTGGCATTTTGAGAGAAGCTCAATGGTACGCGCTCTTTAGGTGTTGCATTGGGATTGCGCAAGATCATTACCATGTTTTCTAGTTCCCACACTTGTCTATCTACATTCCTTGCCCATGCGATGAAGTCGGAAATGGTAGGGGAGATGGTAGAGTAGAACCCCTCCTTCTCGATCGTATGAATTTCATTTTCGGTGGGAGAAATGAGGTGTGAGCAATCTAAGGTAGATTCATCACTTGTAATTACTAGAACTCCAAGAGGATTCTGAGTGTTGTTGGGCTTACCTCCTGGTGGAATCGGAAGCCGACCATCTTCAATCATATCTTGAAGCACATGTTTCAATTTGTAGCATTTTTCCGTGTCGTGCCCTTTGCCCCTATGGTATTCACAGTAGGAATTTTCATCCCAAAACTTGGACTTCCTTTCGGGTTCGGGAGTAGGTCCAATGGGTTGGAGTTTGCCTTGCTTCATTAGCCTTTTTAGAGCATTGGAGTACGTGTCCCCAAGGTTTGTGAACTTCCTTGGTGGGCTAGTTTTCTTGGATGGCTCGAGAAGGTTAACTTCGTCGGTCTTGCTAGTAGAGCCGTATGAACGACTTGTGGACCCTTGATATCCTCGACCTACCGTTTTGGACAAGAGTCCTTTGCGGATGTCATCTTCAATTCGTGTCCCTAACACGGTTAAATCTTTGAAAGTCTTGATGTTTTGATATCTCAAATGGTTGGCATATATGGGCTTGAGATTGTCCACGAACTTCTCTACAAGAGTGGCCTCATCTGGGCGTTCTACTAGTTGGGTACTAGTCTTCCTCCACCTACTTAGAAAGTCGGTGAATCCTTCTTTGTCATTCTGGGTAAGAACCTCTAGAGTACGCATATTGACTTGGATTTCGGCATTATCCGCATATTGTTTCGAGAATTCGATCGCGGCGTCCTCCCAAGTAGCGACCTTCTTGTGATCTAGAGTATAGAACCATTGTTTCGGGATGGTATCGAGAGATGAAGGAAAGATCCTTAAAAACATCTCGGGTTTGATGCCTTTGATAGACATGTAATCCTTGAAAGCTCGGATGTGGTTCAAAGGGTTCTCATGTCCTTTAAACTTAGGGATATCCGTCATGCTAAAGTTAGTGGGCAATTTGGAATTGACGGCCTCATACTTTCGATTGTTCTCCCTGTAAATGTCATCCCCCTTAAGGTACATTAATTGCTCCTCTAGGTATTGGAGTCTTTTCTCATTTGCAGTTGTCCCCATGAGAGGATTCTCATCTTTGGACTCGTCATCGGAAAAACCTAGTACTTCACTTTTAATGGGAGGTAGTTTTCCCTCTACATCAAAGATACGGCCTTCGATAAGCTCAAGGCGGTCATAGGTTTGTTCTTGAGTGATTTGCATTTGGGTTATCGCGGCCAGGATTCGATCATTACTCTCTTGAATTTCTTTGGAGGTTTGTATCATCACTTGACCCAGGCATCTTGGAAACTGGATAAGAGACCGACGACGAATCAAAACACGATCGACCATTCTATCACACTTGCTAAAAGAGGAAAAATTTTGACTCGTGAAGTGGGTGTGTGCCACTTGTGTTGAGTGAGTTTTGAAGAAAGACAAGGTCTTTGAAAATGTGCGTCCTAGCCAACTGTAGTGTAGTTGTAGGAGTGGACTCGAAGTGAGGTTTGAAATGGGCTTGTGGCCCGAATTTTGACAGAGTTTTGACCGGACTTTATACTAATTAAAGGCCCTTTTCGAAATTTTTTGATTGAAATTGGGTTTTGATTTTTTGAAAATTCGTCATGATTTGTTTTGAAATGGTGATCACGTAAGGTTCACATATTTATACAAGCATTATAACGGGATCTTTGAGTGCTTTTAGAAGGGTTTTGGTTTAAAGGGTGGGTTGCCATACCGAACCATCAAACCCGAAGTCTGTGGAGAGGCTCGTGCCAAACAAGAGTAAGGCCGATTCCTAGTCCATTTCCTCAAGTAGTGAAAGCCCTTGATACAAACAGGAGTAAGCATCATGGTATGGATGACGTCAATCGCTATCCATCCTTAGGCCCAAATAAGAATTAGGACCGTTTAGACGGGACGATTGGTCGAATGGGTTGGGTTGGGCCTAGGAAGGCCGAATTAAACGGTCTAGGAAGACCGAGTTATGAAAACCGACAATTGTCTTGTACAAACGTATTCCCTAACCTTGTTCGAGTTTCACCCTAGCTACACGTAAGTGTATGTTCCCCAGCAGAGTCGCCAAACTGTGGACAGCGGGCCGCCCACGGGGGCGCTTGGGACGAAGGGGGCTCGAAAACAAGCGTTTGCATTTTGTAAGGAGTCGCCACCAATTTTTATGGGAAATTGGAACCGTTCGAGTACCTCGTGTCATGTCAAGACACAAAGTAGTGACATGAACACTAAGCAATCGTTACCCTTAGCATTCTATGTCTAGAATGACTCTCGTGGATGCCAATGAACACGGGTGCTCACGGAGATCTGGAGTAAGGGGTGAGGGTACGTATTAGGAAGCTCTTTTGATCGAACACCTAATCCCGCCCGCCTCGATAGCGGCCTCTACTAATGATTAGGGAGTTTATTCGTACTTGATATATCGTCGGCTATATGCATGCAATGCAACATCCATTAGATTAATCCTAGCATGTGAAGATTTAATACTAAGTCGGTTGACATGTAATTTAGCATACAATTGATGTCGAAGTCGGGATTTAATATTGATTTACATGTGAGAACATACAAACAATACAAGGATGAAAATTACAATAATGAAAACTACAATAATTACATTGGAATAGGTGATTTATATCGGAAATACCGCTAAAACGGATAATTTGAGAAAAAGGAATAAAAGAATAAAAGAAATAAATTAATAAATTAACAAACAGGAATTAGTGATATTACGGATATTAATGGATTAATTACGTAAACTAATTAAACTAGGTCAAGGCAGAAAAGGAGTTCAGGGACAGAATTCACCCTGGAACAAAGCGCGAGTAATCTGCGCCCTTTGGAAGAGGCGCAGCAGTTGCCGCGTCTGTTCCAAGGGTGAGTTCTGGCGTGAAGCCGAGCGCAAATCGTTAATGTTAATTGTTAAATTTAAGGATCGATTAGATTATAGACTCGGATGAAAGTGATTTAACAGATTATTTACATATGATTGAGGTCATAAAAGCAATAAAACATGAATGAGACGGAAACAAGACGGATTAATTATGTGAAGGGACGATGTTAATGAACGATTAATTAGTGACATCGGTGAATGAAACTAAACATGACGAAATATCAATGAATATGGATGCAAATATATCAACGACTTAATCTCGAAACTCAATATGAACAAATTGAATCTCTAAAACCCAGATTTGAATATTAATGACGAAAACCCGTAAATATTGATTATCTAAGATTTAAGTCGGAACAATGATGAATTAAACATGTTAATGATGAATGAACAATTATATACATGTGAATTGATATGTTATTATGATGAACGAATTAATGAACAAAAGGAAACAAATAAAACAAACACAAACACGAATTACAGAGGACGGAGGAAGAAGAAAAGAAGCAGGAACTGCGGCAGCCTCACGAAGAGGCGCGGCAGGTGCTGCGCTCCTTCGAAGAGGCGCAGCAGATTCTTTGCGTCTTTTCTCGACGGCTCATCTCACCGGAAATCCGCAAAAAGGTTTTAAAGACGGTTTTAGAAATCGGTTTTAATGGTGTTTCCGATACAAATCTTACAATCGTTATGCAATAATTAAAATACAATAAATAAAAGGAGAGATTACACCCTCAGACTTACATGTTGACGGAACGAGATGAACTAAGAAGATCGATTAGTGAATGCTCGACGCGAATGCAAGGAAAGAGTGCCCTCGTAAGAGGAAAACGATTAAGCAAATTGATTAATTAAGTTGATTATGTGTAGTGGTCAAATTGGTCGGTCATGCAACGGAGAGGCTGGTACCCGGAAGGATCCGAGCTTACGTGGTCGAATGTTCAAGCACGTAGGCGCCAATTAGTAAGAACAAAGTCTAGAATGCAAAGGGAGAAGAGAAGGGCGGACACTCGCGTGAGAAATATGAGGAACGAAAGCTCCTATTTATACTAATCACGTGAAGGTTTAGGGTTTCGGAGACTCTTTGGAAGTGAATCTCGGAAAGATATAAAAAAGATACGTAAATCATGCAAAGAAGGACCTGGGAAGAGGCGCAGCAGCTACTGCGTCTCTTGGAAGAGGCGCAAAGACTGCCTTTGCGTCTGTTCCCGTGGAGGTTTCCTCTGTTTAAGAAAGATTTCCGTGTTTAAATTATGGTAGGACGGATTTAATTCGATTATCTTTTGAATATTACGGGATATTGTTTGCCAAAAGATAAAATTTGAGAAATATGGAATAGAAATATCCGGAACATTCCGAACATTCGACTCGGGATTTAACAAACTATCGAGAAAAATGGAGACGGTTTTTGACCCGGACTCGAATGTACTCTAATTACTGCCAAAACGACCGTATCGGGACGTAGATGACAACTAAGAGGTTGACATTAATATTTGAGCAATCACTTGACGATAATTTTACGAACTGTCACAAATCGTTCCGCGAATCAAACATGCGGCCCAATCATCACCGGGTGGTTTGCGAGAGGTGCAGAAACGAGGTGTCTACAAGTGCAGCTACAGAAGGAGATTCAACACTCCTCCTTTGATTCCCCCTGGAATTTCCATACTCAGCTTTATGGGTGGTTAAGTCATCAATGATCTTCCACCCCTTAGTCTCTCCCATATTCTCAGCAAATCGGCCATTGGCTACAGCATCCAAAATAGCCCTCTGATTGTCATACATCCCGTTATAGAACTGATTGCGCAAGCTCCATTTTTCAAACCCATGGTGCGGTATGGTTCGCACCAGCTTCTTGAAACGGACCCATGCTTCATGAAAATTCTTATCCGGCCCTTGTTTAAAGCTCGTGATCTGAGCTCTAATGGCATTAGTCTTCGAGGTAGAGAAGTACTTCTTATAAAATGTCAGGGCTAGGGAATTCCAATCGGTGATCCCATGAGCAGCTCGATCCAGATCTCTGTACCACTCCCTTGCAGCATCACGGAGTGAGAATATAAACATAGTCTCCTTTATCTGGTCCTGGGTCACACCGGTCGGTGGGGGTATAGAGCAGCAATAATCGATAAATATCTCCATATGCTTGGCTGCATCTTCATTTGCAGCTCCCCCGAACTGGTTCCTTTAAACTAAGTTGATATAGAAAGGCTTCGGTTCGAATTTCCTATCAGCTCCAGGTAATTCGAACCCCTTGTAAAGATTTTCAGCTGTCGGTTCACAATGACTTGCTATAGTTGCTTCTTCAGCCATGACTGGAATTTCTGGAGAAGTGACTGTCTCAGCTGAAGAAGTAGAAGCAGGAGATGTAGGTGGATCTTCTTCGAATAGAGCGTTCTCGTAGTAACTTGACAGAGTACTCAGCTCTTCCTCTGTCGGCAACACCCTTGATGATCGTCTCAACTCGCGCAAGGATTTCTCAATCTCAGGATTGAACGGTACTAGTTCACCACCCTGTGACCTGCGCATAAGAAGAAACTACAAAAAGAATATAAGAAAAGTTTAAGGAACGGATGTCCCTTAAACTAGGAAAGACTAAATAAAAACAACTAAAAATTAGAACAATTGCCTCCCCGGCAACGGCGCCAAAATTTGATACTGTAACACCCCGGTTTATGAAGGAGCCTTTAGCAAGACATTCCCTGATAAACCGAACTGTTACCATCTCGGTTTCCCGAGGTAGTGAATAACAAATTAAACTCCAATGTAAATTATATAATTACTTTTAACTTAACTATTACAAAATCTCTTTTCCATCACATTACATGGAACTAACATAAATGAAAGTGAAAGTCTTCTAAATAATGATCTAGCTACTAAGTCTTCTGATCCAGTGTCTCACGCCCACCAAGCTCCCGTCCTATCTCTTAAACCTGTCAAGTCTGCTCGCCAATATTTGGGTTGTCACAGGTGTTCACGAATACACAGGGTCAACCACGAGGTTGAGTAGGGAAAACAATGAAACAACAAAAATATGATATGCATGCTCCTCCGTCACCTCCATCTCCACCTCAACTCATCTATCATAACTCATATCTCATAACTCATAACCCGGACAACCCAGCCATACCGATCCCCGGTAGACTATATATATATCGACCGTAGCCGATCTGCCACTCGCATGTTGAGGACACCAGGGCAAGTCCGAGAACCCGCCCGGGCCTTATCACAACCTCATCGTCACCACACCATATCACCTCAACATCCTCCATCTCCAATGCATATGAATGCTCAACAGTAAACAATGCAATACAAATGTATAACAATGAATGAAATCATGCCAGCTACCAAATGTCGTGATAACACACTCAACACGAACAGTTCAGTCAACCATATCATAGCGTAATCAACCACCGCAAATCAAGTCACGTTCACAACTTGGTCATATGAAACACAAACAAGTCAACACAATTCAATAACACGATAAGAAGTCAAGTGTATTTCCCTACCTCAATACCGCAATCAAATAGTCGGGTGTCCAGTAATATTCCACAACAATGCTCCCTCTGAAAGATAAGTAAATGATAAACAATCACTTAACTATTCCCGTTCCCAAAATAGAAGTTACTAAAAATAGAATTTCTTAAAATGGAAACTTTCCCGATATAGTAACTTTTCTCTTTTAACAAACCCGACTCAAAATCCGTCTCTTAAATATTTTAAAAGACTCGGGAATTGCATTTAATAACTAATATGATAAATAAAATATTAAACGAATTAAGAAAACCCGAATTAAACATAAAAAAACTCGAAAACCAACTCGAAAAACCCGAACCACAACCCGTGACATCTCACTCGCCCAAACCCTCACGCGCCGCCAGAACCACCGTGACAACCACCAGCCGTGCTCCCCACTTCGACCCCACCACCAACAACCACCACCGGCTGGTCGATGCCGCCGGCGAGTCGAACCGATCTTGCCCTTTGGCCTGGTTCACCGCCAAGCCTCACCAAACGCCCCATCTACTCCACCTACAACCACCGCAACTCTCACCTGTCCCCTGCCAAACCACCACCGTCATGTTCGCCGCCAACCCACGGACCCAGACACAGTGGCACCACCGTTTCGACCTCCCCCAAGTCCACGGTGGCGCCACCCCAAACCTACCCGTCTAAACCCGTCTGAAAACCCGCATCATAATCCGTTTGCCACCCCCTGTCACTGCCGCCTTATACCGTCACTATCACCACCCAAAACCACCATAACCACCACCACTACACTCGTCACTAACCACCCTACCCATATACCCCGTCAACAACCACCAGAAACGCCTCAACAAGACACGCACAACCCCCAAAACCCGACAGAAGTGATGAAAACAAAGGAGAAGGGTTGCTCTTACGTTTTTCCTGCCGCCACTACCGCCACCAGGGCCACCCATTGTTGTCGCCAAACGCCTCTAGCTCTTCCCTGCTGTGCCGTCAATACCCACGGCCACTCTCTCTCTCTCTCTCTCTATGCGTGAAAGGCTGAGATTGGTGTTGATGAAGAAGGGAGGCGTGTGAGATGAGGGGCGTGTATGGTTAGGGTAAAAACTAGGTTAAAAATCAAGTTAGATGGTAAATGGGTCATGGGTAACGTGATTGGTAAATGGGTACGCTATCGTTCAGTTAAACCCGTCTCAACAAGTTTACGAGTAACTTGGTCTTATGATATCAACACGACTAAACAATTAACTCGACTCAATTAGCGATATAAAATACGGAGTATTACAGTCTTCCCCCCTTAAAATGAACTTCGTCCCGAAGTTCGCTCATCTACCAAACCTCCACGCATCACCGTGGTTACCAAAACAGATTTTCTAATATAAGAACTCATGAACTTAGGCCCATAAAACAAAATGTTACATTCCACCCTCCTAAAAAGAAAGTTACGTCCCGGAACTTACTTCATGCAAACCTATCACCACTCATGAACTCATGCAAACTATCAGAGCACCATAACAGCAGCAGTTTAATTACACAACATAGAGAACTCATTTGTATGGGTACCACGCAACGAAACATCAGCTTGATCAAAACCACGATCTACAACTTGATCAACATAAACATTAAGATTTTACAATCCTACCCAACTAAAAACATGGTTACGTCCTCGTAACCTCTTTTCAAATTTCATATCCTTATGCAACAAAATCACTGTCAACAACATGTAACAGAAAAGAACACATGATAAGAGATTGCGCAGTAACATTAAAGTCGAAAACAAGGTTTTATTATGGAATTAACTGATTGTCATCATGTAACACTTATTACTTAGCCCATGCTTGACTTAAAATACAACATCAAACTAAAGAACAACAAGAAAGGAGCCAAAGGTTTACACGGCTCCACAACAGACCGATCATGGAGTTACTAACCCTAACCTAACGGTCCTTAGGTCGCGCTTCCTCTGATTCTGGTGGCTTCTATGTCATTCCCTTCCTGGTTCACCTCTTCCCCAAAGTCCGGCATGGGTGGTTCGGTCGTACTTTCGGCATCGATACATTAGCGTAAAATTCGTATCTCAGTCGCCCTTTGCTATAAAGTCAAAGGTATACTCGGGCGGGTATCCGGCCCCGCCGCAGAATTGGTGGGGTCACGGCATAGCCTCATGCAATGGGTGGACAACTCTCTCATATAGAAGCGTTTTCTGTCCTTTAGTATGCCGAGTCGGGATAGTATCGATAAGGGTATACGCTCTTAATCGAGTATTAGTTAAGTACTCGGGGTGCCCATTATGGCCATACTTGTCCATGGCAAAGACAAAGTTTCTCACAATGCTCATTAAAGTCGCATCAAGTGACATGTAACGAGTCTCGCGGGTGTGCATTGTAGGGATCCATCCTACAAAGTGGAAAGTTAAACAAATTAAGACACAAGGGTGTTACCGTAGAAGGGTGTTAAGATAAAGGATTCATTCTCGAGGTTTAAGTGTGCGAAAGTTATATAAAAAGTTTTCAGGGTAACTGTTGTAGTACCAGGGTTTTGGTCAACCTAGGATCATCACAGTTCGCATTATCTACCAGAGAACAACAACCTTAGAAAGATCAACCGCAAGAATACACGTAAACCAGCATACAATCTAACATTAACCCCACCAAATTCCTCTCCTAAGTCAAAACTATTACCAATTCCGAACAATTGAACCATATGTGCATTCATTCCGCCCTACTACTAATAAATCACCAGGAGTATTAAAACATGTGGTACATATGCACTACTTAAACACCTTGAAACCATAGAAAACATAACACGTAATCAAAACCTTTTGACTCATCAGACATACAACACGAATTAGTCAATTTGTTGGATATAAATTATGAAACATATATCCCAATAAAAGTTACAACATATGATCCATGACAACACTACATTACTTCCATTATCACCCATATGGTTAACATTTTAGCAACCATATCGTTCAATTGTGTCCAGCAACTTAGTATAACTCATTCTCAGCAAAACAAACGATATCGCATAAATAGTTTAAACATATACATTTGCCATCATATACTTTGTAGAACACTAGCTATGATAAAAGATTAGCAACTTGAACAACTTCTCTGATTTGCACGACTTAAATAATTAGGCACTCGTAGGCTCAATTAAACGTAACTATAACGGCTATCATTTAAACCAATGCATATCATGTGAATCATCAAAGGGTTATCTCATTATAATTGCCAACATAGCTATTTTAAACGATCTTTATTAGAATATAATTGATAGTAACGACTCGAGTATATAGATATGCCAAAGGTCGGGTTATATCAAACAGTTTCCTTCATATCACGGTCATACAATTGCAAGAATCACTTTAACTTTTACGACAATATAATAACGAACACATTCAATAAGAAATAACAATACTGTTTATTATTACGTCATAGGTTTAGGTTCTACTGAAATAATTTAATGCGATGAAAGCAATAAGTATATCTATAGGCAAACAGACTCGCATAAAGGACCTTAGAACTCAGATGACATCCTACATGAGTGAACATTCAGACATACTCATTACTACCATCCATGTGTAAACATTTAAACATAGTTACTATAATTATTCATGCGAGTATATTTGAATAATCAAGTTAACATTTAACGCCATCAACTTTACCAAGATATGACATTACAGTTTGATATCTACATATATCCGACCACTATGCAAATATGATGAAGACACCAGAGATATTACAACACGCCAAACGTATGTAAATTATGCAAACAACTGGACTCGTATAAAATATTTCAGCCTCGATTAAGAATCGAATTAAGCTATTCAATTTCACCCATACTATCATGCCAACAATGTTATCAACTAAACTTTAATTTTATCACTTGTTAAGATACATAACTACTGAACATGCGTGCTACTGTCATCATATAAAACATTATAAGGTCACCTTAATAAGGCTCATGAAATAACCTAACAATTATATGAAAACTCAACATAGAACGCACATTTTACAGGTCATGATTCACGTTGTAACTTTCAAAAAAATCACGAATAAATAGCCGTTCAACGAAAACTTGAGTTATATTACTTTTCATAACATACAGAGAGTTAATAATTCGGGATAAAAAGGATGAGGTCCAAAGTTTAAGAATTCAATTTTTAAAGGATTTTGCAACTCAGTTGGTCCAAACAATTATGTGGCAGCAATTGGTCCGAAACTTGGGTCAGTTTGCAAAACTTACCATTTAATATAGAGACATCAAAAATTTTCGTGGCTTATCAATTTGAAAACGTATGCAAACCTTCTAGTCGATGGAGTTGGAATTAGGCAAAAATCATTTATACAAATTAAATGAGGATTTTTACAAAATCGTTGGTCAAAACATCACTGCACAGGAACTTCTTGACCACAGCCCACTAAAATATTTATTACTCCTAATCCGTATATCCTATAAACATGAAACCAACGCCAAATGAACACTAACTCACGAGGCTATCTCTCATAAAATTTTCATCCATAGGAAATTAACAGAAAAGAAATGACAGCAAGATCAATTAGGGAGTAAGATCAAACAAACATGTTTCAGCACTAGGTCATTCTTTACTATGTTACAAGCTCTTATGAACCCACTATGTACACTAACCCATCCCAACTTAAATCTCACACTTTGCACTTACGTAAACGTCTATCCCATAGAATCCCTTCGCATCTCGACCTACTCCTTACATCTAAATCACGATTGCTCTGATACCACTTTGTAACACCCCAGTTTATGAAGGAGCCTTTAGCAAGACATTCCCTGATAAACCGAACAGTTACCATCTCGGTTTCCCGAGGTAGTGAATAACAAATTAAACTCCAAGGCAAATTATATAATTACTTTTAACTTAACTATTAAAAAATCTCTTTTCCATCACATTACAAGGAACTAACATAAATGAAAGTGAAAGTCTTCTAAATAATGATCTAGCTACTAAGTCTTCTGATCCAGTGTCTCACGCCCATCAAGCTCCCGTCCTATCTCTTAAACCTGTCAAGTCTGCTCGCCAATATTTGGGTCGTCACAGGTGTTCACGAATACACAGTGTCAACCACGAGGTTGAGTAGGGAAAACAATGAAACAACAAAAATATGATATGCATGCTCCTCCGTCACCTCCATCTCCACCTCAACTCATCTATCATAACTCATATCTCATAACTCATATCTCATAACTCATAACCCGGACAACCCAGCCATACCGATCCCCAGTAGACTATATATATATCGACCGTAGCCGATCTCCCGGCTCATGATTGAGGACACCAGGGCAAGTCCTGCAGAACCCGCCTGGGCCTTATCACAACCTCATCGTCACCACACCATATCACCTCAACATCCTCCATCTCCAATGCATATGAATGCTCAACAGTAAACAATGCAATACAAATGTATAACAATGAATGAAATCATGCCAGCTACCAAATGTCGTGATAACACACTCAATACGAACAGTTCAGTCAACCATATCATAGCGTAATCAACCACCATGAATCAAGTCACGTTCACAACTTGGTCATATGAAACACAAACAAGTCAACACAATTCAATAACACGATAAGAAGTCAAGTGTATTTCCCTACCTCAATACCGCAATCAAATAGTCGGGTGTCCAGTAATATTCCACAACAATGCTCCCTCTGAAAGATAAGTAAATGATAAACAATCACTTAACTATTCCCGTTCCCAAAATAGAAGTTACTAAAAATAGAATTTCTTAAAATGGAAACTTTCCCGATATAGTAACTTTTCTCTTTTAACAAACCCGACTCAAAATCCGTCTCTTAAATATTTTAAAAGACTCGGGAATTGCATTTAATAACTAATATGATAAATAAAATATTAAACGAATTAAACGAATTAAGAAAACCCGAATTAAACAAAAAACAACTCGAAAACCAACTCGAAAAACCCGAACCACAACCCGTGACATCTCACTCGCCCAAACCCTCACGCGCCGCCTGAACCACCGTGACAACCACCAGCCGTGCTCCCCACTTCGACCCCACCACCAACAACCACCACCAGCCTGGTCGACTGCCGCCGGCGAGTCGAACCAGTGTTGCCCTTTGGCCTGGTTCACCGCCAAGCCTCACCAAACGCCCCATCTTCTCCACCTACAACCACCGCAACTCTCACCTGTCCCCTGCCAAACCACCACCGTCATGTTCGCCGCCAACCCACGCACCCAGACACGGTGGCACCACCGTTTCGACCTCCCCCAAGTCCACGGTGGCGCCACCCCAAACCTACCCGTCTAAACCCGTTTGAAAACCCGCATCATAATCCGTTTGCCACCCCCTGTCGCTGCCGCCTTATACCGTCACTATCACCACCCAAAACCACCATAACCACCACCACTACACTCGTCACTAACCACCCTACCCATATACCCCGTCAACAACCACCAGAAACGCCTCAACAAGACACGCACAACCCCCAAAACCCGACAGAAGTGATGAAAACAGAGGAGAAGGGTTGCTCTTACCTTTTTCCTGCCGCCACTACCGCCACCAAGGCCACCCACTGTTGTCGCCAAACGCCTCTAGCTCTTCCCTGCTGTGCCGTCAACACCCACGGCCACTCTCTCTCTCTCTCTCTATGCGTGAAAGGCTGAGATTGGTGTTGATGAAGAAGGGAGGCGTGTGAGATGAGGGGGGTGTATGGTTAGGGTAAAAACTAGGTTAAAAATCAAGTTAGATGGTAAATGGGTCATGGGTAACGTGATTGGTAAATGGGTACGCTATCGTTCAGTTAAACCCGTCTCAACAAGTTTACGAGTAACTTGGTCTTACGATATCAACACGACTAAACAATTAACTCGACTCAATTAGCGATATAAAATACGGAGTATTACAGATACCCGTCGTTGTGAGCACCAAAAATAAAATTTATATTTCCTATTAAAAATAACCTAGGCTAGTGGTAACAGAGTCGAACCACAAGGAGGCGAATGTAATTAAATGTTGTCTAAATTTAGTCTAAGGTAACAAGTGTGGGGGTTGATTTGATTTGGTCTATAGCTAAAGGCAGTAAAAGACAATAAACTAAATAAACGGATAAAACAGATAATAAAAGAGGGTGCAAGGATGATCGGTTCACTATAGTTTCGGCGGCAGCAAACTAAGTCGGTCTAAATCAAACACATGAGGCGGGAAAACAAGAGGTCCTCTCGGTCCACTCTTAACAGATAGCATCTTTCGATCTCGCTATAAGTCCCTAATATCACTAATACTGACTCTCGTCCTGAAAAGTGACTAATAGTCTAAACTTTACCTATCTTTCGATCTCAGCATAGTTTAGTCATTTTAATTGGTGATCTAACAACTGTCCCTATCTCTCGATCTAGTGGGTCAGTCAAATCTTAAACATTCAACTAGTCGTGTGCACTCGATTCGTCGAATAAAGAATTAAAACAATTAAAACGAAGGCAACACCTCACGTGGTCAGTCGATGGACCAAGTACGGCAGTCGATCGACTGACACGCGATTTCAGTCCAAATTAATTCTACCCCGCCTAATCTATAGTTCCCCTACATCCTAGCACGATTAAATTAGCTACTCATACTAGGGATGATAACAACAATGAAATTAACGAAATTAACTACTGAATTCATGATTAAAACAACGGAACAAAAGGCTAGCATAAAACGATAATTATGGTTCCGGGGAACTAACTAACAGTTCTATATCTATGAATGCAAAATAAAGTAATAAATTGGAATGGGAAGAATACCAAAATCGCAGAAGAATTGTAACGGAATGATTGAAAGTACGAACGAAAATCCAATGCGAAATAATATCCCGAACCCTAATTATTTGATAAACTAAAACTGAATGTAAAACTTGATAAAAGCAAGATAGCTATTCTGATGTTCTAGGTTACGTTATATAGAAAATATGCATAATACTTATTATCAAAACCTAAATACCATGGGCTTCAAGTTTCCCAATCTTTTAATTCTCGTCTGAAGTAGCGTCTTGGTCGATCGAATGCTGGGACCGGTCGATCGCCTGGGACGCAGCGTACAGTAGCTTCTGGATCCCGTGGGTTGGTCGATCGACTAAGGGTACTGGTCGATCGACTGCTTTAGCTGGTACTTGACTTCTATAGTCTCGTGGATTTGTCTTTTGGGCCTTGAAATGCGCACCAAGCTCGTTCCTTAAGTGAATACTTCACGTCAAATGCAATGCAGGATACTCGGGGACGGATTTAGCTCAATTTCCGTTGAATTCTTCACATTCCTGCTATAATGTACAAAAACACGAAAGTAGACGGAAATAGGGGAAATGGTAGCTTAAACTACATAAATGAGCTTTGAAATGCGTTTAAAATGAGGTATAAAACATCATATAAATGACACGCATCAAACTTCCCCAAACCAAACCCTTGCTTGTCCCCAAGCAAGAACTAGACTCGATCTAATGACCTAATGGAACGAGTTCAATCTCAGAGCGAATTACAACATGTAAAGCCTAAACCATTTTAATGCAATAACCAACAATCAATTAGCAATTATGAATTATGCAACTGAGTTATGAAGTCGTTAAGAAATGCTGAACCGTCAACTATAGAGACTTATCAAGTCGGACTCTCACGGGTCGCTCGAATAACTCATAAGCACAGGTGAATATATAAGAGGATAGAAAGAATTCATTTTGTAAAGACTCTCACCTAACTACGACCT
Organism: Silene latifolia; assembly: GCF_048544455.1. NCBI lineage: Eukaryota > Viridiplantae > Streptophyta > Magnoliopsida > Caryophyllales > Caryophyllaceae > Silene > Silene latifolia. The sequence goes on from NC_133534.1 coordinate 107,845,935, forward strand.
ATAAGAACATGCCTGCAATATAATATGAAAGTAATCTCTATGACCGTATATATGCATTCCAACCAACAAACGACCATGACACGTGCCGAGGTATATATGTGGATATGTGAGGTATGGGTAAGAAGAGGCAAAACATTTATGGAAAAGTGGGGGTACAGGTGATCAAGCTAGTACCAAAACGGAACCATATGGCAACATCCAACTTCTTGCTCATAAACAATCGAAACGGTGCTATAGCAAGCACAAAACTCACAATCTCCAGTATAAAAGTAATCAAGTAACTCCCAATAAGATACTAATGCAACATGGGAGCAAAAATCGCCATAAGATAAGGATTTTGAATTATGCGAATTGATTTCCTTCGGAACCCAGTCGATCGACCTGATGTAGTGGTCGATCGACCGCTTTGAACAGTACAGATCTCTTTTTTTTTTTCTTTTTCGAATCATTTCATTTTTTTCTTTCTTTTCAACTTCTTTCTTTCCTTCCTTTCATCTTCCCAACAAAATCTCAATAAGAGCAAATGCTACCAAAAACTAAGTAACAATCCCAAGAACATAAACTACTAGCTTGACAAGGGCAGGCTAAATGTAGGATGTAGTAATGGGACAAAAACTCTTTTTTTGGCAGAGTGAAGCTTATGGGCAAAACGAATAAAGGGAAACCTCTACCACATGTGTCAACAAACCACAAACCGAATGCACACAGGTATTAAGCAGATTAAGTTCATATTTATGCACATTTATGTAACATGTCTCATAAGGAGTACTACTCACATCCTAGATAAACTGGTCATGGATGTCACCAGTTATAGGCTCTAAACCTTAGAAAATATGATGTAGCTTGCCAAAATTCTAAGTCAAGTCTCAAGTTCAGCAAATAATTAACGAAAACTCGTGGATATGCACTTATACGATTCTACTAATAACATGTTAATTAGCACGACTTAGGCATAAAACAGATGCAAATGCAATGTCATCATTGAAATACTACCGTTCCGACTCGACCTATATGCTAAAATAAACGTGCATTTTTTTTTATTTTTATGAAAGTTTTCAATTTTTTTGGAATTTTTGTATATATGAGAAATGAAAAAAAAAACAATGCAAAACAAAAATGTAAACGTGAATGCAAGCAAATGATATGCGACGCAAAACCCTTCCCCAAACCAAATCGCACAATGTCCCCATTGTGCAAAATCATGTAATGAAGAAAAATGGAAAACGGGAATTTGCGAGAAAAATAAGTAAATAAGACATGAACTGAAAATCGAGAACTCACAAGACTTTAAGCGCAGCAAAAGGAAACCTCCCCAAACCAGCGTGAGCTAGGAGGTTTCAGTAGCTAGCAGTGCTACCAATAAGTACCTGAAAGACAAACAAAACCCATGCATAAAATCGAGAAGATAATAATGAAGCGGTAATTATGTGCACAAGGTCAGAAAAATAGAAGAAATAAATAATTTGACGGAAGATAAAGTGGAGTAGAAAACTCCCTCAAGTCCGCAAATCGACCAAACACAGCAGAGGAGAGGTCGTGAACAGATACAGCAGTGCGGGGCGGTCGATCAACCATAGAAGGCAGTCGATCGACTTGAGTGAACAGGAACAGAAGGTCCTGGAAGTCGTGCCTCAGTCGATCGACCAGGGTAATCAGTCGATCGACTGGGGATACTGCTGTAACCTTCTGATTTCTTCGTATTTGCTCAATAACTTGAGCTAATGAGATCTAAAAACCTGCAAGTGCACAATAATACGCGCCCAAAATTGCGCAAAACCCAAAGTAAAGTCTAAAGTGCTTAAAAATCCTAAACAAAATAATTAAATGCGAAGTCTCGCACACACAAAAGCAATAAAAAGTGTTTAAAAGCAATAAAATGAAAGTTTTTTGATCAAGAATTCGATCAACTAGTAGTTGATCAAGAACGCCCACGGTATGGCCCATTTCGTCGGCTTCTGGCTACAAGAGGTAGCCTCAATAGTGCTCATCTTCTCAGCGGCACTCTTCTCAACTTCAACATCCGTAGAGCTCAACGGATCCACAGCTTCGTCATCTCCCCAATCAATGATCTCTTCCGGCTCATCAAGGTCAAAGTCGGACTGTCTCACTCTGGCTGGCTCATCTTCAAGCTCCTCATCAGTGCCATAACTCAGGCATCCAAGACCGCCTCTCGAAACGATTTGCTCCTTCACAGCTGGAGCAACCCGCGGCTCTTCCTTCCCCAAACCAGCTCTTGCAATGTCTAAAACAACAGAATCTTCCTCCTTCTTGCTCCCAAACCGGGGCGGAGGTGTTACAACAGGAATAGGAGTAGAGACAGGCATGTCAGGAAGCACAAAGTATGATTTCTTTTCAGAAACCGTATTACAGGTAATAGGCCACATGGGGTCTTTCTTCCTAGCTGTCTGGGCGAAGACAATAGAATGCTTCCCCACTTTGAAGGTCAGGGTCCCAGAACCAACATCAATGACTGCACCAGCATTGTGCAGAAATGACCTACCTAGAATGATAGGTATGTGGGCATCCTCAGGCATATCTAGGACCACAAAGTCTACAGGGAAGAAAAACTTCCCTATTTGCACAGGGATGTCTTCTGGGACTCCTATAGGCTGGACCGCAGATCGGTCAGCCATCTGAATGGTCATGTTCGTAACTGCAAACCTATTCAATTTTAACTTTCTAGCAAGACTCAAGGGCGTGACGCAAATACTAGCTCCTAGGTCACATAATGCCTTCTCGATAGAGAAGGTACCTATATTACAAGGAACGGAAAAGCTACCTGGGTCCTCTAGCTTATGGGGTGAAGTGCGAGTCAAATAAGAACATGACTCTTTAGTGAGTGCGACAGTATGCACTGTTTCAAGTGACCTCTTTTTAGAAAGAAATTGCTTCATAAACTTCATATAAGCAGGCACTTGATTCACTAATTCAAGGAAGGGTACTTGTACGTTAAGACTACGAACGACATTTTCAAATTTATTGAAAGATACCTGTTCCTTTGTCGGCACTAGTCTCTCTGGATAAGGGGCTGAAAGAAGTAACTTAACCCTCTCCTCTAAATCTCGCATGCCGGCATCCGCGGACTTAGGCTGGAAGTCCACTACCTTCTTCTTATTGAAGCTTGACCCCTCTTCAGACCGTCTCAAATATGAACCATTGATTGACATTGGGTCGTACTTCGGAATCGGGACGGACCCATCAGCACTCGGGTCTTGCCCCAATACTTTCGGAGTTGTCGTACCCCGAAATAAGTGGTCTCTCAAATTATTGGGCATTGGAGGACGAAATTGCTCAATATCAGCAGCGGCCTCTGTCGATCGACCACCTTGATCAGTCGATCGACTGAGGTCTACAGTTCCAGAAGCTCCTGTAACTCGCACTTCAGTCGATCGACCGGGTACATCAGTCGATCGACTGATATACGTGGTAAACGCCTTTTTCCTGCTATTGTTCGTTACAGCTTTGTTCTGACTCGGTTTCGCCTCATTCTTTTCAGCAACGTCCTCGACCATGGTAGGTCCCTCCAGGGTAGACCCACTCCTCAAAGTAATGGCATTTAGGGTTTCTTTCTGGTCAGTTTGAGTCGGTAAGTGTCCCGGAGCTCGAGTGGTACTCTTGCTAGCCAATTGAGCAATTTGGCTCTCTAAAAGTTTCATTCCGGCCTCTCTAGCTTGGGACTCCTTTTGCAACATATTATTCAGCTCAGTAAAGTCAGAATTCTGAGATTGTTGCTGCTGCGGCACATAGGGAGGTTTTTGATATTGTTGTTGCTTATGATGAAGAGGCACATAGGCTTGCTGCTGCTGCGGAGGTGGAGTTGGATTTAGGACATTCTGGCTACTCCACCTCAAGTTGGGATGAACATTAGGCTCATAGTAGGTGTTGGTCTGCCTATAATGTTGAAAGGCATCACAAGACTCAAAGGGACTAGGACAATTTTCTGAAACATGTCCCTCAGCTCCACACCTTCTGCAGACGAAAGGACCGTCTGACACAGCATTTACTTGATAAATACCTCCTTTTGAAGCTCCTCCCAGTTCATACTTGTCAAATCTCGCAGTGAGAGCTTCAAGTGCAGCTACAGAAGGAGATTCAGCACTCCTCCTTTGATTCCCCCTGGAATTTCCATACTCAGCTTTATGGGTGGCTAAGTCATCAATGATCTTCCACCCCTTAGTCTCTCCCATATTCTCAGCAAATCGGCCATTGGCTGCAGCATCCAAAATAGTCCTCTGATCGTCATACAGCCCGTTATAGAACTGATTGCACAAGCTCCATTTTTCAAACCCATGGTGCGGTATGGTTCGCACCAGCTTCTTGAAACGGACCCATGCTTCATGAAAATTCTTATCCGGCCCTTGTTTAAAGCTCGTGATCTGAGATCTAATGGCATTAGTCTTCGAGGCAGAGAAGTACTTCTTGTAAAATGCCAGGGCTAAAGAATTCCAATCGGTGATCCCATGAGCAGCTCGATCCAGATCTCTGTACCACTCCCTTGCAGCATCACGGAGTGAGAATATAAACATAGTCTCCTTTATCTGGTCCTGGGTCACACCGGTCGGTGGGGGTATAGAGAAGCAATAATCGATAAATATCTCCATATGCTTGCCTGCATCTTCATTTGCAGCTCCCCCGAACTGGTTCCTTTCAACTAAGTTGATATAGGAAGGCTTCGGTTCGAATTTCCTATCAGCTCCAGGTAATTCGAACCCCTTGTAAAGATTTTCAGCTGTCTGTTCAGAATGACTTGCTATAGTTGCTTCTTCAGCCATGACTGGAATTTCTGGAGAAGTGACTGTCTCAGCTGAAGAAGTAGAAGCAGGAGATGTAGGTGGATCTTCTTCGAACAGAGCATTCTCGTAGTAACTTGACAGAGTACTCAACTCTTCCTCTGTCGACAACACCCTTGATGATCGTCTCAACTCGCGCAAGGATTTCTCAATCTCAAGATTAAACGGTACTAGTTCACCACCCTGTGATCTGCGCATAAGAAGAAACTACAAAAAGAATATAAGAAAAGTTTAAGGAACGGATGTCCCTTAAACTAGGAAAGACTAAATAAAAACAACTAAAAATTAGAACAATTGCCTCCCCGGCAACGGCGCCAAAATTTGATACCCGTCGTTGTGAGCACCAAAAATAAAATTTATATTTCCTATTAAAACTAACCTAGGCTAGTGGTAACAGGGTCGAACCACAAGGAGGCGAATGTAATTAAAAGTTGTCTAAATTTAGTCTAAGGTTACAAGTGTGGGGGTTGATTTGATTTGGTCTATAGCTAAAGGCAGTAAAAGACAATAAACTAAATAAACGGATAAAACAGATAATAAAAGAGGGTGCAAGGATGATCGGTTCACTATAGTTTCGGCGACAGCAAACTAATTCGGTCTAAATCAAACACATGAGGCGGGAAAACAAGAGGTCCTCTCGGTCCACTCTTAACAGATAGCATCTTTCGATCTCACTATAAGTCCCTAATATCACTAATACTGACTCTCGTCCTGAAAAGTGACTAATAGTCTAAACTTTACCTATCTTTCGATCTCAGCATAGTTTAGTCATTTTAATTGGTGATCTAACAACTGTCCCTATCTCTCGATCTAGTGGGTCAGTCAAATCTTAAACATTCAACTAGTCGTGTGCACTCGATTCATCGAATAAAGAATTAAAACAATTAAAACGAAGGCAACACCTCACGTGGTCAGTCGATCGACCAAGTACGGCAGTCGATCGACTGACACGCGATTTCAGTCCAAATTAATTCTACGCCGCCTAATCTATAGTTCCCTTACATCCTAGCACGATTAAATTAGCTACTCATACTAGGGATGATAACAACAATGAAATTAACGAAATTAACTACTGAATTCATGATTAAATCAACGAAACAAAAGGCTAGCATAAAACGATAATTATGGTTCCGGGGAACTAACTAACAGTTCTATATCTATGAATGCAAAATAAAGTAATAAATTGGAATGAGAAGAATACCAAAATCGCAGAAGAATTGTAACGGAATGATTGAAAGTACGAACGAAAATCCAATGTGAAATAATATCCCGAACCCTAATTATTTGATAAACTAAAACTGAATGTAAAAGTTGATAAAAGCTAGATAGCTATTATGATGTTCTAGGCTACGTTATATAGAAAATATGCGTAATACTTATTATCAAAACCTAAATACCATGGGCTTCAAGTTTCTCAATCTTTTAATTCTCGTCTGAAGTAGCGTCTTGGTCGATCGACTGCTAGGACTGGTCGATCGACTGGGATGCAGCGTACAGTAGCTTCTGGATCCCGGGGGTTGGTCGATCGACTAAGGATACTGGTCGATCGACTGCTTTAGCTGGTACTTGACTTCTATAGTCTCGTGGATTGGTCTTTTGGGCCTTGAAATGCGCACCAAGCTCGTTCCTTAAGTGAATACTTCACGTCAAATGCAATGCAGGATACTCGGGGACGGATTTAGCTCAATTTCCGTTGAATTCTTCACATTCCTGCAATAATGTACAAAAACACGAAAGTAGACGGAAATAGGGGAAATGGTAGCTTAAACTACACAAATGAGCTCTGAAATGGGTGTAAAATGAGGTATAAAACATCATATAAATGACACGCATCACGCCCCGTGCAACATTAGGCAAATAGGTTAGACGAGGGAGAGTGGTGCAAGGTAGGTATACGGACAAAGAACCATCTATCTTCCAGGTCCGGTAGTCAGAAGTCAGCCAGGTCTGAGAGTGGATAGACGCTAGGCTCAGGTACCTATCTCCCTCAATGTACGGTAGGTCACGAGGCAAGGCCTGGAGGAGAGAGCGGGCAAGAATGGTGGCTATGCCACCGCCGACGATGGTGCCCGTGATCTTCTCTCCCTGATCCTGGAAGTACTGGGCGGTCAAGTATGCGATGTTGAGGGTAAAGGGACCCCCGCAGTCGATGTTCAGGTAACCGCCTAAAATGGAGAGCTCGTTGTTGTTGATGTTGTTTGGCTCTCTTCGGCCAAAAATAGTACTCCACATCAGTCTAAGGAAGAAACGGGCAGGAGGAAGGTGGACCTGAGCGATCTTTCGCTCGGGAAAGGTGGTCTGGGCCAAGGTCCGCCAAAGCTGACGGATGACCTTCCAAGGGGCAATAGTGGCGCCCGTAAAGGAAAGTCCAAGTCGAGTACCAAACTCCTCCAATGTCATCGAAAAAGTCCGGTTGAACAACTGGAAGGACACAGAAAGACTAGTGGGGGTAGCATCGTGTGCCTCGAAGGAGAAGGTGAAGGAGCTGAAGAACTCGAGACTCAGCTCCCGAAAGGTATGGCCATTCATAGTGATCAGTCCGGCCATCCTCGTGCCCCATAAAAGCTCACAAACTGGCTCATAGAAACCGAGCCTCTCAAGTGACGTACGGCAAAGGAAACGTGTAGGGAGAAACTCGCAGTCAACTAAGTTATAAAATCTAGTACAATGTACACCATTAACAAAAATTACCTGCGGGTACTCAGGGTGGGTGTCAAGAGTGTCGTCCACTCGAATCGTGACCGTGCCAGCAGCGACGCTAGGAGCAGGTGTAGCACGACCACGACTGCAAC